>NC_048308.1:35367857-35695072 GCF_013100865.1 Trachemys scripta elegans | reverse complement strand
ATTATATATATATATATATATATATATATATATATATATATATATATATATATATATATAAATCAGTTTGATGGGTAATATCAATATTTATTTTTAAGCTTTTTTTTTCTATTTTTCATCTCTTTAAATTTTCACAGTTGCACAAAATTAAAGGTGAGTCAGACAAGGGAGTGATCAGACAATTATTTAATGACAGTAGATGCTGAGATTCAAAAAGTTGAAGTTTTATAACCGTTAAAAACACAAATTTTCAACACCACATCAGAATATACAAAATAAATATCCTTAAATCAAACTCTATTAGGTTCTCAGGTAGCATTTTTCTTATGTTTTCTTATTATCAATGGAAATATATTTCTTCAGCAGTGTGTGTGTTTGGTGAATTCAACATTTTCTGACATTTACCAGTAAAAAACTAATCTTTCCACGCCTAGTTATAACTGAAACCTTTTCTGCAACCTCATCTCTAGCACTCCCTGCCTATCAAATGCTATACACTCCTTGAGCAATGGGGCCTGCAAAACTGCTCAGCATGAACCTTGTCTCTTTCATCACTCTGTGTATGTGTAACTGATGTAACTGTTGACATGAACAAGGGGATTGTTCAACTGACACAGAGAAACACATTTTCCTATACATTAATATTCAAAAACTACACTTTCTATTTTTAAAGTGACAGTTTCAAAGGAAGTCACCTTAGCAACTGAGACAGACATGCTCAGTAAAATTAGCTTTAAGTAGTCATTTTCAACAGCAGCAAACATGACTGTTACTACATTGGAGTAGAGGTTACGCTGCATACTGTAGCACGCATAAGGTGAAGGAAAACTGAAATTTACTGGACTTGAGCACTACATGGGAAACAGGGGAAGGGGATACATTTCAAATTGTCTGTTGATGCTCTGTGTACAATATTCCACACTAAGTACATTCCAATGTCACCCATCACATTTTTAAAAAATTATCCTGATAATTCACTCTGTGCATCTGTTTTCCTGGGGATAAGATTTGCTCCAATAAGCCAATTTGATATGGTGGATGAAATGCAAGTGCTGCTATAGTTAAGACTGTGTGAAAGTTTCCATTATATAAACTCCTACAATTCCATGGATTAATAAACCTGAAATAAAATCCCCTCCAGGCTGAAATTTGGTATCTGAGTCCCCAGAAAAGGGAACAAGGGAGAAAAGGGTATTTTTTCTTTAAAGCTGAATTTTAATCAGTTCAGTCATTTGTTTTTCTTTTTAAAAAAGTCATTTGGAGTCGACACCCATAGGGCTTATACAGGCAGAGCATTAACTGTAGCCAGTGAGAGTTTTGCCTGGGTACAACTGTAGCATCTGGCACGTAACAAAAATGACCAACTTGCTGGCAGTGGTTTGTAAGTGTGGCTTGCCAAACAGCACGACCAGGATGCTGGAGTGGGGCCTGGAAATCAGCCCCCTGCTCTGTGCAGTCATGGAACTTAGCCAGACCATCACAACTTGTGGTTCACACCAGACACTGGACTAGTAAGCATGAAAATGATCCCCCAGCACCTGCCAGAGGTTCATCAGCCAGTTCCTTGCCAGAGTGTAAGTATCTACATTTCTTTGCAGCTCTAAGTGGACTCCCCATTCTCCATTATATTCTCACTGGAGCTAGTTCTATGCACCAGCTAACATAACTCAGCAGGAATTAGACTGAATCTTAACACAGAGAAGCCCTGTATTTTTCTACAGGATCTCTAAGTTTATTATTCTAAGACACCTTCCCTTTCCCCCTGAATCTGAGAGGGAGTAGATGTAGTGGGCCTTTCAGACAGGTAGGTGTATCTGATCCACCCTCTGCATGTATGCTGCCAAAATGAGCCAAAGCAATGTGAGCATGGCACCTACGCTTATTAGAAGGGTAGACTACCAAACCAAGAAGGAAATCAGCTCCCCTGACGCAAGATGCGTAGGCAGGCGGCCAGCATCTAGAGCTCTCCAGGCATATTTCATCCTCTTCAACACCGCCTCTGATAACTTTAACCCTGAAAAAATGGCCAGTATAAAATCCTGATTTTGTTCTTTGTGAAAGAGATGCCTGCAAAGCCACAGGCCAGCTGAGATGTGGTGCTATGTTCAGCTGCAGGTTGGTGTTAATGTAAAATGGGAAGAATGACTAAAAGCAGAGGAAAGCTTCCTCTCGTGATATCTGTCCAAACGAAGTGGGCATATGCTAAGCTCTTTAGACGAGGATAACAACACCTGATCATCACTGCATTCTTGCTGCCTAGCCTGATCAGGAGGATCAGACAGCGTCAGAAACTGCTGCTAGGACAATCTGTAAACATTTCACCAACAAAATCCACAAACATGGAAACCCACAGCCTTTATCTGAAGGGCAAGAGAAAATTAGCTGCACAAAGGGGCAAAAATGAGTTTAAGGCTTCCTATCATTTTGCTGTATCCTACAGAATTCCACAAGTTGCAAAAATTCATTGCTAAAAATTATTTTCCTAGCTTTTTCTAATGCGAAGAATAGCCATCACAATACAAATAGATATCAGCCAACCAATAGTGCCCCATCCTTCCCAATTCACCTGAGAGTTGTAAAACCCAAATCCAAATCTGGAACATTGACATGCTAACATTATTGATAAAGAGTAACATTTCCTCACATTTGTCCAACCCCCTCTGCCCTCCCCCCACAAAAAATTAAAATACAAAAATGAATATTAATATAAGCAGCCACATGATACCCATGGAGTATTTTCTATTCCAGTTTTCCTGGTTAAATGTGTAGCTTGGTATGATACTGTCATATTCTAACATGTATGCCATGAAGGGCTTGCCCACGTTGCAAAGCTAGCATGGGTAACAGACTCTTTACATTTGCATTTTCTGCTTTTAACTGTGAAATCTTAACATTGCATTAATAGTTACATAAGAACATAAGAACATAAGAAAGGCCGTACCGGGTCAGACCAAAGGTCCATTTAGCCCAGTATCCTGTCTACCGACAGTGGCCAATGCCAGGTGCCCCAGAGGGAGTGAACCTAATAGGCAATGATCAAGTGATCTCTCTCCTGCCACCCATCTCCATCCTCTGACAGACAGAGGCTAGGGACACCATTCCTTACTCGTCCTGGCTAATAGCCATTAATAGACTTAACCACCATGAATTTATCCAGTTCTCTTTTAAACTCTGTTATAGTCCTAGCCTTCACAACCTTCTCAGGTAAGGAGTTCCACAAGTTGACTGTGCACTGCATGAAGAAGAACTTCCTTTTATTTGTTTTAAACCTGCTGCCTATTAATTTCATTTGATGACCCCTAGTTCTTGTATTATGGGAATAAGTAAATAACTTTTCCTTATCCACTTTCTCCACATCACTCATGATTTTATATACCTCTATCATATCCCCCCTTAGTCTCCTCTTTTCCAAGCTGAAGAGTCCTAGCCTCTTTAATCTCTCCTCATATAGGACCCATTCCAAACCCTTAATCATTTTAGTTGCCCTTTTCTGAACCTTTTCTAGTGCCAGTATATCTTTTTTGAGATGAGGAGACCACATCTGTATGCTGTATTCGAGATGAGGGCGTACCATCAATTTATATAAGGGCAATAATATATTCTCAGTCTTATTCTCTATCCCCTTTTTAATGATTCCTAACATCCTGTTTGCTTTTTTGACTGCCTCTGCACACTGCGTGGACATCTTCAGAGAACTATCCACGATGACTCCAAGATCTTTTTCCTGACTTGTTGTAGCTAAATTAGCCCCCATCATATTGTATGTATAGTTGGGGTTATTTTTTCCAACGTGCATTACTTTACATTTATCCACATTAAATTTCATTTGCCATTTTGTTGCCCAATCACTTAGTTTTGTGAGATCTTTTTGAAGTTCTTCACAGTCTGCTTTGGACTTAACTATCTTTAGCAGTTTAGTATCATCTGCAAACTTTGCCGCCTCACTGTTTACCCTTTTCTCCAGATCATTTATGAATAAGTTGAATAGGATCGGTCCGAGGACTGACCCTTGGGGAACACCACTAGTTACCCCTCTCCATTCTGAGAATTTACCATTTATTCCTACCCTTTGTTCCCTCTCTTTTAACCAGTTCTCAATCCATGAAAGGACCTTCTCTTTAATCCCATGGCAGCTTAATTTACATAAGAGCCTTTGGTGAGGAACCTCGTCAAAGGCTTTCTGGAAATCTAAGTACACTATGTCCACTGGATCCCCCTTGTCCACATGTTTGTTGACCCCTTCAAAGAATTCTAATAGATTAGTAAGACACGATTTCCCTTTACAGAAACCATGTTGACTATTGCTCAACAGTTTATGTTTTTCTATGTGTCGGACAATTTTATTCTTACCTATTGTTTCGACTAATTTGCCCAGTACAGACGTTAGACTTACCGGTCTGTAATTGCCGGGATCACCTCTAGAGCCCTTTTTAAATATTGGCGTTACATTAGCTAACTTCCAGTCATTGGGTACAGAAGCCGATTTAAAGGACAGGTTACAAACCTTAGTTAACAGTTCCACAACTTCACATTTGAGTTCTTTCAGAACTCTTGGGTGAATGCCATCTGGTCCCGGTGACTTGTTAATGTTAAGTTTATCAATTAATTCCAAAACCTTCTCTCGTGACACTTCAATCCGTGACAGTTCCTCAGATTTGTCACCTACAAAAGCCAGCTCAGGTTTGGGAATCTCCTTAACATCCTCAGCCGTGAAGACTGAAGCAAAGAATCCATTTAGTTTCTCTGCAATGACTTTACCGTCTTTAAGCGCTCCTTTCGTATCTCGATCATCAAGGGGCCCCACTGGTTGTTTAGCAGGCTTCCTGCTTCTGATGTAGTTAAAAAACATTTTGTTATTACCTTTGGAGTTTTTGGCTAGCCGTTCTTCAAACTCCTCTTTGGCTTTTCTTATTACATTCTTGCACTTAATTTGGCAGCGTTTATGCTCCTTTCTATTTGCCTCACTAGGATTTGACTTCCACTTTTTAAAGGAAGTCTTTTTATCTCTCACTGCTTCTTTTACATGGTTGTTAAGCCATGGTTCTTTGGCTTCACTTGAAATTATCTTACTTTACGCAGATCAATGTTAAAGCATCATATCACCTTTTATAAAATGAACATGTTAGGTAAATACTGTACCTTTGTAATTGCAGTGAAAACTTTTTCCAGAATAGCATTAGGTTGGGCTTTCTGTGGTCCATTGGCCTGGACTTTAAGACCTAAGGCACAGGGTTTAGCTATAAACCTACAACAAAACAAAGAGGAAAGAAAATCAAATGAGATTCTTCAATTATTTATTGCAGGATCTGTTGTTATCATCAGTGACATGCCATAAATGTTAAAACATTAAAAAGAAGTCATGGTCCCTGTCCTGAAATTTCTACGTCAGACAACTGCAATACACAGAATAATAGTGCAAATGCAAGTATGTAGAGGTGTATGCATCAATGGAAGAAAACATCACAGAATAAGAGCGTTTTAAGGGGGGATTTGAAGAGGGAAAGGTAATGCCATCGAGTACGTGAAATGGGGAGTTGTTCAAAGTACTGGCGGGAGGCATGAAAAAAAGACCAGAACTAAGAGTAGGAGAAGGATCATCAGAAAAGAAGAGCATACAGAAAGAGCAAAACACCATGAGGAGACTGCTGTGTGCAATAGGAATGCGAAACATAATATTTTCTCCTCCACCTTACTGCCTCTTTAATTAACTAGACCCCAGGTTGGCTATGAACACAGAATTGCTTTTGTGCCCTGTGTCAGACACAGCTTTTAACGTCTGACAATCTCAGACTTGCTTGACCAACACAACTCAGTAAATACCAATATACAAACATAAGTGATTTCATCTAATTCAAAATGGTTTGGGACCATTTCTTTGACAGTTCCCAGTAAAAAAGTATATCCTAAAAACTCTTCTGCCAGTGCATGGATCTTCGGCACAGATCCACAAAAGGTAAAACCCGGGCTGGCCTTAAGGAAAATGGCTCCCTGGGTGCCCTTTCTTTTAGTTTTTGAACAGCAGCATGGGACACAAGGCATGAGGACCAGCTCCTGGCCCTGGAGCTTGGCTGGGCTGCACAGGGAGGAGTTTCTGAGCCTGGGGGCTCCCCGAGACATAGAGCCCCCTGACCACCTACCAGGAGGAGAGAGGGTGCATAGCCACCATCCCTGCTGTGGGAATGGGGGGGCCCTGGGGCTGGCCCACTTGCTCCGCAGGGACGAGCCCTGCTGCCTGGACCTCCCCACCAGGCTGGCAGCTCTGGGCAGCATTGCCCTCCCTCCCGCCCGGCTGGCCAGAGTTCCAGTCCTGGGCTTGCCCACACTCACCCCTGCTCTGGCAGCCCAGGAGCACCAGCTTGTGGCAGTCAGACGGCACCCACCTGACCATGTCGCCCACCCGTAAGGCTGGCCCTGGTTAAAACCAATCAATAATTCTGCATAGCTTATAAATAGTTCCTTTTACATAAAACCCATTTTGCATAATATACATAAAGATTAGCTATGTAGCTACATAGCTAAGGAATGGGAACATGCCATGTATTTAAGATAAATTGTTCATATTAATGAGTTCTACTAGTGGAGTTTCTTACATGGCTCAAAGTTCATCTCCTCCTACAAGCTCAAGTCCAACTGTTAACATTCTCAGAAAGACTACAATTATATATACTTTATGATGAGCTCTGCATTTCACCTAATAACATCCTTGCAAATAAAGAGGAAAATATTCCTAGAGTTATTCCATTGCTCATACAAGGCTGCGTTGAGTCATCTGGCTAAAATCCAGGCACTGAAAAATGTATCCCAGTGCAAAAAAAACTACTTAGATGAATTTCAGGACACTACTTAAATGGTTCAAATGTAAATCACAGATCTCAGATTGTAATCTTTCTCTTAGATTGTAAACTCTTTGGAGCTGGGATTATTTTTTTGTTCTGTGTTTGTACTGCACCTAGCAGAAATGGGGCCTGGTCCATGACTGGGGCTCCTACGCATTACAATGATACAAATAATAATAAATAATTGAGGTAAGAGCTGTATTCCACTGCCCCTCGCCGAAACTATCCCATTCCCCAAGCTTCTAGCTGCTTTGTGTTTGAATATACTGAATTGTTCTCAGTTTCCCTTTAAAGACTTTTCATAATATCCTAAAAATTCAACAAAGTAACAAAAAACAGCACACTAAGTAGATAAGAAATAGCTCTGTGTTTATACCGCTGAATATGATTGCAGGCTCTCGCGAGCAAATGTGGAATTCTTATCAATATTTAAACACCATGCAAAGACTGTTTTGAGCAGAAATTGTGTTTTCCTAAAGATAACATAGATGATGAAGAATAAATCTCATTGCACTGATCACAGCAATGATGTTGGTTAAAGAAAACAGATTGGTTTCAGATTCTGGTTCAACCTTCAATAGGTTCACAAGTTTACAGCATGTGCCTCCTTTAAAAAAAAATCTAAAGTAAATAGAAAGTGAGTCAGAAGAAATATGCATTCAAAATAGGTTGTTTACATTTACACTTTCATGGTGCTCTGAGGAACAGTTCTGTCACAAAATATTCATATTTCATCCTGCAACATTTGCATCTGAAAGCAAATGCTAGAGTCTGAAGTCATTTTTGGTAGGTATTCATGGACTTAAAAGAAACCCCCAGTGTGGTCACTTAATTTCCATATTTTATCATTTGACGTGCATTTTCTCTTATATTTATTAGTTTGGATAAAATCTGAATCAGTTGTAGGAATCATATTCTAATCATATTGCCAGTGGCTGCAGCATCAACCAGGAGGAGACAAAGGCTACAGGCAGTGTAAATACATTGCCTTAGGATCTGATCCCTCAACCGCAAAGTCAATGGGAGTTTCACCATTCAGTTCAATGGGAGAGGAGAGTGGAGCTGTAGCTCTTCTGCCTTGACTCATTTTCTACTTATAAAATATAAGTTGTATATCTAAAGTGATGCATTTATCATTTACAAGAGATATGTTAGAACTGCTCCAAAGCCTTTGCCAGAGAACTCATTCAAAGCCTTAACAACAGACTTGTAGGATTGCGCTTGGAGGGACAATAGCACTGGTGCCACTGAAACATCAGGCTTTCAGTCTGTACAGGCCCTGCCCATGGTGTAGATTCCTGGGGCAGAATGCAACAATGGTGTAAACTGCTTGGAATAAATGCAACTGCAGCCATGCTGGTAATACTTGTGCATGGTTACAAACAAACACTAAAATCCTCTAGTCTAGATAAATATTTAGATGGTCAGATATCAGGTCATTTAGAACTTTACAGGTTAAAATTAGGGCTGTTGATTAATCACAGTTAACTCTCGCGATTAACTAAAAAAAAAATTAATCGCGATTAAAAAAATCAATCACCATTCATCACAGTTTTAATCGCACTGTTAAACAATAGAATACCAACTGAAATTTATTAAACATTTTGGATGTTTTTCTACATTTTCATATGTATTGTATTCTGTGTTGTAACTGAAATCAAAGTGTATTTTTAATACAAATATTTGCACTGTAAAAATGATAAACAAAAAAACAGTATTTTTCAGTTCACCTCAGACAAGTACTGTAGTGCATTCTCTTTATGGTGAAAGTGCAACTTACAAATGTAGATTTTTTTTTGTTACATAACTGCACTCAAAAACAAAACAATGTAAAACTTTAGAGCCTACAAGTCCACTCAGTGCTACTTCTTGTTCAACCAACCGCTAAGACAAACAAGTTTGTTTATATTTACAAGAGATAATGCTGCCCTCTTCTTATTTACAATGTCACCAGAAAGTGAAAACAGGCATTTGCATGGCACTTTTGTAGCAGACATTGCAAGATATTTACGTGCCAGATATGCTGAACATTCGTATGCCCCTTCATGCTTCGGCCACCATTCCAGAGGACATGCTTCCATGCCAATAACACTCAAAAAATAATGTGTTAATTAAATTTGTGAATGAACTCCTTGGGGGAGAACTGTATGTCCCCTTTTCTGTTTTACCAGCATTTTGCCATATATTTTCATGTTATAGCAGTCTCGGATGATGACCCAGCACATGTTGTTCATTTTAAGAACACTTTCACTGCAGATTTGACAAAATGCAAAGAAGGTACCAATGTGAGATTTCTAAAGATAGCTATAGCACTCAGCCCAAGGTTTAAGAATCTGAAGGGCCTTCCAAAATCGGAGAGGGATGAGGTGTGACGCATGCTTTGAGAAGTCTTAAAAGAGCAAAACTCTGATGTGGAAACTACAGAACCGAACCACCAAAAAAAAAAAAAAAAATCGATCTTCTGTTGGTGGCATCTGACTCAGATAATGAAAATGAACATGTGTCAGTCCGCACTGCTTTGGATTGTTATCGAGCAAAACCCGTCATCAGCATGGACACATGTCTCCTGGAATGGCAGTTGAAGCATGAAGGGACATATGAATCTTTAGTGCATCTGGCACACAAATATCTTGTGACACTGGCTACAATAGTGCCATGAGAACGCCTGTTCTCACTTTCAGGTGACATTGTAAACAAGAAGCCGGCAGCATTATCTCCTGCAAATGTAAGCAAACTTGTTTGTCTGAGCGATAGGCTGAACAAGAAGTAGGACTAAGTGGACTTGCGGGCTCTAAAATTTTACATTGTTTTCTTTCTGAATGCAGTTTTCTTACATAATTCTAAATTTGTAAGTCCAATTTTCATGATAAAGAGATTGCATTACAGTACTTGTATTAGGTGAACTGAAAAATACTATTTCTTTTGGGGTTTTTTTTACAGTGCAAATACTTGTAATCAAAAATAAATATAAAGTGAGCACTGTACACTTTATATTCTGTGTTGCAATTGAAATCAATATATTTGAAAATGCAGAAAACATCCAAAAATATTTAAATAAATGGTATGTATTATTGTTTAACTGTGCGATTAATCACTATTAATTTTTTTAATCGCTTGACAGCCCTAGTTAAAACCAACGGAGAGCTAATGCAGAATACAGAGCATTTATCTAATATGAGAAACTCCATCAAGAAACTCCACTTAGCAGATGTGCAGCCACATTCTGGAGAAGCCTAATTTCCCAAATGGTTTTAAGGTGCAGCCCAAGTAAAGAGTCTTGCAGTATTCAAGCTCAAGGTGACAAAGGCATAGTTGTCAAAGGAAAGGGGGAAAAGGGTTGCATTCTCTAGCCAGACACAGATGGACTAAAAGCAATGCTGACTACCACTTATCTAATCAGCTAAATGCAGTTGAGGATCTAACAAAACTCATGTGGATATTTATTTCAGAAACTTTATTTCCCACCTCTAATATATGTTTTTAAAGCTTCTGTAGACATCCTCTTATTTCTTGCTAAAGATGCTACTTTTCTGAGAGGCTGGGAATCTTAGCATCTGAATTCAGGAATTATACTAAAAACCATTTAAAATTAAAGAAATTAATTATTTTGATTGCCCTAAGAGAAGGCACAAAACCAGATGAGATTAACTTCACAAGGAAACCAAAGGGAAAGTCAATCAGCATCCAAGCTAATTTTATAAAACCCTTCAAAAGAGGCATCATTTATAAATAGAGACAAAATAGAGAAGGACTGTGGGTGGAATCAAAATAAAAAGAATGAGACAACTTTTTCACTTGTCAGGCTCACAAAGGAATGCACTCTGAGCCTTAATTGCTGATGGCAGCATCCAGAGACACAAAACTAAGTACAAATAAATAAAGTTCATTTCAAAGACAGATTTTCTAAACATTTGAAAAGTTATTTTTTTCCCTTCAGTAAAGTCTCTTGGTTGATTATAAGTGCCAAAGATGGCTTTTGACTACCTACCTCTCAAGTGCGTGAAGAAATGACATTGTTCTGAGATAATGTAAATCAGATGGCAAAGTATTGCACTGCAGAGAGCATATGATGCAAAAATGTGTTCAATTTGTAAGAGTCAAAAGCTGGTTAAAATAGCCAGAGGGACTAAAACTTTACAAGGTGTAACTCCAGCAAGCTTCAGACTGATATGATCTTCACAGAACTCTCTGTGAGCCACTTGGAAATACAATCTTAAAATGACAGCCTTGCTAATTAATATGCTGGGGGGGAAATATAGTAAAGGGCGACCAGATTATTAGCCTAAAATTAAAAAAAGAGGAGCCTAACGTTCAGTTACGCGCACTGTCCAAGACAGGATATATGCTCTAGATCAGGAAATGTTCTTTGATCTTTAAAAACAAGGGACCGAAATAAAGGGAAAAAATACATTTCTACTGTGCTTATTACAACCATAAAAGAAACAGGAACTACTTTAGGAATGTGTTCAGCCCCCATTACTGCAGTGTCTGAGTGCCCGACAAACTTTCATAATTTCCTTAGCAAATACTTAGTAATTTCTATAGACTCTATTGGTTTCATGCCTAAATTCTATAGAATGTTTCCACAAAGGACAGCAAGACATTCTGGGAAGTTGTACAGTGTACACAGTCTGTTGCTGTCTAAATCACTCAAGGCATGGTTTGCTATTTGGCTGCTATGAAAGCATATATGGCAAAAAGTGAGTTTGTTAAAGCTTAAAATTTCACGATAGTCTCTATCCTGGCATGGCCTCGTTTTTATTCCCCTGCTCTTGAGAAAGTTAAAACATGTTTATGAAATTTAATAATGGATTGTTAATCTAAAATTGGGGACTAAATTCATGTATTAAAAATGGTAACATGAAGGATTACTGCAAATCTAACAGTAGTGTTTTGCATTGCATACCTGCAATGTTAAATATTTGTGTACAACAATCCACATGTGTGCAGGAAGAGCTGGGTGAATAATTGATTTTTTTATAAAAATACTTGAATAGGCTTTGGGACACAGAGAGAAAGTAAGAATCACTGTACGGCATGTGATTAGGGTTAGGGTCCTACTGCAATAAGTATTTAAATTATTACAAAGTAGAACAGCTTCAACGGAAGAGATTAAGAAACAGGAGTGCCAGAAGTCCCTAGAAATGTGGGGGGGGGAGCACCAGTGCCCAAACCATGGCCCTGCCCTCGCTCTGCCTCTTCATGCTGAGGCCCCACCCACACTCACTCCTCTCCCCCCATCCATCACTCACCCTTAAGGCAGGTAACAAGTGGGAGGGCATATCCCTCCCATGTTTTAAAATGATGGAGCCATGGCCCTCTATCCCCCCCTGTTCCGGCACTGCAGTTAAGAAAGCCCTAACCCAAAATAATCTATAGCCCAGTGGTTGGGGCACTTTCCAAGTTCAAAACCCTGAACAACATGAAGAGGAGTGGAAAACTGAACACAGGTCTCGTACATCAAAGTGAGTGTCCTAACTATCGGGCTAAACGTCACAAGGTAGGCAGTGTTGTTTCTTCCTTCTCCTTCTCCAGGCATTTTGTGAAACTAACCAATAAAAACAAATTTGGCTGAAAACTATTTGGCAAATTTATGAAGAGTTTTGAATCAACCGAAACTGTGTTTTTCAACAAATACACTATTCATCCAAAATTTTTCACCCAGCTGTGTGTGTGCACTTTACTCATGTGCATTTGGAGCATCTAGTGACATTTAAGCGCTTTTTACTGCAGTGTTTTGCTACCAAAAAAAGTCAAGGAATTCAAACTGCACCTCTCTCACTTTTGCCTCCACTGCAGATTATGCCCTGTTTTCCAAGGTTAAAATGTTTATAAAGTTTAACCAGTGGTGTCCTAAATTTTTGCTGTCAACTGTCTTAAAAAAAAAAAAAAAGCTTTATCAGTGATCTGCATGTCATCACTATGTTCTTTGTGATAAAGCTTTAACCTGTATTCCTAAACCAAACATCAGAATTCAAGCTTAAAAATTCTAATGCCAGTGTTTTCCCAAATGAATGTATTCAGTTATTCAGTGAGGCAGATTCTGCCACTTTTACAATTGCTGTGTGGCACCTTACTCCATAAGCACAGTAGAACCTCAGAGTTATGAACACCATAGTTACAAACTGACTGTTCAACCACACACCTCGTTGGGAACCAGAATTATGCAATGAGGCAGCAGAGACCAAAAAAACGAGTACTGTACAGTACACTACTGTGTAAATCGTAAACTACTAAAAAGGGGAAAGTTCTAAAAAAGATTTGATAAGGTAAGGAAACTGTTTCTGTGCTTCTTTCATTTAAATTAAGATGGCTAAAAGCAGCATTTTTCTTCTGCATAGTAAAGTTTCAAAACTGTATTAAGTCAATGTCCAGTTGTAAACTTTTGAAAGAACAACCATAACGTTTTGTTCAGAGTTACAAACAACCTCCATTCCCGAGGTGTTTGTATTTCTGAGGTTCTCCTATAATTCCAATAAGTCAGTGGGACGACTCAGAGTCCGGTACAGTGCAATGCGAATAAGACATCAGAATCTAGCCCACTCTCTGCCTTCTTTTAATCCTGAGTCCAAGGTAATTGCAAGCCAAATTCTCAATTCAATTAATGTCAGTGAAGTTGCACTAGGGTAAATGAAAGGAGAATTTGGCCCATTATGTACCAAATTAAGCCTCAGACCAGAATGGAGGTGAAACCACATTTAAACCAAGTCCAGACCATGGATTCTAACTTTGTTTTAAAAGCAGTCTGGCTCATTCACAGTAGCCAGCCGAACTGTTTTTACTATCAGTTCAGATAATGCAGACCTGAGCTCAGTGTACAGTGTCTGAGTGGGAAGCACTCGGCCTCTGCATTCCAAAATTATTTTGCACTCAGTTTAAATATGTCAAGTATTTTACAGGTACTGTATAACATCTGAAGGCAGCCCCAGATTGCACTTTGACTCTGATGTAGGTGACATCTCATAGCTATTTACCATAGTACCAAAAAAGCTTTACAGAATGCAGGAAATGGAAGGGACATAAAGTGACTTTGAATATGTCACATACTCCTAACAAAACAGCATTATTAATATCTACTGTTCTTATACACACCCAGAATACCTGCAGCAAAATTAGGGTCTTCACTAGACTGTGAACATGGGGAAATATTTCCCCAGAAGAAAATAAACAGAATTGCATTTGATTAGCTTCACTTTTCGATAACTCCTTCTCATTTTTGATCTTCTTGCACTTTAAAATTGCTGAGCTAAAGGAATGCAGTTCTGGTTTTGAGAGGGGGGGAAAGAAGCAGAAGGAAGGAGGGAAGTGATTGCTTTCTCTTCTTTATGTCCTTGTTCATTGCTGCTCTGGAAGGAGCTAAATAAATATCACTTTCCCTTCACAGAGTATAACAGCCACAATGCTTGAATAAAGGGAGACAAGAATGTCTTCCTTATCAACAGACAGCAACCCTCAGTCTGTACTCTGTCAAAGCGCCCCCTGAATTCACTGAAAGCTTTGCCTGAATAAAAATTGGAGAATTGGACCCTTAAATAACAGATGCCATAGCCACATTTTGTATTCTGAAAGCTGCTTTTCCACAGTCTTATGATTACAGTGCATGTCACGGTGATAAACATCCCTCCTGGTGAGCTGGAGAGATATCTCTAAAAAGTTCTTCTGCAGAAATATGAATGGACCAGTTCCTGTGCTGATGTAAACTGGTATAGTCTACACCACTGAGAATCTCACCCAATGTCACTGCACAAAGAACAAGGTTTTGTTTTTAAAAACAAACAGGTATGCCTCACCATAAGGGTATGGTTGATTTATGTGAATCTCTCTCATTTCCTTCTACTGGGTAACAGTGATCCTTATTAGTTGCTCTAACCCCTCTTATCTTAGTGCCACTTATCGCCACAAATTACATGATTTGAATCCCAGGGTTAACTAGAAATGTTTGTATTGACCCTCATAATCCTTTAATACTGATGTTCATTAGCAGTAGCGAAATCTGTATTTAACAAATAATTTTAGATAATCAAAGGGGGGAAAGGCCTGGGGTGAAATACCCTGATTCTTCCAATATGATTTTCTGTAACGTATTAAACTACAGACTCATCTGTTGATGGGGCTTAAAGGTTGTCAGATAAAATGAATCTGACTTTATGGAGCACTTGTTCTCCCAATGCCTATACATAATACTCATAAAACTTCCATTACAAAATGTGACTTGTGGCAGAGAGATGTTTTATTGTGGGACCACAAAAATTAAGATCCTATCTTGAAATACAACTTCCATTTCAGACCTTCCAAGAGCTATAAATGATTTCACCACCTGACAATCTACTCATCTTTAAACAATTTCGCAAATATGGGATTATTGATTAGACTGTTTATGCAATGCATCTAGGTCAGAGCCCTGCATAAAACAAATACAATGTATTGTTAATTGCTCTGCAGTACATACATTCATCTGCTGCCATGAGAGGTCTAATTATGCCAGTAATTTCATTCAACAAAGATATATTTTAATGGTATTTTAAGTACCCAGGTAACACTTTCCCCTAGCTTTCTGTAGGTGGGACACATGGCTAGTTTTCACCTACAGTTCTTCCATCTGACTCCATATGTAGTTTTTCCTTATACTTGCAATTAGGAGATTCCCAGATGGTCCAAGGTACAACTCTCTCAGACCACATTTAGGTCAAATGTACTGCCTAACTACACAACTCTATTGTTAGACAGCATGTCAGATTGTTTTTTTTCAATTCAAAACTCACACACAGAGGTGTCTCTTTAATTAAACTAAATATAAAGCTTCCTATTATTGTACTTATTGTTCCATATTGTTTTTGTTGAAAACCATATTATCCAAGTTTCGTAATATTAGTATTTCTTTAAAAGAAGGGATGTGACAGAAGAGAAGGAAGAAAAAAGTTCTCCAAACCAGGATAAAAAGCTGGGCATATTTCTTAGGACTCTCCAGTTACAATAAGGAAATTAAGAATTCCTTCATTATCAATTTATGCACTTTGAATGTGAGTGGCATAACATAAATCTCTCTTGTAGCATCTTGATACAGTGCTTCTAAAATTAAAAAAATAAATAAAAAACCAGTAGCCACCTGTAGTCACTGTTCTGTACACATAGCCTTTTTGGAGTTTATCAGCAACATTAAAGACAGAGGTTAGATCCTGCTAGTCCAAAGGTGCTCAAAAATGATCTCTGACTTTTTATCAGTGTTGGGTCTATGACAATTATGCTGTTTGCATTCTGTCCAGTAGAAGGCAGTGATACAATATACACTAGCAGAGCTGTGCAAATGTACATTATATAAACATTTTATTCAATAAATTCACATACGGTAGTTTATATAAATGGGGGATTGAAGAAAGTATTCAAGTAATTTGAAAAATAAAACAACTTTAAAAAAAATGACAATATTAGTTGACCAACTGTACACGTTACCCAGTTTATAGAAAGGGGTTTTCTTTAAACAATCCAAAATTATTGTTAATTATTGAACTAATTTGTTCAGATATTACCTTTTTCACTCTGCGTGTCCTATTCATATCCTCATCCATTTAACCAGAAATCTAATGTTTTTATTCTATGGCACAAGATACCAACCCCAAGATTTTTACACAGGAAAGTTGTGACTATCCTTTCTCCATTTTAACTATGGAGTAAACCAAAGACATGCAGGACATTAAGAAAGAGTCCTAAAAATGGAGGCGCAACCAACTTCTTTTTTAGACTGAGATATGAGATGGAAAGTCTACTATAAATTAATTAGCACATTACTTTTCAGTGCCGGAAGACAACACAGTAGCTATTATCTAGCTCTATTGTATTTCCTGCCACAGACTGCAACAAAAACCATCCACTGAATTCGTGTTCAATTAATGTTACAATGGGCTTGGGACCAGATTATACATGTAAAAAATTCTAACCCCATATTAGACTCTTAACACATGAAAAATCATCTTAAATATATAAAATTTTAATCCTGTGTTTATCATTATTAAGCCTACCATAAGAGTCACAAGCATAATGCAGAAGTCTCAGCAGAGAGAGATAAATAGACCCAGGAAAACAGTAGCAATTGGCAACATATACATTTGGATTCTTTTTTAAACGGACTACTCCTAACAAATGATAAAACCATAATTCCATTTAGAAACAATATGTTTTGAGTGTTGCGCCGTACGGCAGGAATGTTTCTAAACATTGTTCAATTTTTAATTTAAACCTTTCAATTTAACTATACTGAGACAAGTGACCTATCTGCTCTGTAACCTTGAGACATCTCCCAGGAGTTCAGAGATGTGAATTATTTTCAGTTTCTGATTTACTAGTATGATTTTTTAGTCTCACATGAACTTTTTTCATATCTCCTTCCTGTCTTGGTAAAGTAATGACACTTTTTTTTTTTTTTTGGTCTAGCTATACTGCATTTCAATGGCTAACATTTTATTCCTCTAAAAAAAGTATCTTTCCATAAAACACAGCCCCACTGTATCAATACTAGGTAACACTCTCTGTTACCCCATTTGTGTTAAGCACAGAGGGCATGATACTCCCATCAATTACACCAGGTTTGCATCGGTTACATCAGCATCAGCAAGAATAGAATCAGACGAGTATGTTTCTGATATTTTTATGCAATGCATTTGTTGAACACAGTTGGAACCACTCCATCTTGACTCTAACTCCTACTAATAAGGGACTCCTCGCTCCTCATTACCGGCCAAATCCTCTTAGCAGAGCCCACGGCCTGAAAAACAGGCTTGTGCTGTCAAGGAAATGTCTGAGCCCAATCTGAAGTAGCCAGCATGGAATCACTCTAAGGCTGCTACTGCAGACTTTGGGCAGGAACAGGGACCAAGCCCACTGTTCCCCTATGCAGAGTTTGGGGCCAGTGGATCCATGCTATGCATAAACACATGGGGCATGGCCCAGGTTTGCAGCATGCACTGCTTACCAAGTCCCCAAGCACACTGTGAACATGGCATTTCCATGATGGTTGGGGCCTTCTACACCCTTAGAAAAGGCCAGGGGATTTTGCCTTCTGCAGATGCATTAGGAGAATTTGTTTGAGTCTTCCCTGAAATGCATCGATCTCCTCTGCTGTGTAGTGAACTGTGGCTACATACAAGGACCAAAGACCAGCAAGGACCAGAAACCACCAAAGCCACAATCCCTTAACACTTGCACTATGGCAGTAACTCTACTGAGTTACTACAGTAACTTAGCAAGTTAAAAGGCTGCAAAAGTTGCTAAGGCCAACCAATAAAGGAAGACATAACACAAATTAAGCCACTGTATTACAACTAGACAACCCTGTGTAAAATGGACCCTTTGTTAAACCTCTGATTATTTTCTATACAGGGTTTGTTTTCCTGAAGAGTAAGGAGAAAAAAAGTACATATGGGAAAGCAACACCCCTCTCTCTCTATTGCTATTTTGAAAAGACATATTGTCCTTTCCAGAGATGGATCAGAGCAGATTTTCTCTCCTCACTTGCATTCAGCTCTCTAAAGAGCAGATTGCTTTCAGGGATATGTAACTGATGATATTCTGACTTGTCAGGATGTTTTGTTTTATAAAACAATCTGTTCCATGCAACTAACGAGGGCATATCTATCTAAATTACTCTAGCTTCCCAGATGAGCCAAAAGCAGAGATGGCTTGTTTCTGAACAGATAGTCAAGATTGGAAGTTTTTCTAAAAAATATGCTCTAGGAATTATTTTGAGGAAGTGCTATGGCCTGTGTTACACAGGGGGTTAGTCTAGATGATCACAATGGTCCCTTCTGGCCTAGGAATCTATGAACGATATCTACGACCTACACAGCGATTTTTTTTGAGGCTGACCCATTTAATTCAATAGGTCCCAATTTGAAAATGTTTCAAAACGTGTTTGTTTTTTTTAATGTGAACAATAAAAGTCCATTCACCAGGACTCTTCATGAGACAAACTTAGCAGTAGCATAAGTCCACTGACTTCACTGGAGTTGTGCCTGCTTATCCAGTGTTAAATCTGGTGCATGATGTTCTGATGCTCTCTACTTTGGTATAAACAACAGGTAGTACCTGTACCCCCCTGTAGCTCAGGTGTGAGCCCTAGCCTGGTTAACTCAGCCTTCACCACTCTCAGAGAGATACGTGGAGTTCCTTGCAGTTTACTATGTGTATTGGGGAGCAGGATGCAACTTTTGCATGCAACATTTAGAAACTATGGGTCTGTCTGTCTACTCGGGATAAACAATAAGGATCCCAGCACACAATTCACAGAGCACAATTCACGATTGCCCCGATGTTCTTGTGCAGAATGCAGTATATCCATCACCTGACTGGTGCTGACTTGTGAGACGTCCTGCCCATGCCAAGAATGGCACTAGTTCAGTGAGGCGTGAAGTGATTCCTGCGTGTACACATTTTGGGAAGAGCTTTGAGATCCTTCAGAATAAAGAAGCTAAGGGGCAAATCCTTTCTCTACCTCCATGGATTCCAAGGGCCCTACCTGCGGCAGAACCAGGGTTGTCCTGCTGCGCAGCGGGGGAAGAATCCAGAGATGCACAGAACAAAGATGTACTCCCCACAGTGAGTGCCAACCACTCTCCCATTTGGGGACAGGACATGGGGTTAGAGATGAGGGCACTGGGGGTGGAGGTAATCAGCAGCTCCAATGGCTACTGCAATCCTGCGAATGTAGCTGTGGCAGTGGAGAAGCTCAGCTGCCACTCTGCCAGGGAAAAGGATTCCTCTATCCATCTACAGTTGTACCCAGCACACAGCCTGGTTACTTAGATTTTGCACTGGGCATTGGTTTTGGCTCTAACAATTTAGAGGTCATGTGTGTTATTTGGAAAATGTACATCCTTTTCTCTGAAATTAGTCACCGGTTCGGTGCACTGCTGCATGACTGCAGTCTGTCTCTTTCATACAGAATGAGAGAGGAGCACGGCACTGCGCTTGAGGGGGAGCCCATGAACCCCTGGGGAGAATTCTCCACCAGCACATTGAAGGCAAACTTGGGCTGAGTCCTCTGCCTCTGACTGAGTTTTCCATTCTCTGGTCTCTAAACCATCCCTGTCAGAGAGGATGTCTCCCTAAGGTTCTTACTTCTGGAGAGCAAAATTTGTTTTGACTTTGGAATGGACAAGATTGCATCAAATGGCAGGTATCTTACATAAGTTTCCCAGGCCAGTTACTCCACCACACCCCAACAAGGTCTTCGCCGCACATCCTCCCGTTCAAATTATGCAAGCTGAACACTGTGCTATTACTCCATATACACTGTATAAAGTACAGGGACAAAGTATAAGCATCTTGAGCAAAATGCAGCTTAATACCTTTGTTTGATGCGTGGCGTTTCCTCCCTCCTTGGTCAAGGTTATAATAAAGCATGTGTGCTTAAATGGGGGAAAGCGGAGTCCTTCTCAACGAGCACTTAGACTAGGGCTGATGAAAAACAACAATTCCATTTTACAAAGTATTTGCAGGTTTTGAAATCTGTTTTCATTCCACATAGGAACAAAAATGAGGCCTTTCAAAACATGAAATATGAGAGCACGACTCATTTCTCTCTCTCTGGTTCTCACCAGAAATGCTATCCTGAACCTCAAAACCATTTCCAACAACACTTCATTGAAATTGATGCATTTCCGCAGAACATTTCAATTTTTACTAAATGGGATTTTCCAGTGGAAAAGTGTTCCGTTAGAAAATTTCTGACCAGCTCTCACTTATGCCTCTGCTTATAAAGGCTGGTGGGGGGAGGATATATTTTGTGGGAGTCCTCTCAAAATACTGATAGCACAGCACATTCTTAAAAGGATACTTCACTTTTTATTTAGCAAACACAAATGTTTCACCTCAGCAGGAAAAAAAATGGGAGCTTGTTAGTCAATGGGAACTTCTCCTGAAAAGAGGAAAAGCAGAAGTAGGCGCAATATATGCGACATACACCATAATTAGCACCTGCAACCAAAAAGCTGAACTGTTAGAACTGCAGAGGCTCATTCCCTACATGAAGGGTTGCACTATCAAGGGGATATGGGGCAGTGTGCAGCACAATCATTAGTTTCTTTTCTGTTGTTAATTAAAGCTGTAGGAAAGGGAAAATATGCTCATCTAAAGTTCTGATGCAAAACTGGCATGATTAATTAAACACAAAAATTTACAAGGAACTAACGATCATTGGACACATTGCCTCAGAAGCTTGTTAGGATACAGACCATTGTATTGATAGAACATGCAATCCACTGACACTTGCTAGCAAATAATGGTGTGATTCTACTTCCACTCTGATATAATAAGAAAGGCAGCCCCCTTCTAAAAGATTAGAGGAAATCCCTTCAGAACACCAGACCCACATACACAACAGCAGCTCATTGCAGTAGTTTCTTACCCTCCTCTGCGAGGTCATGGTTTTCTCACATGCACTTTTTTTGCATTTCACAATAAAGTTTTCAGGTGGTTTTTGTAATTCCACATGCAGATGCCATCAACAGACATGTCAGCTGGATGGGCTTGATTTGGTGAGGAGCCAGTCAAGTGGGATGAGTTCTTTATTTGATTTTTATATAGTTTTGGTACTAGGGAGAAAATCTCATGCCAGACTGGCAATTCTCCCACAAGTTCTGCTCAAACAGACTCACAGAAAGAAAACTTCAGTTAAAATGCAAGCACCATTTCTGTTCAGTGTGTCCTGATTAAAATTTCTCTCGGCAGAACTTGAAGCTTTTCAAAATAGCAATAGAACACTCTCTATGGAGCAGGAGATACTTAGCAGGACTTATCTGTTGTCACCACTCTCTGTAAATGTGTCACTCCTTCACGGTAAGAACACGGAATGCACTTTCCCTTCAAAACTTTTTGTTTTTCCTGCTTTTTCAGTAAAACTGAGCCAGTTATTTTTACCTTCAAAAGGGGAACTTAGAAGCCGCAGCCAGATGCAGAGCGGCGTAGGGCTAAAGGCAGCAGCCCCCAACCTACCCCAGCTAGGAGCAGCGCAGGGCTGATACCAGCACGCCCGAAGCCAACAGCGGTGTGGTGCTGATGCCGGCAAACCTACCCCTCCCCCCCCACAAGCTAGGAGTAGCGGGGGAGCTGAAGCCGGGAGCCCCAGCGCCCCCCCTCCCAAAGCTGGGAGCAACACTCCCCCCGTACACAGCCCCAAGCTACCCTCTGCCTGCACCCTGAGCAGTTTTCAAACTTTTTGAATTGAATCCCCACACTGAGTTATATTTTTTGGTTGCGTCCCCCCACAGCCCAGACTAGGGTAGCCAACTTTCTAATGGCACAAAATCGAACACCCTAGCCCCGCCCCCTGCCCTGCTCCTCTGCTCAGGCCCTGCCCCCCGCTCACTACATTCCCCCTCCCTCGGTGGCTTGCTCTACCCCACCCTCACTCACTTTCACTGGGCTGGGACAGGGGCTTGGGGTGTGGAAGGGGGTTCCAGGCTGGGCGGTGGGGCTGAGGGATTCGGAGTCTGGGAGGGGGCTGCGAGTTGAGAAAGGGAGTTAGGGTGTGGGAAGGGGTGACGGCTCTGGGCGCTGGCTCTGGGGTGGGGCCAAGGATGAGAGGTTCGGGGTGCAGGAGTGGGCTCCAGGCTGGGGGGCTCTGAGGGCTGGGGGAGTCTGAGGGCTGAGCTCTTGCCCCTCCCCCCCAAACAGAAGTAAAACTATACCTATGCCCAAGGGTCCCCCTGAGTTATCTGCCCCCACTCCCACTGGGCCCTGGCATTTTTATAGCATGTTGAGGGGGGCCTCAGCAAGAAAAAGGTTGAGAACCCCTGCTGTAGGGGATATCCTCAAAGCTGGGGAAAACAGAATGCTCCCTCTGTGCTGCCCTGGAGGGAGCCCCCAAGGAACAGTGTTTTGTAGCGTCAAAGGGTTGTGCAGTCTCTCTCTGCCCTGCTCTGTGCTACAATGGAGAACTGCACTGGAGAACTGCATTGGAGAACACTGCAGCCTCTGTGACTCCCCTCACTCTGCAAGCATGGACTTCACAGTTTTCAAGGCATTGCAGCACAGTGCAGGGCACAGACAGACGCACAACAAAAGGGAGATTCCAGGGTGGGCTGGGGAGCAGTCACATTATGGCCAATGAGTCCATTTCTGTGTAGATCAACTGTTAAAATATCTCACCACATATCTTGGGGAGTGGGGGGAGCAGGAATCCTATAGCAGAGGTGATCTGCCCCCAGAGAAAGGAGCATTCGGTTTTCCCCAAGTCTGGTGCGTGTCCCCTGAACAAAGCTGTTAATGGCACAAAGGCTCAGGATTTGGCTCTAAAACAGAGGGCCTCACCAGTTGTGGTCATTAACATTCCCATGACACCTTTTTTTTCCTCCAAGTGTATGGGACTCAGCCTCAGTGTTATGGCCAAATTCCAAACTGGACAATTACTTCAGCCTGCCTAATTTCTCCCTGCAGTTTATATTGGATACAGTCTTTACTTCTGGTCCCTCCTAAACTGTTGTGGTGCTCATGTGCACTGTGAAACAGTTGTCCTGTTTCATGCCAGAGCTGCCTGCATTTCAGTTGTGAATGAACCATTCCCTTGAGTAGCTTGTGTAACAGCACAAGACCCTTTTCCTACAAACACTTTTGCTTTGAGTAACTTTATGGAGGGGGACTACTAACATGCATAAAGTTACTTATATAGATTCACTGTGTACATTTGCAAGATCAAAGCCTCAGCTTTTAAAAGGCTTTGGAATCTTTTAGGATGAAAAGCAAAGCACTTTATAAATATGGTGTTTTGTCCTGACAAAACTGTCACTGTTAAGTGCCTTTCACACTTTGGATGCTATATATGGTAAGTGAAGAATGTTTTCATTAGAGATCAATTTTTAGGGAATAAAACTTGGTCACAGAAATTTGCTTAGGGGTAAAATGCGACCTACAAGTTCCTTGGTCCAGGAGTATTTTCAGAGGGGAATAAAGTATTTGCCTTTATTAAAGTCTCTGAAAGATAGGTAGAATAAGAGGAGATTTAATAGATACAGCATTTGCAGGCTCACCAGTTTATGTGACAAAGACAAGCATGCAATTTTAAGTCAACCAACCACATTAGGTTTTTCTGTACGCTGCTCACCAAGCAGTGGTGTTGAAAAACTGTCAATTTTGCAAAGCTCTTGCTTTGGGGAAGTCATCGATTTTTCAAGATCAGTGAACAGTTTAATACAACAACATGACTGACCTATGCTGCTTTACTATTGTAAGTCTGGTTGTTGGTACTGGGCTGCTGGCATTTTTTAAAAGAAAATTTAAGATACGTGTGAATAGGTGCCTTTCATGTATTCCTCTAAAAGTAGGTTTGAAAAGATTAGATTTTTCTCAGTAAATGTCATTTTCAAGGTACACTCATAAACCATTGAAAAAATATTTCCATCGACAATAACTGAAATGTGGGAATAGGCAAAGTAAGAAAAATGGTGCTTGAGAATCTAGCACAGTTTGATTTAAGGATAGAGTTTGATTTTTATATTCTGATGTGATGTTGATAATTTGTGTTTTAATGGTTATAAAGCTTTAACTTTTTGAATCGCAACATCTGTTATTAAATAATTGTTTTCTTTATGCTCCTACTGTCTGACCTCTCCATAATTTCCCATAATTGAGAACATTTAAATTGATAAAAATAAAAAAAGCTTAAAAATAAAAATAAACATCAATATTATCCATCAAAATAAAAAAAGAAAAATCTAATTCTCCCACAACTATCTAAACCAAGTCCCCACACTGTGTAAAGTAGGGGTCAGCAACCTTTCAGAAGTGGTGTGCCGAGTCTTCATTTATTCATTCTAATTTAAGGTTTTGCATGCCGGTAATACATTTTAATGTTTTTAGAAGGTCTTTTTCAATAAGTCGATAATATATAACTAAACTATTGTTGTATGTAAAGTAAATAAGGGTTTTAAAATGTTTAAGAAGCTTCATTTAAAATTAAATTAAAATGCAGAGCCCCCTGGACCGGTGGCCAGGACCCTGGCAGTGTGAGTGCCGCTGAAAATCAGCTCACGTGCCGCCTTTGGCACGCGTGCCATAGGTTGCCTACCCCTGGTGTAGAGTCAAAAATCTCACCCCCTTTCTGAGATTTCTCTCTGTAAACAAAAACATCAATAGTACCAAAAGTTTAGCTCCAACTTTCTCCTCAGGCATGGGATGCTCCTAGGATTTTTTCTCAACCCCCAACCAAGATCCTCTCTATTCAAAGAGCCACTTACTGAGTCCTACCTCCCTTGTATCCATGTGGGGTAGGAAGCCAGCTGCCTCAGTGAGTCAACAGAGCCCACAGAATCAAACACCTGTTAACAAGGTGGGGTTGTTTCAGATTCCTGTCACCATCAGTTTTGAGAAATTTTAGTGGATAGGAAATTGGGTGGTACCCCTTTAAATATTGTGTGTTCTCTAGTGGGCTTCTCTGTATTCAAGTTTCAGAAGCCACCAGTAGCACAGTAGTATTTATATGTTGTATAGTTAGCAAACACAACTATTTGGACCCCACTGTGCCCATGTAGTTCCTTCATATTATGCTTCTTGTGTAAAGAGCATCAGATGCAATGGAAATCAATGCAAATCACTGCAGGAAATTTGCAAAGAGATATGAAAAAAAAAAGTAGGCAGTATAGGCCTATATCTACTTCAGGAGTGCCAATTCAATGGTTATTTGACACTCTGCATGCTTTTGTCATGTCTGCTGTTATTTTTTTCCTCATCTTTCTCTTTCCTAGTACAGGAGGGAGGGTAGTGTTTGCAGGTGTTTGGGAAAGCAGCAGTCAGTCTGATTTACTAGTAAATATTAATGGTCAGCGTAGTAATGCAGGCTAAAAACTATGCTGCAGTGTTCAAGCCTGATGGGGACTCCTAAGGAATTTACCTAAACTTTTCATACTATTTGGTAATGAACCAGAAAACTTGTAGACCCCTATACTCTTGCCCCACCCTATCATCCAAGCACTGCAGAGGGGAGCACAACTGGGTCTGTTTGAAAAAAAAAAGGAGTCAACCGCACAAAAAAGCATATTTGCCTCTGACAACTACACCCGTAATATAATATAGAGAACTCTGGCAACATTGCTCTGTATGAGCTGACTCCCCACCACCCCCCATCCCCATTTCTTAGAAGGGTAATTGAGCGAATCCATGAGACAGCCACTCACCCCATCTCTCAGAAGGGTAACTGAGCGAATCCATGGGACAGCCACTCACCGGAAAAATCAGGAAAGCTGTATCTGTATTCTTTAGGGGGGCGGAAAAGTAGATACAGGGAGCTCTGTAAAGCGTTTGAGGCAAATGAAGAATTGAGACAGACCCAGAAATAGAGGGCACGAACTTAAACCAACAACTGGCTGGGCACAAATGGAGCTGAGAGAGAATTGTTTTCCCACAGAGATTACTAATGGAGGCACCATAAAGAGTGTGTTGTTTATTGCTTTATTAACTGTGTAAGAAAAGCATGCTCTGTAGTAAGAAGATAGAGGTGATATGGGGCAAGACACTCATCTTTGGTATTAACAGCCATATACTGGCCTAGTACATGCAATCATATCTTTCTCTAGGTGTAGACCCAACAGCTCCACTATATTGCCTGATACTCAGCTAAGGGAGTCCTCCTTTGTACTACTGTCATCCCTGTCCCTATTTGATACATAATCACAACAAATGCTTACTTCTCTTTGACTGTTTAGCCTCCTCTTTTCTATCCAGTATCTTTTTGGCTAGTGTATTTACAGTTATGCATAGGAACTGATTTATATATAAAATTACACCCTTTAACAGAGCCAAGAGAGAGCAAATCACAAAGGTGAGAAACTAAGTGGAGTCTATCTAATTAGAGCTGGTAAAGTCAAACACGGGTAAAAATATGTTTTAACAACAAACCTTTTAGCACACATGGACTTTTTTCTGCCCCAGACAGGTGTCATTTCATCATTAGAATTTTGTAACATCCTGGTGATATTTACTCCAGATTTAGACCAGAAAAAACAACCTTCCAGCAAATCCATCCCAAGTTTCACCCGGGCCTAGTTCATCTTAGCACAGGAAGTTGGGGGTTCAGCTGTACGTTTATGAATACTCATGCATTGCAGATATTACCAGTGAAGCTCAGAGTTTCTGTACCTTGCTTCTGTGTCTAATTCAAGGAGTTTCCTTAGTACATGGGAATATAAACCTTCTCTATACTATTAAATAGAAAATAAACTACAGTTGCCTGGGCATCAAGTTTTACCTAAATTTTTAAAGCTATCTATAAGCTTTTAAAAATAGATCTATAAACACTTATTATTTTCTGTATCTTCATGTAACTGAAGAACACATTTTTGGAGAGGAATCACACTCCATAATTATAACAGAATTGTCTCCAACGTAGCACAAAAACTGTACAGATGTACAGAAAGGTCAAAAATAAATATTTTTGCAGCCAGCTGTCTGGCATATTTTGTAATATCTAAAAATAAATAGCTTATTCATTCTGTAAACTTTCCAAGTAAAGGCTAGAGAAAGAGGAAAGGAGGAAGGGAAGGGAATAGAGACAATGAAGAAGAGGCAAATAATAAAATAAAGTAATAATACTTACCTCTTTTATAGTGCTTTTTGTCAAGTAGATCTCAAAGTGTTTTACCAAAGAAGTCAGCATCATCAACCCAATTTTACAGATAGAGAAACTGAGGCACAGATAGGAGACACAACTTGGGCAAGGTCACCCAGTAGATCAGTGGCAGAGCCAAGAATAGACTGCAGGTCTCCCAAGTCCTAGTCCAGTGGTCAATAAAAGTAGTGCCAGTGAACATCACATTTAGTAATAGTTCTGAAGTCAAGGTAAGATAATTGCCTGGATTCTCTTTTGAGATCTTGCCCCTTGCGCTGTCTCAGTGGTGTAAAGAGACTGGAAACTGGCAAAAATTGGTCAGCAGAAAGTTCCCCTGTTAGAGGAGAATCCCCTGCTGGTACAAGTGTACTGGATCTGGGCCCTGCACCAGTCCCCTCTCCCCCATATCATAGGGAACATGTTGAAGGAAAGGATTGGAGAGAGTGTGGCAGTGAGTCCTCCACACAGAGCTGCTGCCAAGGCTGGGACTGGTTCTCAGGATGAGGGAGCTGTAATCAGGAGGTGTTGACTTAAGATGTTTTACCATAAGACTTAAGGTAAAATGCAGAACTGACATGTACAGTAGTAGAAGGTACATCTCAGGGAGCTGACGGCAGTCTAGGTGAATAACTTACAGGCCAAGGAGCCAGACGAGAGAAGGCATGTAACGTGGATATGTGAAGGTTTAAACTGAAGTAGCCACCCAACTGATCTATTTGAGAAAAGATGGATCTCATGGGATAAAACAGGGGGGAAAGTAATTGATATAACTCTTCATCTCACTAGGCTATCCTATTGTAACTCAATCTGTACCACCACAAGTCTACTGAATTCCTTTATCTTTTGTAACTGTCACTCTCTCTTAATACTGACGTCAGAAAATAACTTGTACTATCAACAGTTACCTTTATTAAAGTTAGTAACCAATTTGCATCATCTTCTGGGCCCTTAGCATGCATGTTGCATACTCTTCACATGCATCACTGCACAGTGGCCTAGCAGGACAGGCTCCAAGTACAAAAGAAGCTATAGCAACCTACTCTTTTAAAACACTGGGAGAAATGAAAAGCAGCTGAGCCACTCAAAGCAACTGTGCAGGGAAGTAAAAGTTTTAGGGTATGTCTTGCATCTGAAGAAGTGAGGTTCTTACCCACGAAAGCTTATGCTCCCAGTACTTCTGTTAGTCTCAAAGGTGCCACAGGACCCTCTGTTGCTTTTTACAGATTCAGACTAACACGGCTACCCCTCTGATACTCTACACTTAAAACGCTATAGCCACTGTAGCGCTTCAGTGTAGACACTATGCTAACAGAAGGGGTTCTCCCATCAGCACAAGTAACCCACCTCCCTGAGAGGCAGCAGGTAGGTTGATGGAAGAACAGTGACTTAGGTCAGGTTAACAAATGCCGTTCAGGGGTGTGGATTTTTCACATTCATGACCAATGTAGTTAAACCAACCTAATTTTCTAATGTAGACTAGATCCTTGTAATCATTTTGATAAATAATGTGAAGCAAGAACAAAGACTGTTGACTAGAAAACCAATGGAACCCAGCCAGACTCCTTCATTGTAGTTCCCTGAACTGGCTACAATAAATCATGTTTCATCACATCAAAGTCCTCATGAGTTATTTATTTTTTATTTATAAAAATAAATCAGAGAACAACAGAGTGAAAATGAAGTTTGGAAAGATATAGCTAAAAGCCCTAAAGACTGATTGTAGTCCACTCTAATACCAATCAGATGGTACGATATTATTCTGAAAGATTGCAGCAAGTCACAGGTGAGAACAATTGCGTCAGCTCAGCAATGTACTCACAAGGAATATTAAGAAGTGTGAAGCATTGAGAAATGAAATTATTCAACTCGAAAAGAAACTCATTAAGCAATGAAAGGGTGGTGCAAGTTCTTTGAAGGCCGAACAGAGAAGATTCTCTGTGTTCTAGGGAGGGATACTGGAAAACCTCTTAGTCATGGGGCTGACTCCAGGCACCAGCGTAGGAAGCAGATGCTTGGAGCAGCCAATACAAAGAGGCGGCACTTCGTCCAGTATCGGGGCGGCACGTCCGGGTCTTTGGCGGGAATTCGGCGCCAGGTCCCTCATTCCCTCTCTTCCTCTTTGAGCTGCCGCTGAAGTGCCGCCAAAGAGGAAGAGATGGAGTGAAGGACCCGCCGCCGAATTGCCAGAGCTGCCGCCGAAGTGCCTCCGCTCGTCTTTTTTTTTTTTTGGCCACTTGGGGCGGCAGAAAAGCTGGAGCCGGCCCTGCTTAGTCATATGATACTTCATTAAAGGAAAAGCCAGTCAAATTGCCACCTAAAACAAAGGGAGTGTTTGGGCCAGATTACATAAATTATACATATACTCCTGTGCTGATGGCAGTACTGTCCCACATCATTTCAGCTGCTGTGTCTCAGCTCAGAGAGGAGTGTTCACATTAGACCATCTTTTGGGTGCAGACTGTTCCCCTTGAAGAGGAGAGAGCAGGTCATAGCTACCCCACATTGGTGGGGTCTGTATTCCCCCAGGAGCACTGGGAGTGGGTGTGCTTTGGAGAGAGATTTCACTTTCATTCTAAGAGAGGGAATGAAAAGCCAGCCAACTTTCAGAACTTTGTGGTTGTGACAGGGTGTACCAGGCCCTTTGAGGCCCCCCACTAGAGGCCTTTGAGGTCCTATGATATCACACCCCAGGAAAGGAGCAGTGAAGGCGGGTCCTCCAGGCCCGCTTAAAAAGGCTCCAGGAAAGCAGTCATTCAGAGTCCAGCAAGTTCAAATAAAAAGCTGCAGGGCCTGAGCAGATCAGTTCTTGGCAGGGACCAGAAGGGCGAGGAAGTCCTGGAAGATGGAGAAACTCTCTGGACAAGGAGGGCTGGGAGAGACCCTGTGCAAACAAGGGAACAAGACAAATAGAACCCAAGGACTGAAACCTAAGGTAATGCGTGAAGGCAATGGGACTGAGTGGGAAGCAGCCCAGGGAAGAGCAGCAGCAACCAAGTAAAGGAAGCAGTATGTGACTGCTGTCTATAGGATCCCTGGGTGGGACCTGGAGTAGTGAGCAGGCCTAGGTCCCCCTCCCACCGGCCACTGGCAAATTGGCCAAAGCCCTGAGAAGGGGACAAGTTTCGTTTAGAAGCCCAAGCACAGGGCTGGAATTTAAAGAGCTCAGAAATGGGGCTGAAGATTCTGCAGAGGCCCTGCCATTTGTTAGACTTTGTTACTCTGGAAGGGGACTGAATGTGAAGGAGTGACCTGGCTGGAGAACTGGGACAATAAGAACCAGTAAAGGCAAAGAATCTCCAGGGAGAAAGCCCTGGGGACACCGCACTATGCTAGGGCAAGAACAGACTTAAAGCTAACCCAGAAGAGGCTGAGAACTGAGCCCAGAAACAGGGCTAAAAGCATTAACAAGGGAACAGGGAAAAGCCTACTTGGGTCTTTTTCCCCGGAAGGAGTTCATCCATCCATTCACCTATTAACTGGGTGACTTAACCGGGGGGCTGAGCCACTGGAGACCCAGATGATGAGGGTAACAGCCGACAGGGGGCACCGTGAGCAGAGAGAGTGCGCACAGCTTTGAACCCAGCTGATAGGAGGCGCTCACGAGATGTGAGTGCACCTCGTCACAGTAGTGGATAGCACTCGGGCATGCAAGATGATCAAAAAGCTATTTTTACACACAATTTAGAAAGAGGTTGCGATGTCTGTCATCAAAGGGAGAGCTGTTATCTCAGATGCACTGAAAAGGACGCAAATGGTTTCCTAACGGAAATGCTCAGCTCACCCAAGAGGAAATAGGGAATTAATCTCTCATCTGCTAGTAGCTGCGTGGCTATTGAGACCTCTCACTGAGAAAAGAAAAATAGTCCAACTATAGAAGAATGGTTAAAAAAAAATTGTGAGGTTGTTGTTATGGAAAAATTACCAATTATGTACCCAGCAAAAGAGACAGAGGATAGACACTTAGATATTTGGTTAGTCAACATGCAGACAAAGTACATTCACAATACAGCACAATGGTCCAGTTCAGTTGAATATTAACATTTGATAGACATGCCTGATCTGTTAAATGTGTAATCAGAGATTTCACTTAATTAGAAACAACATCACTGGTGTTGGAATATGGTAACATGCTGCTGAATAGAGAAATCTGATGGTATATTCCTGTAAAATGTCTCTTTAACAAAACCTTGCTGTTGTAATGAATATTGTTTTGTTTCGGTTATTTACATGTCAAGGATCTGTGAACCTGTAAATATTTCCTAAATAAACATTTTTTTAAAAGGACTCAAACTTAAAGCAGAAGCATCTAAGCCTGAGCTACTTTAGTCATTTCAGCTAAATTAGATAAAAATACTTGAACTTCTGTCTGTATAGGACCAAACTTGATGGGGAATCTAGAGAATTGCCCTGACTAGTGAATAGCAGGCATCAGAACTTTACTCTTTTCAGTGCTTTTCACAAAACTGGGACACAATCCTACTCCCCATTTTATTTCAGCTACAGTAATCACTCTAATGTCAAAAACCATTCAAATACTCCAAGTGCCCATTCGAAGACACATACAACACATATACTCAAAATACAGGACAAACTCTTTTGCTTATTTTGTATTTTTCCTGGTAATTTTCAATATTGCTATTACAAAACATTTACACAGTACTATACATTTATACTTTACAAACAAAGGCACCTATCCTTAAACAGATGGCTCACAGGCTAAATAAGACAAGAGAAAGACACAGAACAACACTTCAGTAAAATCCCCTCAACCCTCCTTTTCCTAATTATAACAAAGGAAGAGTGATTGCTTTAAATGGTAGATTTTAAAGGAGATATGTTTCTATTTATTCAGGGACAATACAGGCTACCCTCTGATGGATAATTTAACAACTACAGAGTCACAGGGCTGCAAGTTAGCTCTATTTGCATCATCTTTAAAACACTTTGAAGCAGCTAAACATTTATTAACTTGGCTTTTTTGTAGGTGGAACATGTTTGGATGAACTGCTCTCTGCTGTGTAGCTTTATTTATTCATTTATTTTAAATGTGAATTATCTGGGTCAAGCATTATCATGAGTGGTTGCTTTCAATAAATCACAAAAATTGCTTTGCTGGAACTCAGTTCTCTATACTGGTATTTTATCCAAGTGCCCATGTGGTGGACCTGTAACTACTGCTTCAAATCAACACTGTGAAAACAGATTATTTCCATTTTTATTGCACAAATTTAGTTTGAACACTGATTATTGCTGCCATTTATGTGTGGCATATTGCTAAAATACCTTCTTTATGGGGCTCCAATGAGAAGGTTCTTATTTTCAAGAGTTTGCTGATGCCTGTATTGTTTGCGGAAGATGAGGTATACTGTATCATTTCTCTGAAAGTGAATGCAAGCCGGGTGCTATCTCACACAACTTGTTTCAAAACAAGTAATGTGGCTCTTACCTTTGACAAGACACTCTGTCGTTCTCAGTAGGGGATGCGGCAGAAGAGAGGGTTCTTGCTTTTAGATTTTGGTTTTTTTTCCCTCTTCACATTTTCATTCAGGACTGGTCTCCTTTGCAAGACTCCCTGAAGCATTACTGACATTATAAAAATGACAAGATTGTGGTAGTAGAGCCATAAAAAAGCCTGGTGCTATGTGTATGCCAGAGGAGAGTGTTTCAGTTAAATTAGGTAAAATCCTTTGTTTAAAGCCCTATTTAACTCCCACCAGGTTTTAACCCTTGCTTCTGCAAACCAGTTTCTGCTCTACACAGTGTACGTTTGCAGCTAAACCATGTTCGGCACCTGTCCAGTAGCATCCATTGCCAAACACCTGTTATTAGCATCAGATGACTTTTGTGGTGTAGACTTGGGCCTATGTTGTTTATTGTGCTCACCAGCAGAGCTGTTCGGAGGGTGGAAATTCATTTTGTTAAGAATGCAAGATTTTGGTTTTCGCTGATTTGAAATGAAGCCAAATTTCAGAAGTTTGAAAATTCACCATCAAGAAAAATTCGGGGGGGAGGGAGGGAATTGTTTGAGGTCTAAGTGTTGCAACACATTTCATTACAACTTCACTGTGTGCTATATCTGCCAAAGTGAATTAAGCTAAACCGGAAAGAGGCACTATTGTTCCAGAATAAACACCCACCCGGGGGCTTATACTGAAAGTTATTCCAGAATATGGTGAATTTCCAAATGTAGTCAACTTCTTATTATCCTGGAATAAGAGTGTCCACAAATGGCGTTATTTGGGAATAGATAAGCCCTAAGAAACCCACTTCACAGTCTCTTCCAGTTACACCATGTGATTATTAAATGCTAGCCACACTGAGAAAAATACTCTTTAAAATCCGTTCTCATCAGTTTCCAAATCTTGCTTTAGTTCTTCACCTTCCTTTCCTGTTTCATTTGTTTTCTGAGGAGAAACAAGTATGCCATTCCTGCCTGATAACTAACCCAACTAAATACAGGAGCTGCAGAAGCTCAGCATTGCTGAATAATCAAGCCAAAGTTAAGACTTCTCAAAAATCTGTGGCCACTTTTGAAAATCTGGCCTTAATTTTCTGTCCTCCACTAGTTGGAGTCACTCCCAGGGCACAATCCACTGACATGGAATAATTCTTCCATGCACATACACAGCTGTCAGGCACCGCATTGTACTCTTAATACGCAATAAACAACTGGTGATCAAACAAAGCTATGCAAGAACAAATCCCATTAACAAATAACAGGATTTGTGTGTGGATTTCCCAAACACTACTTTGGAAATTACTATGTTGACTGCTATAGTCAGTAACATGGGTCAGGGAGCACTGCAATACATGCATTAGCTATAGTCAAGACCTAGGCAATGCAGGCAACTCCCAGTAAAAAACGATTGATCACGGATTTTGATGGGAAATGCCAGCCCCTGAATGTAGAACTTGGACTGAAGGAGAAAAGGAGAATGTTGTGGTTTCTGAATATTCACAGCCCAAACCATATCATAGTTAACCCATTACTTCCCACAGACAACCATCAAGTGGATGGAAGTGCTATCAAAGCTGTCTTATACTCACTGCCAAGTAAGTGCACTTTTTTTCCCCCTCCCTGAGTTTACCATAAGTATATGGAAGAGAAAAAACCTTGTTATGCCTCTAATGCTGTCAGACAGGTAACACTGCCTACAGACTGAACAGAGAAGATATGGCTCAGTCACTGGCTTGCACTGTCAAGGCACTCTCCAACTTAAGTTACCTCCCAAAAGCAGCATAGCTGCATCACAATAAGTGGACCGGTCTTCTACAGAGCACAAGCAAACAACCACCCTCCTCCACCCCTAAGGAGGCAGTAATAGGTGCCAGTAGGTTTTCTAAATGAAACAGTGCTGGGAGCAGTACCAGGGATTGTTGGATGTAAGTGAATGGGTGATGCTGACAGGACTGACAATTTTTCTCTTATTGGTTCAGAAATAAAGAGTGTGACAATGGAGTGGCTGAGCACAGGGGACCATTTATTGGTCCAGAAAGCTAGTCAGGGCAGTTAACTGCCCTATCAAGTAATGAAACACATATAAAGTGACTTTTAAATGCAAGTGTATGTACAAATTGTAAATATGTTTAGTGGCATCCCTCTCCCCTTTCTACATCACTTGTCTTCTTTGGGATAAGGACCGTCTTCACCTGTATTTGAACATCAGAATTCTAGAGCAATGGGGCCTAATCCCAAGAGGGGCATACAGGCCCTACTGCAATATAAATATGGAAAAAACCCACAAGAATCAAGATGTCCACCTAATTCAGGTATTTGTTTCAATAATTTAGTCATGTAAAACTCAGGAGATCTTTCTTTATATATTTAACAAAACAACGGTACTGTAATGCCATCGATTAAAGAGAGAAACACAACACATAACAGGGGGGTGACCTGCCTGTGAGTTGGAGAGCCTGGGGGTATGGCAGTCCTGATTTTGAGATGGGCCTCATCCGAGGGGAATCAAGTGATCTAATATAAAAGACAGCTGGAAGCTACAGGGCTGTGTCTGGTTGAGAAAGCGAGAGCAAGCAGTCAGCAGAGTTCCTGCCAAAAAGGGCTGGGGAGTGGCAGCTTTGGGTGCAGCAGACTGCCAGAGAAAGAGCCGTGGCTGTGGCTGAAGAACTGGAGCCAAGTTTGAACTGGTGAATTATGATTTGAGACTCCATTTTGAGTATTATATTGTAACGGCTCTGAGGTCTGCATGAACTTAATTTGATATTAAACCAGCCCCCCAAAAAAGGGTTATGTAGTCACAACAGAGTGCTTAAGGGGATTGCTAAAGAGGGAGCTGATATGAGCAGGATGCTTGTAAAGCAACCCCTGGCCACAAGAATGCACTCAATAAGCAGCCACACCTCTACAGTCCATCACCAATTCTTGTTACCATTAACATTAATCTGTCCTTAAAATAATCTATGGCCCTTCAATCCAGGCCAGTTTAGCATCTTCACTGCAGCATTAGCCCTGCACCTAGGTTAGTCTAGCTCACATGCAAGGCCAAGCTTCTGCATCCTCACTGGTACTGTGCTCCTCCATATATGTCACTAGGGCTTCTGGGGACACATCCCAAGGTTCTTTGTGCTGCAGGAAGCAGACCCACTCTGACTTTTGCCCAATGAGTTGTGGGAGAACTTGTCTGTCCTTCTGGGCACACAGGGGGATTGTGGGAAGGCCTGCAGGACTATAAACACTCAAGTGACTCTTAGCCTATGTCCTCCCTGCAAAGCTGGGAGGTCACCCATCCCAAGGGAAAATGGCTCCTGGGCTGTAACCCAAAGCCCCAACCAGGCCAGCTAGCTGGGTTGAAAGCACCACTGAACTCAGGTGAAAGGGCTGTGTGTGTGGACAAGAGCTGGTTTAGTGCCAAAATCTGTGTAAGAGCCCAGGCTATCTGCAGCGAACACACCCCCATTCAGGCCACTACCCAGACTGGAAAGAATGTCTGCAGCACCCCAAGCACACGACCTCACAAGTGTGTTGTGTGTATTCATCAATTAATAATTGTACAGTGCTTTGATCATATGAAGTCCTGTAAGTGTTGAGTGGTGGTGCTACAATTATTAGAGTCAACACAGATTTACACACAAGACTCTGTTTTTTCTTATTCATTGGTACTGAGATAGCAACAATTATATCTATTTCCAGAATATAAAAAAAGCATCATAAGCCCAGGACTGATATAAATTGGCTGTAGCTCTTTAGGATATCATGGAGCTGGGGAAGACGTGACAGATCAATAAACTATTCACAAGCACACACGGATTGATGTCAAGTACTGTCCAATCAATACACATGATCATGTATTTCCTTCAAATTCCATGACAGATGTCAATTACTGCCTTAACACACATTTCACTCAACATCCTTTAGCCTAGCAGTACTGACACATCCCTGATCTCGGAACAGTGCGGGCAAAGTCTCTATTAGAGAGCCAGAAACATGAAGGACACTGAAAGACTCTCAAGGAAAACATGAAGTAGACAGAGATGTTGCGAGTCCTACTTTAGCTAAGGAACAAGTGCACAACACTTACCTCATGAGAGGCCCCTTTATTAAGTGCACACTTACATGTAGAACTATCAGCTAACAAAAGTACACAAACAAGAGCAAAAGTTAGGCTTACTTCAAACCTTTTATGGCAACAGAAGAGAGGCAAACAGTCCTGTCACCCTTTAATGAATTGACTTAATGTTGCTACAGGTGGAAACTATCCCTATTGAGCATCAGAGCAGATAAACTTTGCTGACCGAGACATTCCTAATAAACAGGTGAAGTGAGGAACCAAAGTCTGAAAGGTTTACATCATTGCCTGCTTCCCTCAAGCCCATGGACCCCATGTGGTTCAGGCTAGCGAAGGTCATGGCCATTCTCTCAATGCCTCCCTCCCCGCTCCCCTGCACACACACACACACACACACACACACTCAAATCCACAGGTTTTGAATGGGTAAAGTTGACATCCACTGCAATAACCTCTCTGCTGACACCAAATTAATCAGTAAGAGCATGGGCGGTGGGTATCATACGCTGGGGAAGGCTGTGCCTTCCCAAACAACCAAGCGTGGCCCCGCCCATGCTCCGCCCCCAGGCCCCTCCTGCTTCCCACTTTGGCCCACTCTTCCCAGTTCCCCTGTGCAGTGGCCTCAGCTCGGGCTGGGGCCTCCCCGCCCACCTGCCTGCCCGTTGCTCCAGGGCTGGGGCTGCATCGCCCGCCCTCCCGGCACTCCAGGGCTGCGCCGCCCATCCTCCAGGCACTCTGGGACTGGGGGCCCTAGCCTGTGACAGGGGCGGGGACCAGCATCTGGGGGGGGCTCTGGGCTATGGCAGGGGTGGGGGGTTGGCTGGAAGGGGTGGGGCTGGGGACTAGCCTCCCCCAGCCAGCAGTCCACATGCCGTCCATGAGTAAGAGAGACAGATCCCAGAAGGAGCAGAACAGATGACATTTCACAGCTCAGTGGCTACTCCCCGGAGCAAACAGAGGGAAACTCCACAAACTTGGTGTAGTGCTAGACTCCAGCTTAGAACTGCATATGCCATTGTGGAGGAGATTTTGGGGCAGGCTGGGAGAAAGCCAGGGGTGTGTCCACTGAGCATTCAATTATGTGGCTTGTTGGACACATGGCCCCTCTAGTGTCCCAGGGTCTGGAAGTCAATGCTAGAAAAATTCAGACTAGAAATAAAGGTGCACATTTTTCTCAGTAAGGATAATTAACCATTCAAGGGCATTAAGCCGTATCAAGGGCTTTAGTGGATTCTCCATCAGTGGCAATTTTTTAAACAACACTGGCTGTTTTTCTAAAAGCTGTGCTCTAGTTCAGTGGATCTCAACATTTCCAGACTACTGGACCCCTTTCAAGAGTCTGATTTGTCTTGTGTACTCCCAGATTTCACCTCACTTAAAAACTAATTGCTTGCAAAAATCAGACATAAAAATACAAAGTGTCACAGCACACTATTACTGAAAAATTGCTGACTTTCTCATTTTTACCATATAATTATAAAATAAATCAATTAGAATATAGTGTTCTTACATTTCAGTGTATAGTATATAGAGCAGTATAAACAAGTCGTATAAAATTTTAGTTTGTACTGACTTTGCTAGTGACAGGGCTGCCCAGAGGGGGGGGGCAAGTGGGGCAATTTGCCCCAGGCCTCACAGGGGCCCCCATGAGAATATAGTATTCTATAGTATTGCAACTTTTTTTTATGGAAGGCCAAAATTGCTTTGCCCCAGGCCCCCTGAATTCTCTGAGCAGCCCTGCTAGTGCTTTTTATGTAGCCTGTTGTAAAACTAAGCAAATATCTAGATGAGTTGATGTACCCCTACAAAGACCTCTGCATACCCCCCGGGGCACACGTACCCGTGGTTGAGAACCACTGGTCTAGTTCAAACAGGAATTATTCCAGGAAGTTCTATGGCTGTGTGTAGTGTAGGGTGACCAGATCTCCCGATTTTATAGGATCAGTTCCGATTTTTGGGTCTTTTTCTTATATAGGCTTCTATTACACCCTGCCCCCGTCCTGATTTTTCACATTTGCTGTCTGGTCACCCTAGTGTAGTGAGGTGGACTGGCCCTCCCCAGACACAGAGGACGAGGGTGGCTCCATCCCCTCATGGGCAGAGCCCTACCCCCTAGCTCTGCCCTGGAAGCCAAGGGGCGGTGCCAGAAGTATAAAGGCGGGACCCGGAAGCTCAGTAGGGGCCCAGCCACTGGAGGGCTTCATCAGGGAATAGAAATTGTATGGCAGGCCATGAATGCTCACAAAATTGAGGTTGGGGTGCGAGAGGGGGTGAGGGCTCTGGTTGAGGGTGCAGGCTCTGGGGTGGGGCTGGAGATGAGGAGTTTGGGGTGTGGGAGGGTGCTCTGGGCTGGGACTAAGGGGTTTGGATGGGGATCAGGGAGGGGGCAGGGATGCGGGAAGGGGTGCAGGTTCCAGCTTGGGGTGCAGGCTCTGGGATGGGGCTGGGGATGAGGAGTTTGGGGTGCAGGAGGGTGCTCCATGTTAGGATCGAGGGGTTTGGAGAGCAAGAAGGGGATCAGGGCTGGGGCAGGGGGTTGGGGCATGGGGAGAGGCTCAGGGGTACAGGCTCTAAGCGGTGCTTACCTCAAGCGGCTCCCAGAAACAGTGGCATGTCCCTTCTCCAGCTCCGACGCATGGTGCGGCCCCGGACCCAGCACCCTGCCTGGAGCGGGGCCGGACTGTGTGGTCCGACCCTCAACCTGGTGCCCCGGCTGAAGCGACGGAGCGGGACCGAGCCGTGTGGTGTGGCCCCCAACTCGGCGCCCTGGATGGAGCGACGGAGCGGGAGCTCACAGGCCAGCTTAAAATGGCCTGCAGGCCATAGTTTGCCCACCCCTGGTATAGGGGGTTGGGATTCCCCTGGGAGGGGAGACCCAGAGTGTGGGGACACTGCCACGGGGCAACACGTCAAGGTAAGGGGCACTGTGGTCCAGGAGGGACGTGGGGCCTGAACTGGTGGAGATAAAGGGACTGCAGAGGGGCAGGTAAGGGCAGGGGAGAAACCGACCAGAGGAGAGCTCTCCTGAGCTGGAAGAGCCAATTCCCGGACTGACCAGCAGGAGGCGCTGCGGCAGCAAGTGCCCCGCCCTGCTACGCTGTGTTATGGAGGAGGTCAGATTAGATATATTAATGGACCTTTCTGGCCTCAATCTATAAATAGCGGCCACATAACACCTTGACTTTGGGTTGGATTTCCCTGTAACAAATCTATGTGGTGCAACCAACAAACAGTTACTAGACACATCAGAGAGACGAGTCCCCTCAATCAGCTGCTAAAACACAGGCCTCTGGCATCTGAGTCAAAGGAGAGAGTAGGAAATAGTTGTAGAAGATTTCTTATCCTCTCTGTGAGCAAGCACAAAAAGGCAAACATTACGCACACACACACAGGATACTCCCCGTGTTGTACGCTGAGCTTATCCTGAGCACCTGGAGTCAAATCCAACACAACTGGACACCAATCTGCACTGAATTCTCATGCTGCGGACAAGAGACAGTTACTAGATATGTTGCACATGCAGAGGAGCAGTCTTCTAGAGCAAAAAATCCCTTCCCCCCCCCCCCCCCCAAACACCTCACAGGCCTCTGCCACTTGAGCTGGATAGAGGAGCTCTCCGTTAACTAGCAATTACCAATCATTCACTTTTTGCTCTGCGTTGCTCGCTCAGGGAGAGCTTTACACACACACACACACACACACACACACACACACACCAGCACATAAAATACACCCCTCCCCATCCTTGCTCTCTGCACAAAGCCCACTCACTCTGACAGTTGTACAAGGGAAAGAAAATTAGTGCTTAAGCCACCTCCTCATGACACAGATGGATGATGAAACAAGTGTGTCATGGTATCAAGTATTTCACACTGCTACCACGCACAGAGGAGGGAGAACAATCCAGCAATGCTACAGTCAAAATGAGCTGATATTGTGTAACTTCCTCCGTAGTACATGTAAGTTTTTATATACTCTGGCACAATAACAAAATTTTAATTTTGACCCATCAAGCATGCACACTCGAACCAAAACAATGACTTATGCAGGAAATACAAGCACAGTTTTCAGTAAAACACAGCTTTACAACTGAATCTATCTGCAGATTGACAGAATTAGGTCATATCTTTTGCTAGCCGATCTCACCACTATTCCTCATTCCCCCCTCAGTTTTTAATAATTATTCATGTATTTCTTCTATAGCAGTGCAAGAGGAGTAGTCATTCAGGTCATACCTTGAATTATGCCTGGTACATATCATGGAGGTCACCTGCACATCTACAGTAGAGGCGAAAAACTCAATGGATAGGGTGTTTCCAGTTCAGTAATCCTAGAGCATATGCACTCTCACTGCCATAAGGATCGATTAGCAGACAAGCAATAACATTCATGGGGATAGGGAGTGCGCAGAAATACAGTAATTGCTGTGCTTTTTGCTTTGCTGTTCTTGCAGTGACACAACATTGTAGCATCTGCTATCATTTTTTTTTAAAGATAGCTTTTATTGAAGCCTGGCATACACAAAACTCAGGCTATGTCTACACTAGAGATATTACAGCAGCACAGCTGTACAGATGCAGCTGTGCCGCTGTAAGATCTCCCGTCCGCTCTATGCTGACAGACATAATTAAACCACCCCCAATGAGCGACGGTAGCTATGTCACTGGGAGGAGCTCTCCTGCCGACATAATGCTGTCCACACCGACGCTTAGGTCAGTGTAACTTATTTCGCTTAAGGGGGCATTTCTTCACACCCTTGAGCGACATAAGTTATACCGACATAAGTGGTAGTGTAGACATAGCCTCAGTGAATACTTTTAGAAAGACAGGCTCATTCACATAGGACTTTCAAAAAGCAAATAACTGAAACATTCGGCCACACACCTAGATCTCCAACACTGACTCTGTGCTTTTAAATACATATATATATAAATAAAATATGTATCTGCATATGAAGGCACGCCCCAGGCCTCCGCTCCTTCACAAAGGCAGGGCTCTAGTCCTCCAAGTGTCAGTTGTTCATGTGTTCATTTCTCTCCTGCTCAGAACAGCTTGAGGATATTCAGTTTCGTAACTTAAAAAAGAGGACATATGACTTTAAAGCCCTTCATATTCATGTATGTAAATAAATGTGTCTATCATTCCATTTCCACCACATGCAACATGCTGTTTAACCCATCAGTACAAGAAGGGAGAGAAACAGACTTCTAGGTCCTTACAAAATGTTTCCCAGCAGTGGTCACTGGGTAGAAAGACAGCCCTTGCCCATTTGTTTCCTTTAACTGAACGCTTAGTCTTTGTTAATCTCCAAATCTCTCTGCATAGATGCTTCAGTCACAGCTATTTTTGAACTCTCCAAAAGCTTTTCTTTTACATCTCATCCCAGGACCATTCCGTGCCATCTCCCAGCACCAATCTGAATAGGACACATCACTGAGCACAACCTAGAGATGAATTTGGTTAAATGTTAACATGCCCAAGAATCTTCTTGTAGTGTCTCCTCGGTTTGGGATTCTTTCATTTGTACAAGTACCTTCACCTTTCTTGGCTTTGGCTGAACTACTTTGTTATCAAAGCAGGTGCCACTGTCACGGCCACGGTGTGGGTGGTCAGCCCTAGTGGTCAGAGCCGGGGTTAGCAGCAGGAGTTAAGTCTGGAATCAGAGATCCAGGGTAGAGATCTGGAACAGGTCAGGAAAGCAGGAACCAGGGACAAGTCAGGAGAGCAGAGATACAGCCCAATGTGATATTATATTCCTAATGCATCCCAGTCCAGTAAACACTTCATCAAATTATTTAAGAATCTCTTCTGAATCCTATTTAGTAGATAAGGATAAATATCCAATTTGATCATCTGCATTTGCAGAGAATAGCTCTGCTGTTTCGAACACTGAGGAGCATCTGTCCTTATACAGACAATGGCAGTACAGCTTTGCCAAAAGGGAGTAGTTTTGTGCATCTGAGTGAAAGCAGCTTATATTTTTATTTAGAAATTGGTGGTCACAAATATTTTTGTGCATGCTGGCTGTGATTACATTGCTCTTAATATGGGGTTTGAAATTCAATTTTTGTTTGTTTACTTCCAAAAACCGACCATATATATTTTTATATAGGTGGCCAGCTAGCATCTTCCATTCACCCATAATAGGAATATTCTAACTGTAGCTTTGGAGCAAGAGCAATATTTCAGCTGTCTTAACTTCCTTCCTCTGTTGGAACATTATAGTTAGTATCACAGCTCCCTGGGCAGCTTACTACTGCCTGGCTCCAGCATTTGGCCTGGCTGGGGAGAGGAGGAGCAAGGGGTAGGGCCTGATGGTGAATGGGTGCTAAGGCCCACCTCAGGCCCCTTCCCCGCCCCAAGAAGAGGCTGGTGCCACCCCTGAGCCTCAGGCCTGTGCGGAACAGTGCTGCAGGCAATCCAGGACAAATGCTGTCCAAGAGTCATTCAGCCCAGGACCGGGACTTGAACTCTGCATTTTGAGACTGTCCTGCCCAATATGGGATGCGTGGTCACCCCACATACACAGATTAATTGCTGAGTTATATCATGCTTTTCCAGAAGATCCAAAATGTCACAGTTCCTTGGGGCTACTGGAGAATTTATATTATGCATGCGCGCGCACAGGATAGCATAAATAAAAGAACAATCCTTTGTCAGTCTTTTTATTGGAATAAACTGCTTCCTTCTTCTGTTGGTATCAGCAAAGATAAAAAGGAAGACCATTATTTCTTCCCTCTCAACCCCCACCACTTTACTCTTACTAGCTGTAGATTCCACTTTCCTGGCTAATTTTAAAATACACTCCTTATCTTAGCATTTCAACCATGTTATTATCACAGTTCTTGGTGGTTTGTCAGCAGGGGGTTTTGGTAAAGGGCTGTGATGTGCTCTTTTTAGTTCAAACACAGGCACAGAATCCTCTATTGCAATGGTTTCCTTTAGAAAGCTATTTATAAATGACAAGATATCTCCTCCTCCTTCCCACTCAGGAAGGCCTACAAGCCACAAATTTTGTCTACTTAATCCATCTTCTAGGTCGTCCCGTATTTCTTGGCTCTTTACAGTGGCAGATTAACTTCTTCAAAAGTGATCCTGGGCTGTAATTTCTCTGTCCTCTGTGCCCTCATTCCAGCTATCAGCCTCAGAAAATCTTTCCTAGAAGATCTTCATGCCAGTTTTCATATCATTTCTAGCATTATGCATAGAAGTAATCTACTCTGTAAGAAGATTTATATATACCTTGCAACATTTCCTTTAGAACTTTCGGCTCAGCCAGGCCTCCCTGCCCTCTGCCTGGTGGTTGAGAGGGCACCAGGGGCTGATTCTGCATTGAGGCAACATACTGAATTAATTAGTTATTTTACCTTTATTTCTCCTCCAAGTCTGCCTTCCTAATTCTTTGGAGGTCACCAATTAATTGATTTGGAAGGAGTAGTGGGGATTAAAAAACTGTCCTGGTGGCAAATTTCTGGCTGTGATCAGCAGAAATGCACAGATATCAGTTTGCTCACATCTTACATCATGTGATCCAGCCAGCATCTGTTGTCTTTCTTACCAGTAGTCTGTTCTGATGAGCACAATCACAAAAAGCGGATGCTCTGTGGACACACTGGGTATGTCTACACTGCAATGAAAGACCCGTGGCATGGCCGTAGCTGGTCTGGGTCAGCTGACTCAAGCTGCGAGGCTAAAAATAGCAGTGTAGATGTCTGGGCTCAGACTGGAGCCCAGGCTACAGGACCCTGTGGGGGGAGGGTCTCAGAGCCTGGGCTCCAGCCCCAGCCTGTACGTCTATGCTACCATTTTTAGTTTTGTAGCCAAAGCCCCCAGGAGCACCAGTCAGCTGGCCTGTCTCGGAGATTCAGCAGTGTAAACATATCCTCTCTCCCTCCTTCTCCCTGTTGCGCTCTCTCTGTCTCTCTCACACGTTCCTCCTGCTTTCATAACAGATTCATATGCATTGCCTCAGCTGTCCAGCAAGCATGCTAACAGCCATCGTACATGCAAGAAAATCTTCTACCACAGAAATTTCCTAAAACACATATAGTTAAACAAACCCACATATAGTGAAAGGTGCTGTTTTATCATTTACCCTTGAATTTAGAGTGTAGATTTAACAAGAACTGGTAATATGTTCTAGAGATAAATGGTTCAAACAAGTCTGTATACCCAGTTGTTCTACATTCCACAGATCTGTATGAACTTGTACAAGTTGTTTTTACTTTACATTTTCTTTGTCTCTCATCCATTTGTCTGAAGAGGTGTTAATTAACCATCTTCCCACGGCCTGACCTGCGATATGATTCGGACTAGTTAAAGTTTATTGTAACTCATCTTTCACTGCATGCTTGTGAATCTGTTTGTGGAATCGGGGCCTAGATCTGAATGAGTGAGCAGCAAGTTGTGTTACATTTTAACTAGGCCTGATCACACCACAGATAAAGCCTAAAGGAAGATAACTGAACCCATGGTTAATTATTTGCAAAATATTGCACAAGACTGTTCAAATTGTTGTTATGTATAATCCTATTCTAAAGAGCATCTGAGCATTTAAATCACCATCGTTTTGATGGCACTACTGAAAATTGCCAAACTGCTTGTATTAATTGAGCTGATCCCATCCCCTTTGGTAAGCTGCATGTCTTTGGCAACTCTAATTGATGCCTCTCTTTGTATATCACGAACACAAGCATTTGAGTTGTAGCTGCCTTCTTCACAGAAATGCTGAAAGGGGCAAAAGGTTCTCTCTGCCCTCTCTCCCACTTATGGGTGTAGCAACAATATAACTCTAAGTAGAACACTTCATAGTAATTTATGTGACTCAGTGAGATCTACAAACATTAATTAACTAATCCTCACAACTTGATTTTGAGACAGGCATCCATTACCAACCCTACTTTACAGATGGGGAAAGCAGACAAAAAGCATGTGTGACTTCACCAAGGGACAAAGAAAGTTAGTGACAAAGGACGATTTCTAGAACTTGGGATATTCCAGGTCCCAGGCTGGTGCTTTAAGGGCAACCTTCCCTATACTGCTTCTAAGTAGTATCATGAAAACTCATAAGGTGAGCTAGAATTTAAGAAGGTGCTGAAAATTATTTCAGTAGTAAAGAGCCAAGCTTCCAACTAGATATCTCTGCTCAGGGTACATACGGTGCTACTTCTCAAGGTCTGGATTCTCTGACGATGATCCCTACTGGGGAACCTTCACTTTTGGTACATTTTAGGTTATTTTATTCATGCAGATATTCTCTGGCCAGAGGAGAGATGGTGCAGACAGACAGAAGGAAAGGAGTTGTTTCAGTAATAGTATTTTTCTTTGTATAATACATAATCAGTATCAGTCCATTTTTGAAGTTGAAAAAGCAGCTCAAGAGTGAAGATGACTTTTTATTTGTGTGTCTCACAACGCACCTCATGTGGAGGGACAGGTTCTACCAGAACACACACACACAGCTTGTGGAATGCTAAGAGCAGATTTAGGAATCAGTTGGAGTGGCTCAACCTGTAGCAAGTCCAGCACATTGTACTCATAGGTTCAATCCAAGAACCTCAAAGCACTTTACAAAAGATGGGCATCTTATACCCATTTTATAGATGAGAAACTCAGGTACAGAGGTTAAGTGACTTGCTCAAGTTTGCCCAGCAAGTCATTAGCAGAGAACCTAAGCCTCCTGATTCCCAGTCCACTGCTTTAACCACTGCATTGTAATAGCACTCAAATTAGATCTTCCTAGGCTAAGAGCCTCCATCTTTTTCTGTGCTGACAGCTGACATTTCTACTGACAATATCTAGCTTTGAATTCTGGGGGTTCTCTGGGGAATGTACTCAGCTCTGGAACTCAGTCCATCAAGCAGTCCATTAGAATCAATGGCTGCTCATCTATTGACTGAGTTTGTTGACTTGTTTGCCCAAGCATTCTTTGAAGATGGTTTGGAGATGAAGGAAATTTTGAGAGGATTTGGGACAGACACTTCCACTTGTAGGCAGTAGTTGTGTTTTGATATGCATGGGGATTTCATTATATAATCATTCCCAGAGGATATTTTATGTCTTTCAATACATATAAATAGCTCAGAGCTCTATCAAGCAAGTTAAAACAGCATCTTGCTCTGACAAAGTGGGAGTTGTACAAAGCTGATCTTAGGTAGAGGCTATCATTCCAGCATAGTTTACACATACTCACACACAATTATATTCTCCAAACAAGATAATTGCCCCACGTGAACTAACAGAGCACAGCATTAAGTGTTCTCTTCCTCTTGGCTTGTTTACAAGCCTATTATGAGTAATGTTCTCCTGAATATAAAGTAAAAGTAGCTTCACACACACACACACACACACTCCACCAGACCCTTGTACTCCTGCGCAGTGGCTAGTCACAAGCAGAGATCTAGGCCTAAGGACTGCCCTCTGCTAGCACCTAGTGAAACTAGGAGAGGGAAAGGTGAAGCCATAGTCCTCACCCCCTACAGCCACTTCATGACCTAGGACAATGCAAGAGTGATAGCACATCTCACCACTTCAAAAGGTGTAGAAGGGTGACTGGCTTATGCTGTCATGGTGCTCCCCCTCCTACCTCCCATTCGCCCCCCCCCCCCCCAGCAGATATCAGATGCAGTGTTTCTGGGATCTCCTGACAGGGCTGTGCTTCTCTGTATGAATTTGCATATGTACAATGAGAAGCCACAATTTAGTAATTAAAAAAAAAAAATAAGGGGAGGAAAGGGAGGCAGAGGGTAGGAATCTCCTTGTTTCGGTTAAACCACTGAGAATAATTCTTAAAAAGATATCCTCTCAGTATAATAAATATACAGGCTGATTATATGTACCCATACAGGGAACATATGATGGGTCTGATTCTTCTCTCTTTCACAAGTATCATACTGGTGAATTCCATTAGTTTCTAGGGAGTAACTCTTGATTTATATTGATGTGAAATCAGATTCAGGTACTGTATGTATGACCAAGCCATGCTCAGAAGAAATCCAGCATGACAGATCCTCAGCTGCTGTAAATCAGCAGCGCTCAATGACTCCAGCAGAGCTGTGATTTATACCAGGTGAGGATCATCTGGCCCAGTATGTAAATAGGAGAAGTAAGACTGTGTGATTAAAGTACTCCTTGTACATGTAACTATATAGTTTCTCAGAAGTAATATGTTCTTTAAATGGAAAGAAATACAGAAATGCTGCAGTCATGAGTATGCCATTTACCAAGGGAACCAGATAATCTGATTTATGAACTCTGGGGGTGCTTCACAAGTTTCCAGAACCTTCGTGCAGAAAGTCACTGGGTGAGGAGCAAGGGAGGGCATGGCTGCTGCTATAGTCTGTAATTTTTTACTATATGGCCCTTGGATCAGAAAAGGGAGATGGGGGATCTGACCTGAACAAGCTCATCAGGAGCCTCAGAGGAAGTCATTCGGAATCTAAAAGAAGGGGACAGACCCAAGCTACAACCTTTGGATCCAAATCCAGACTCCTCCTCCTATATAAGAGTGATCAGGTCCAGGGCCATGATTGGAGCTAGTCTTTAGAAATAACCAAAGCAGGATGAAGAATGAAGATTGAGGAAGCTGTTGGAGACTATTGGTTTGATTCTCTTTCCCATCAAAGCTGTGCTGAAGCAGAGAGGAGATAGGGGATACAGGGAGCCAACTGTAATTTCAGAGCTGCCAAGCTGTCCCACCAGCTGGGACTGCATTTGATATCCTGCTCTCTACACCTGCAGTGGGTTTTCATGCTTGGTTTTGCACAGTTGAGACTGGCAAAATGGTTAGTGGGTTATGGTGAGCCTGCAAGGTTAGAAGGGAGAGTGAGTTTGTGATGGAGGAAGCAGAGTCTCTCCAACAGCTAAATTCTGCCAGCAGCAAGACCAGTTCAATGGGAGAAGCTGGCATTCCTCTGAGGGAAGAAGTTTCTCTTTGAGATTCTATACAAAGTATTAAACATTGACAACCCAAATTGGGCTGAGTTTTTCCTTGCTATGTGAATCACTAGCAACGTCACTTAGCCTTGGGTATCTTTGCTTCGACTACCATATCCGACCTTCTCCTCACCTTGCTGAGCTCCAGTCTATCTGCTCTAAAATTCACTCTCCTCTTTCAGCTCTCAGAGCCATTCTCCTAGTAAGTGTCCTTGTTTCTGTTGGATGCATGGAAAGTATTCACCCACGAAAGCTTATGCTTGAATACATCTGTTAGTCTTAAAGGTGCCACAGGACTCTCTGTTGCTTTTTACAGATCCAGACTAACACAGCTACCCTCTGATACTTGTTTCTGTTGAAGTTTTCTTCAAGGGAAATGTATTGGCACTGGGTACAAAATGGGGGGGGAGGGATAAGCAGGAAAATCTCCTCCAGCTTTTTTTTTTTTTTTTAAATCAATACTTCAGGGCTTCTGCTGCACAGCTAGCTAAAAAGCACCTGATCTTGCTTCCACTGAACTGAAGAAGATTTCAGTGAAAGCAGGATCAGCCTCAAAGCCTGTAGTATTATGTCCCCTGCCATAAATCCCTCTTCTCATGTCTGCTGCTCTCAGCAGGCCTCCTCAGATGGCTGGCTACTTTTACATTTAAATGTCACTTAAGAAGCTACGTTGGGATTTGTAAGGCTCCCAGCACCGCTTCTTAAGTAAAAGTGCAATATGAAAGCAATCCAGATGAGGAAGAAGGGCTGCTAGCCACTCCGGCACAACACAAGCTAGGATGTAGCCTCTTTTTCCCTTTGGAGTTCAGCTGTCCGCATGGCTGGCTGCTGTTGCTCTAAGGGAAATAGAGAAGGGGAACAGAAGAATGGGGATGGGGAAAAAAGGAGAGAAAAAGAGTAGACAGTCACAAAACTAAAAATGGGAGTAAAACAGAATTTTAAAATATCAAAGTTATAAACGTTTTTGCTCTTGTGAATGGAGAGATTAACAAATGAGAAGAGAATAAAAATAATTAGATAATTAAAACACCCTATTGCAAGTTTTATTGGTCCATTAATACATGGCTTCCACAAAGACGTGACTTGGTTTCTGGACTACAGCTTGGCAGGAAATGGTTTTCCCGTTCCACAAAAATTAAGATTTCAACAAATTTTTCCATTCTGCATTGGGATGAAAGAGACCTTTAGACGTTTTCAAAGAAAAAAAATCCAAAAATACTGAGATACCCAGCTGAGAATAGCCTATAGCCTGGTGGAAGGGCACCTATCTGGGGTGTGGGAGACCAGGGTTCACATCCCTGATTTTGTGCCCTAACCACCAGGGTATAGGCTCCTATGGCATGTTTCTCTCTCTCCCAAAAGTCTATCCAGGACAAAACCGCTCCGGATTAAAGTTTCATAAAAATTCGTACGTGCCCCTGAAGTTTCACTTTTGATGAATCAGCATTTTCTGACCCCCCCAAAAAAATTTGGAAAAATTCTCAACCAGCTCTATTCGGGGCTTCTAATGCCCCTTAGTTGTATATTTATAAATCAATCAAATTAACCCTATTGTGTGTGTCTTAATGCTACACTGGACATCACGTTTCATGGCATAACTGAAAGGAGTAAGAATACTGATTTCAGAGTAGCCGCTGTGTTAGTCTGTATCCGCAAAAAGAACAGGAGTACTTGTGGCACCTTAGAGACTAACAAATAGCTATGCATCAGAAGAAGTGGGCTGTAGCCCACGAAAGCTTATGCTCAAATAAATTTTTTAGTCTCTAAGGTGCCACAAGTACTCCTGTTCTTTTTGAGAATACTGAATCTTCCCTACAAGAAGGAGAGAGAGAGAGAGAGAGAGAGGACAAAAGATTTGACTACAGCAGGAGATGAAATAGATTAATACAAGTGGAGATGCCATCACTCTTAGCTTATTCTCAGCTTTTCATATTTTTCACATTTGTTATTAGAGTGAGGAATTTGTTGTTAGAAATTATGAGGCAAAAAGCTGATGTTATACTTGTGTAGTACCAAGCAGAAGAGGTACCCTGGCAGTGGTGGATTTGAAGTGTTAGTTTCTCTTTAAATCAACTGGCTTCTGAAGCCAGCTGTAAATGAAAGGCTAGGGCAGGGAAGTTGAAAAGTGCACTTGTAGAACATAAACCTCAGACTAGAGATTTAAGCTCTTGCCACAGATTACAATAACACATCAGCTTGTGTTGTAAGAATTGACCTGTTAAATGAATATACTTTCTATGCACTAAAGACTCTATAAAGAAATAGAGTGAACCACTCTAAATTGAAGACCTGTTGCATAAGTAGATGTCTCAGGGGAATTGGTAAAGCAATACAGAGCCTTCCATCTCTACAGCATTATCTTGTAACCAGGCCTGTTCAGTGATGGACAGAAGTCATTACCATCAGAAAGCTGTCTGATGGCTTAGACAGAAGGAACTGGTGATCTCAGCTCTGTTCCTCATGAGCATATATCCAAACAACATATACCATCACCATAACTGGCATCCTTGCTGAAAGTCTCAGAGAGACAAATGATAGAGTGGGCAAGGAGTCGGAATTACCGTCTCAGAGCTAATCCATTCAGTTGATCGTATTTGCAGCTATCTATGATAGAACTATTTTGTTGCTGAAAAGTGACCTTTAGTTTCAAGGCATCTCTTGAAGGTGCTAAATGGGCAACCAAAAAAAAGTCATTTGGATAAAACTGACATTAAAACATCTACCAAATAGCAAGAATGCTAACATTGCACCTGTTAAAGACAAATGCATTATATATTTTATCATTATTCCAGTTATAGGAGCTGGTATCTTTCGCCCTGATACCATATTGAACCTGCTGTCACCTCTGGAATGTAATTTCCAAGATTAGTTACATTTCCATTTAGTCCATTCCACAAACCCCCCCTCACCCGCAAGAGTAAAGGGAAAAAACTAATGGGGCTTAGAGCTGAAGAGCCAAGTCAGCCTTCCAATAAAACAAAGCTAGACATTTGCATTTCCAGTAGCAGCCCTAGAGCATCAGTGGGATGAACATACTTGGGAGAAGGCAGTTTGCAGCTTTTGGGGCTAAAATTGGATTGCTGGGAGAACAAGGTGCAAGAACATAGAAACAAGCATCTAATGGCACCTGACATACTGGAGAAAACTCCACATCTTCATGAGCAAGGATCATGGTAAAGTTTCTACATTCTGTGTATCTGATATTGGTTTGGATTTCTAACATATTGTTTCTGTCCTTACTATTTGTAATTAAATCTCATAGTATGTTAACCATTAGCAGCTTTGAGAGTAAAAGGACAAGGGATCACATAGCTTAATTTGGTTCACCAATGAGACATTAAAAGCAAAACAAAAAAGGGAGGAAAAAAAGGCATGTGATGGAGTTCAGGGAGCCACACTCAGCCTCTGAGGAGATAATAGAAGTGAGTGTTGGTGGCATTGTATAATAAGAAAAAAAAACTGTGCAGAAATCACATGTTATGATTACATCTTGTACTTGGGGAGACACATGACAGTCAGCTCAAAATACTATTCATAAACAAGAGATCTTGCTTAGAATGCAGCAGTGAGTATTTAAACTACATGCCACTTGCATTCTGGAGACCACCAAGTCATAATTCTCATGTTATACAAAATATTGAAGAGGAGGAGGAAGATGATGTACTATTAAGATTTATTCCAGGGCTCACATCCTCACACTCATGCCAGACTATAAAAGGGGCAGTTAAAAAACTCTTTCTGTGGCACAAAGGGAGCCTATGAGTCCATTGTGCCAACAGACAACAAATGCAGCCCCACGGAGGGACTTAAGTAAGGGATTTGCACAGAATTTCAGCACTCTGGGGTGGATTTCAGCCATATAGCATTCCACTCAGATTTCCCACCTTCACATCAATGCAGAATGCCCAGGAGTTTGTATTCCCTGCCTCATGGAAACAAGCTGTATGGAATTCCCAGTGTTTGCAATGCAGTTTGTTACCAGAGCAGGCTGACCCAATTTCTGCCCTCTGTTACATCAACACAGCCCTTTGTGAAGTCAATGGGGTGATAAAGGTGTTATAGTCAAGGACAGAATTTGGCTCGGAGTCGGGGACTGTCAATATTCTAACCTATTCTCTTATCACATCATTTCCTCACCCCTTCCCTCTGCAAGTGATGCCAGCTTAGACACCTAATTTGTCTGCTTTTCCCACAACCATCTCCATGCCTTTTTCCATGGTGCTTTCCTATGCATGGACTGCCTCCCCATAATGGTCAAATAACCTACTACTCATTCATTTAAAACTCTCAGCAAGATTCCTATGTGGCGCCCACAAGAAGCGACTTAAATAAACAAAAACACTTATAGCTCTAAAAATGTGCATAAGCCCAGACTCAGCAACCGTATGACCCCATTGCTCTATTCTTGCTGTTCCTCACCCCATCCGCTCTCTACTCTTTGTTACCACATTCATCCTGAGTCATCAACTGCACCCTCCTCAGCATCAGAGTGACGACTCTCTATGTATTGTGTAGACTACTGAACACACTTTTGCGCACTGCAGAAACAACCACCAACATCGAGTGGGTAGAAATATGTTTACCTACCCACAGGAGGATTCCCCAAGCCATCGGAGAACATACTGGACTTCTATTGATTTCATTCCTGACAGTTAACTCCTCATTGTGAAAACCAGTGAATGACAAGAAAGCCCAGCACATAAACACAATCCAAAGATCCAAGAGAGCTCCTTTGGGAGCATCTTCAGTGTGGGAAATGCAGAGGAGCAACACACGCTGTGGATGGTGTTTTGTTCCCATTCGCTGGGCAAAGAAGAGGGAGCCCATGTTGCAGACAGTGAAGTTCCTCACATAAGACTCCTAAGAGACTGTGATTATACCAACAAAGCAGCTGTTTTTTCTGTTGAAAAAATGTAAGAGTGGGCCAGATTGTTTAGATCAAAACAGCCAGAAATCACTTCCACTATCAAATGGCTTAAAGAGACTTAAAAAGCCTGCAGGGTTTTTTTAGTTTTCCCTAAGCCCCTATTTTTTAAACATATTATATTATATGTATATCCAATGTACTGTAATTGGAGTCTTGTACTGTCCCCTCAACACAGAACATGGTCTGAATAGGGTAAAAATTATAAAATCAAATACCTAGGAAATCAGGGCATGTGGAAGAGCGGAAGCAGTGGCTCCATGGGATATGCCCCTTAACCTTCCTTCAGGAATGCCCTCTACAAGCATACCTAATGGGTATGACCTGCATATCAGGAGGGGATGTCAGGGGCTGGGAGAAGCCACTCATGTGACATTGTTCCCTCCTAAACAGAGATGTCCTACAGGAATTCTGCACAGTAGTAAATGCTGTATGTAATGGGGCAGCCACCTCCAGAGTGACCCCTCATAACCTGGTATTGCACTGCAGCATCTCTGCTTCAGTCTCTCTCCCCTCAGAGCTCCTCAATAATTTTGCAAAGGCTTTCTCATAGCCAACACCGCTATGGCTCTTTATCATAAACACTTCCAAAATACTCTCCTCAAAGTCTAAGTCAACACTTTGATATATTCATCCTTCCCCACTCTTAATCAAGCCACTCCCAGGCCTTCCAACCTGGAGTCTTCCCTGCCTTGGCAGGCCATTCCCAGCCCTATTTAGCTGGAGTCTTTTCTGGCCTGGTGTCTCACAGCTCCCTGCAGGAGCTTTCTTGTGCCCTGCAGTCCTCTCATCCCTATCCCCAAACCTGCCTGCCTTAAGTCTCTGGCCAGCCCTCTTCCTTATATAGCCCAGAGGCCTGATAGGGTGCCATGAGCTTCATTTTTCCCATCTGGAGAAGTTGGCTGTGTCACAGGTGGGGCTGAGATCCATCTCCCTTTAAAGAGCCAACTATCCTATGACACTGTAGCATTAACATACTCAGTCTCTCTCTCTCTTTCTCCCATCTCCACAGAAGATGGAGATTGAAGCGGCATGGGGAAGAAAACTACTGCTTTCAGCTATGAAGCTCCCAAGAGAACAGTCCTGCAAATCTTGGTAGGAAGGGCCAGCTCCCTGTGCTACTACCTTTGGGATCCATGAAGACAGAGCCTGGTTTCCACACAAAGACTGGGGTTTCCAGATTAATGTCCTCTTTCTGCACCAGTCCAGTCCAGGAACCCTTCTCCCTGGACAGGAGGATGCATAAGAAACTCATGATGAATCTTGAGAGGTTTCCATTATTTGTCTTCCTTCCATTGTGGTTCCTCCTCCCCCTGAACCAAGGGCAGGGACAATCAATAACTTCAAAACAATAAATTCTTAAAGTGTCACTCTCGGGGCATATGTGTGTTTTTTTTATTCAAAATGTGAAGCAGTAAAGACAACTACATAATCCAAACTGGGGGAAAAGGTTGAAGAACAATTTACAGGGGAATAAAATGAGCATGAGAAGACACAAGTGCTCTTTAATCAGAAGGACAATATGATACCCTCTGATGATAGAAAGCAAACAGACAATAAGAGTGAACTGTTTCAATAGCTGTACTTGAGATAATCCTACACTGCAACTGTCATCACACCACTGCATTTGCAGACCGCTTTGTCTTATTTTCTGTAGTGCTGGCTAAAATTCCTTTTCAAACAAAACTCTGTTGTTAAGAAATCACTTGTTGCTGCATCCTGCAGTCCTTATTCAGATACAAATCCCACCTCTGGAAACTTTAATATAGGATCCGTATCAGAAAACACTTGCACACATAAAGTACCTTTATAAACAGTTCACTGACTAAGACTAATCACATTTTTAAAATGGAAGTCCTTTTGATAGTGTAGGAATCTCTAGGACATTCCTTGTATACTTGCTAAAGTGTTAATAAATCTGTCTGGACATCAAAATTTCACAAGCAATTTCCACAGAACTTCAGCTGACTCTGTCAAATGCCTTGGCTAGATTGAGAAAGAGGATGTACAAATGTTGACGCTGTTCACAACATTTTTTCCTGTAATTACTGACTGGTGAAAATCATGCCAACAGAGTTTCTCTGAGCACAAAAGCTGTACTGTGATTCAGATAGCACCCTGTCAATGATTTTGAGTAAGAAGTCAGTTCAGGAGGATTCGTGCAAGAATCTTTCAGGCCAGAAAGAGCAATTACTACGGTAATTATCACAGTCACTCTTTGAGCCTTTATGCTTATAGATAGTGATGATATTGACATCTTTATGTTGTTGTGGTAGGATTTCTTGAAGCCAAACATATAAGAAAAATTCAAGAAGCCTGTCAATAAGATTTCCTCCATGTTTAAAAATTTCAGCTGGAATGGCATCTGGCCCAGGAGATTTGTTATTTTTCATTACTTGAACAGCTTTCTATACCTCAGCCCGTGTAGGTGGATCGGCAAGTGCATTAGATGTGGGCAATTTGCAGGCATTACCCAGTGACTCATGAGAAACAATAGATAAATGATTACATAGTTGTAGGATAAAAAAAATAAAGAATTAGAGTTAGCTTAAGTTTGGTTAAGAAAATAACATATTTGCTTTATAGTTTGTGGGTAATCAGCAAATAAAAGAAGGCCATGAGAATAGTAAGTAGTGTGGGAAGGATGTCTGGTTCCAAAATTAACAAATAAAATAAAGAACTGTGGTAACAAGACAAAGAAAAAATGTCTTAAAAGAAACAAGCCCAAACGTTCCCACTGTTCTGCTGGTAAGCAAGAAGCATGGAAAGAGACAGGGAGGAAAGGCCTTGGAAAGAAAGGAAGTTATAAATGTTATCTGTATTAAGCCTGGAAATAAGTGTGAATTGTCTCAAATTGGTTTTTAGCTGAAGTCAGTAATTGGCAATGACATCACTTGTTTGCTCTAGGGTATAAAATGTAAACTCTTAAAGGGGTCATTGCTAATACCTATCTGACCACATTGGAGCCAACCAATCTGAGTCTAAGCACCCCTGGGTACAGCCCATTTGTAAGTTTCTGGATCAAATGCTTATAAATGTTTTGTTACTGTATTGGGGGTAGTAAACTGATTATTTAAGCTTTTTAGACACATTTAGAGCAATTATATAAATATCATTTGGCCTTTGAATTTAATAAAAGAATTTATGGTTAAATTAGTGTTTCATGGTTTCCTATGTCAATAATTTCAAATATTATTAATAATTCCAACAGTAGTTCACTAAAATGTTCATGCCATCAATGGTGGATGATAGTGTGATCTGTGATGAGAGATTCACCATCAGCACTTGTTATCAGTATCAAAGCAGATCAGGTAGGGCCATAAACAGCTCTGACAGCATCACAGAAGCCTTTGGAATCCTGTTGATCATCAACGGCCTGGAGTTCATCTGCTTTATGATCAACCCACATATTTTGCATTTGGAGGAATTTGCACTGGAGTGTGCTGCCAGCTGCCCTCTATCTTTGAGAAGAATCAAGCTGAGCAGCTGGAAGTGTAGCAGCAGAGCAATTCAATCAGCACAAGTAGGCAAACGGCTCTGTGGGCCAGCACGGTAAACGTTGTTCTTCCTGAATTGGTCTACAGAGTCAGGAGAAGACCCATTAGTACAAACTATGACTGTCAGTGTTGTCCTCCAAACTGAGGTGACTAGCATCATCGTTATCATCACTTGCAACAGTACAGAAGTGATTCCTTTAAAATTACTATTTGCAATATTTGATAAATTCATGTGACTTCTTACATTCCAAGAATATTGAATTTTCATGACCCCTTCCCCAAATACCTCAAAGTTTGCAATAATGCAAATACTGATATTGTTGCAGGGTTGACTACACACACAAAAGTGTGGGGGTAACATCCTTTGGAGAGCAAAACAGCCATAAAAACTGCCTCAACAAGGCAGATGGGGAGTCCTGTGGTGTAGACGTAATGCCAGCTCTATGCCACCTGCTCTCAGTCCCCTGAACACAGAGCAAATGCTGGAAATGAAAGAGAACATTGCCAGACCTTCAACTTTATCAGTCCACAGCTCCTGGAATGAACCTATAGGCCAGGGGTGGGCAAACTATGGCCCGCCGGCCGGATCTGGCCCCTCAGGGCTTTAGATCCAGCCCGCGGGATTGCCCCCCTCCCGTGGCACCGTTGGCCCCACACCGCTCTCAGAAGCGGTCAGCACCATGTCCCTGCAGCCCCCGAGTGGGGGGGGGCAGAGGGCGCCATGCGTTGCCCTTGCCTCCGGGGACTGCCCTCTGCAGCTCACGTTGACTGGGAACGGGGAACCACAACCAATGGGAGCTTCGGGGGAGGTACCTGGAGGCGTGGCAAGGGCAGCGCCCGTGGAGCCCTCCGTCCCCCCATGCACAGGGACTGCAGCGCTTCCTGGAGCGGCGCGGGGCCGGGGCCAGGGCAGGCATGCAGGGAGCCTGCCCTGGCCCCGGTGCATGCCGCTGCCACCCCAGAACTGCTTTAGGTAAGCGGCGCCGGGCCAAAGCCCGAACCCCTCCTGCCCCCTGCCCCCCAACTCCCTGCCCTAAGCCCCCTGCCTGCACCTCGCACCCCTCCTGCACCCCAACTCCCTGGCCTGCACCCCAACCCCCGAGCTCCCTGCTGCACTCTGCACCTATGCGCCCCAACCCCTTGCCCTGAGCCCCCTCCCACAGTCCGCACTCATCCTGCACCCCTGCCCTGAGCCCCCTCCTGCACTCCACACCCCTCCTGCACCTCAACCCCCTTCCCTGAGCCCCCTCATACACCCCGCACCCCTCTCTGCCCCAATCCCTTGCCCTGAGCCCCTTCCTGCACACCGCACCCCCTCCCACAGCCCGCACTCCCTCCCGCACCCCAACCCCCTGCCCCGGCCCTGCATACAATTTCCCCACCCAGATGTGGCCCTCGGCCCAAAAAGTTTGCCTACCCCTGCTATAGGCTATCGTACCGCTGCTGTTACTTTGAGTAAGGCTACTGTAAGTGATGCCAGTTCCACAACTGGGGAAATGGAAGGAGGATGGCCTGCATGAAATTCCCAGACAAACTAAAACCACAGGGATTGTAGTAAACCAAGACCAAGGTTTTGTCTACACTATGCAGCTTCTGGCAACACAGCTGTGCTGCTACAGCCATGCCACTAAAAGGCGCACAGTATAGCCGCTGTTTGTTAGCAGGAGAGAGCTCTCCCGCCTACAAAAAACTTCTACCCCCAGTGAGCTTTGTCGACAGGAGAGTACTCCTGCTAGGGTGACCAGATGTCCCGATTTATAGGGACAGACCCGATTTTTGGGTCTTTTTCTTATATAGGCTCCTATTACCCCTCACCCCCGTCCCGATTTTTCACATTTGCTGTCTGGTGACCCTAACTCCTGCTGACAAAGCACTGCACACACCGGTACTTTTCCTCGACAAAACGTTTCTCTTCCGGGGTTAGGGGCGTGTTTTTAACACCTCTGAACGACAAAAGTTTTGTCCTTCACTGGCCAGTGTAGACAAAGCCTAGAGAGAAAAGTCCATGTAAAATAAAAGTGGTCTGAATAGGGAATCTACTCTAACACACCACACAGATGGTTCCTGTCTAGAGGAGCTCCTGCAGTTACAGTGCCACAGGCAAAATCTTACACTTCTTGGGGGCACATCTTGTTGTTCAGCTTGTCCTTTTCTCCCTCACCCTTTCAAGGCTACATGTCAGTTTCACAGCAATGTCAGAGCCTTTTGTATCCAGGTTGTGTCTTTCCCCTATCCTCTCAGCACTCTTCAGATCACTTTAATGTGCCTGGTACATTATCATACCAGATACACAAAAAGGTGGGTATCCAGATGTCTCCCATTTGGGATATTGCACTCTGTCACTCATGCCTTATCCATTGTACACTTTCCATACTTATTCCCTACCATAAACTAACGGTTTTTTCCCCTCAGTACCCCTTTTACAGCTATTTCCAAACAAGCATTCTCAATCTCTCTCTCACTTACTCTTCCCCCCTCCCCTCCGCACACCCCTAAGGCTGTCTACTCTTTGTCCTATCCTAACAACCAAGGCTTTACCATGTTAATTGTCCTGGCTGAAGGTGTCAACCTGAATACAGCTTCCTGTCTAGCTTGCATGTTGCATCCAAGTTTAAAGCCCCTTTTCACACGTCCGTTTAGAGCACTACTGTGAGTTCACCCAGGCAGGAGCTGATTCTGCTATCACTTTCCCCAACCTTCTTACACTACAGCTACAGGTCAGCCTCCTGGGATACAAGGAATGACAGTTCTAGGTGAAGTGTGCACAGTTTCACAGCTATTTACAAATGAAAATGAATCATCAACAGAATGAAAGCGAGGGGGGGTGTGAAAAGATCTTGAGTCCAAGGGTGAGATTTTCACCCCCATTTCAATCAGGCCTCCATTGTTTCTGCCTGCAGAACAGATCCTACAGTATGTTGGAGCCACACAGGGGAGAGCAAACCATATGCAACACATTGAAGCAACCACTTCTTCACTAGCAGCCTGCTTGCTACTGGAAGGGATGCACAAGTAGCTTGCTACTGAGGATAGACAAGGAGGAGTGCTGTATACCCAAGCACAAGGTCAACTTCTTGGCAATACTAGTAGAAAAGTTGAGTGTAGAACTATTCTATTACTGAGTGTGATTGTTCACCAAAATAGTTATATCAGTCCAACGCCGAGCGTGGATACAGTGATACCAGTATAGAGATGCTTTATATCCATATAGATTAGATTATTCTCATTCTTGAGAATAAAGCTACATCAGCAAAAAGCATCTTTTTACTGGTACAACTGCATCCCCATGAAGAGCTGTTGAACTGCTTTAACTATACTAGTATGAATAAAATGTTACAACTTTTATGCCTAGACAAGACTTTAGAGTCACCTAAAAATGAATATTAAAAGGTATCATTTGTCACATTAGAAATGGGGGTTAGGCTAGCAAACTGAAAGAAATTCAACTGATTTGACGTTGTCTGGAAGATCTCTTAACATTCTGTTCCTTCCTATCTGAAAGCAAATTTAGAGGATGCTCTGTTTCTATACAGATCTTCAACATTATTAGTTGCTGTGTAAATAATAGCAATTATCTGAAGAGTTATAATTTAATGACGTAATATAATTGACATTTCTATGGCTGTGCAAAGGGAAAACGTCCTAGGTGTGGAAATGTGCTAATTCTATCCAATATGAGTCATATTTACACATTTTCTTTCTGAAGCAGAAAAAGTCACAACAGAGTTGAGAATTTGATCAGCCCTGTTGCTGGGAACATGTGGAAAGAATTTTCTCTTGATCCAAGCCTAGTTTGTTAAGTTTTAAAATTACTAGAAAGCATTATATCTTTTTTCTCTTGTAACCATTTCTGACTTTAATGCCTTATATTTGCATTCACTTAAAACTTCTCTCTGTAGTTAAATAAACTTGTTTTATACTTTAATCAAAACTAATCTAGTGTTGTGTATTTAAAGTGAATTGTTTGGTAATGCCAATTAAAGCAAACTGTTGTACATTGACCCCTTAAAAGGGCAACAGACCTTTAATATCTGAACTATCCAGGAGAGGGCTGGAAATGCAAAACACACATTTCCGGGGAAAATCCGGGACTGGGACTGTGTTGGAGTCACCCTGCAAGTGATAACCAAGTCTGATGGAAGCCAGAGCATGAATTCAATTTTTCTTTACATCTATTCACTATTAATACTCATGGACGGGGGGAGGTTGTTGTTTTGTTGTTTTTTTTGTTAGTTCAGTTTGTGAAGAGTTGCCAGTTTTGGTTGGACATATTCCTGGAGGTTTCATCACATGACACAGTCTTTAATTAAAGATTAATCTTTAATTCCTGGAGACTCCAGGACAATCCTGGAGGGATGTCAACCCTATAAAATTGTAAACAAGTTTCTTTACAACATAGGAGTTTTACATTGATAGTGTCCCTTTGAAAGAATGCTATATTAAAAAAAACAAATGTCAGATTAAATTTCAGTAGGACTAGGTACGTGTGCCTGAAATCCTATTCAAGTGGTTAAGAGATCAAATAGGTTTTATAAAAGTGAAAAGTTATTTACAGTTGGAAAGTTATGTTTAAATCCATATTCATGTCTATTTAGGGGCAATTCAGCTATCCCCACACAAAGCCCAAGTGATCAGGCATTTTGCATGGAACTAAGCAGGGAAAGAGGGAATGAAATTTGCACACACTGCAACCTATGAGCTGTCCATAGAACTACAACAAAGCCCCTCTATAGTTGCTATTTCACCACGGACTGGAATAATGGCTGCTGCCTCATCTCACCTCCTTCCTCTACAGAAGTTTTGGGTCACTGGATCCACACTGATAGAACTATGGACCATCCCCCCGCCCCCAAGGATTCCTTCTTCAGTTGCGTACCTAGTGTCAGCACAGAACTGCACTGGATGGTGCATGGTGACAGGGAAGAGCATGTGTGCATGCAGAGACTACAGAGACAGATACACATTGCAAGGCTTAAGCGAGTTTCACCCTGAATGTACATGCACATTTAGTAAAAATCAGATATATATTGTAATATAAACCCCACACATGTTCCACTAGGAATGATAGTGTATTACATTAAACACAAAGTCAACTTTATGATTGCACTGTTAGAAAAAAGTCAGGCTCACAAAATTCATGAAATTCTGTAAGTTAAACAGGTTACACTCTGGTCAGTCTCATCTTAAACTAGGCTGGCCCTTGGTCTAAGTCAGAGCATCTTGAAGGCTGCCTCACTTATACCCAAACTGTCCATGAACACAAGAAGCCAATGTAACAGCTCCCTTTTCCTTCAGGGAATTCTCTCTACGCCAGGGGTGGGCAAACTACGACCCACAAGCCATATCTGGCCCGCAGGACCATCCTGCCCAGCCTCTGAGCTCCTAGGGCCTCATAAGGCAAAGTGTGCCAGTGTTGGAGTCCCCTGCCCTCTATCCAATCTCCCCTGCTCCGTGCCCCCTTACCGCACTGCCTGGAGCACCAGTGACTGCGGTGCTACAGCCGTGCCACCACCACGCAGCACAGAGCACCAGGTCAGGCCGGGCTCTGCAGCTGCGCTGCCCCAGGAGCTCACAGCCCCGCCGCCCAGAGCATTGCGCCAGCAGCGGAGCAAGCGAGCTGAGGCTGAGGGGGGACAGCAGGGGAGGAGCCAGGGGCGAGCCTCCCGGGCCAGGAGCTCAGGGGCCGGGCAGGACTATCCTGTGGCCCGGATGTGGCCCACGGGCCATAATTTGCCCACCCCAACGTAGGCCAACAATTTCAAGTTCGGGTTGGGGGGGGAGAAAAAATAAAAGTGTCCCTAATTACTATAACCCGTTTACCCACATCGCTTAAAATGGCTGGGCCATTTTGCTACCCAAAAAAAAAAAAAAGTATAAATAAAATCACCTCTTGGCCTTACACCCAATCATGGCAAGTTTCACCCCAAATGAGCTTTGAGGAAGTTATAAGCAAATGAAAAAATTAGTTAGGAGGAAATCACAGCTCAACCTTAACTATATTTCTTGCTACTGTGAATGCTCATAGTTGGTTGCACTTTCTATTAAAGGTAAGACCATACAGTTTTAGCAGCTTAGTAATCAACCTGGTGGACTGTCAATAAAATAGAAAATCTAATTAAATGATTTGTACCAATTAATTTAAAGCTCAGCACTCCTTGTTTGCTAATTTACCAATATTAAGAATCATAGATTATCAGGGTTGGAAGGGACCTCAGGAGAGCACCTAGTTCAACCCCCTGCTCAAAGCAGGACCCATCCCCAGACAGATTTTTTTACCCCAGTTCCCTAAATGCCCCCCTCAAGGATTGAGCTCACAACCCTGGGTTTAGGAGGTCAATGCTCAAACCACTGAGCTATCCCTTCACCCCTCCCCAATACAAGAAGTACAATAGCATCATCACAAGTATTTTAAAAGACAGGACTACTCATATGTTCATAGCCCCAAGGTAACTGTATAGCAATACATTTATAAGACAATAATTTAAAAATATATTACGGCAGCAACTTTTTCCCCAAGTGTTCCCATTATAAACTCCTCCCTTCCAGAAGGCTATAACACATCTGCAAAGATTTGCTGAGATGCAACTTGGCTACTGTCAGCCATCCATAAACTAATTTTAATACATTTTTAAGAAGCAGATGTAGCCATTTTAAGTTAAAGAAGAAAATCATCATCCGTTTGGCAGCCCTTTTGCCTTGTCCCTTCCAGCTCTCAGATCACTTTGCTAACTGAAATTAAATTATGCAAACCCTTAATCTGTAACCTGGATTAGGCAGTTGTATTGCTCAAAACAAACAAGGCACAAGACCACCCAGGTTTAAATGCAAACAAAGAAACTTTTCTACCAGGGGTCTTACAGGCACCTTCTCTTTAGGCTTCTTCACAATTCACCATGGTTCCTCCTCTTCCCCTTCTGGGTTCCACTTCCTGGTTTCTTAAAGGAGCCACACCTTATAAGCAGCCATTCCCAAATACTACATTTTCCCCCTCCAAACATTCTTTTTGGTACAACCATACAATAACAAGTTATCCAATTTAAACCTTCAGAATTCCAGTAATTCCTCTGGATGTTACACTGTAAAGTCCTTCAGTCAGTGTGGGGGCCCACATAACCATAAAGGTCTATGTATCACCCTTTGGACGCCAACAGAGGTGGAGTTGGAAACAAAATCGGAGCCTCTACCGGAACAGGCAAAACCTCCACTGGGGCAGGCAGTACAACTTCAGCTGCTGATGGTGTGGTGGGGATTTCCAGACCCGCTTCACCTGTGATGGTTTCCCATACTTGGACTTAAGTACTGATATGCCAATGGGACCCATCATGCAATTTGCATGTTACCATTCCTGGAGGCCGTGTAACCTGCCTTGGAATTGAAAGCGGTGACCTAACCCTGCATGGTCTGCGTACATGTACCGATTGCCCCACTGCCAGGGTCATCACCCCAGCCCTCCATTTGTCATTGGTGTAACCTTTGGAGTGTGCCTGATACTTCCATACACGGTTGTGAACCTCCCACAGACATATATTCCTGGGATCTTTAAGAAAGGGGCATGATAAGTCTAATGATAAAGAAAAACTCTCACTCCAGTACCAGTGAAGCCTAGCTCCCTAGGGAACAGCCCGGTAATGCTGTAATACTGAATGAAAAGCTTGTGGAAAGGGCAAACCATGACACAGATGAGCCCGAAGCCCGTTCTTCAATATGAGATTAAATCTCTCTACACCTGTGTTATGCCTGAGGATGGTATCTGGGAGTACAGACATGCCAGAGCCCTTAATCTGCCAGGAACTGGGTGAAACAAGCAGAAAAACTGCGGTCCATTATCAGTAATTATTTTGCGGAGATAGCCCCACCTAGAGAATCACTCCTCCAGCCAATCACAGACGACTTGTGCTGCTGCTGCTAGCTCTGGCCATTTGGAAAAAGATTGTAGGCTACTGTCAGAAACCACAGATGCTGTTTGGCAGGGGTTATTTCTCCACATATGTCTAGTTGTATGGATTGCCACGGTCCAGGCAGCAGCAGGGTCGAGATCAAAGGTACACTGGTTAGCTTATGGGATTCACCACTAAGTAAATATGGTTCACAATTTCGGACCAACTCTTTAGTGTGACTATCCTGGCCACCATACACTGTGCAACACCTCAGTTTCATACATACCACTCCAGCATGGCCTCTGGTACTCTGGGAGCCCCATAATAGACCAGGATCACCTATGGTGACAATTCATATCTCACAAGAAAGTAAGACACCAGATAATCTGGAACAATTTTTGCCCAACCCTGACAAACATATCTGAGAACTTCTTATAACACTACATCCTGGGGCAGTGCCTCCAACAGTGATTTGGGACTGACAAGAGAGGGGTCGGTCAGGGCATTATTATCCTCCTCCTGGCTCATAACTCCCCTTACTGTGGATTTGTCAGGTAAAGCCCGGGACAGGCAATCAGCCACCTGATTGAGTTTATCCAGATGGTACTGTACTGACAAGTTGTACTGACGTAGGCAATCAGCCCATCTATGAAAATGAAGGGATCTTTGCTCTGACCTTGACTGTGTTAACAGTGTGGTTAACGCCCAGTGGTCGGTGTGTAGTGTGAAAGTTCAACCATGCAAATAACGATACCATCTTTCACATGCCCATATGCAAGCTAGGGCCTCCCACTCCCCTGCTGGGTACTTCTGCCCAGCTAAGGAAAGTGCTCAAAAGGTAAATGCAACTGTGTATTCCACCCCTTTGTGGATCTGACAGAGACAGCACCAAGAGCTACAGCAGAGGCATCACACATGACAAAAGTAGGGCCTCATAAGGCAAAGTGTGCCAGTGTTGGAACTGAAGTAATCATTGTTTGAGCAGGCCCACTGCCTGTGAACACTCCAGAGTCCAGTTCCAGACTGCATTACAGTGTAACAGGGCCCTAAGGGTGCAGTGCATCTAAGCATAATCTTGCACAAAACAAAGGTAACAGTTAGCTAACCCAAGAAACGCTAGGCGTTCTGACTTCTCTGTGGGGTCTGGTAGTCAAACAATAGCATCCACATTGGACCACAATGGGGTGATTCCACTCACCAACAGATCATGGTTCACAAAATCCAGTGAATTTCTATGAAAAAACACACTTCTCCCAAATCAGGGTTAATACCGTATGAAGGGAAGCATCATGGTCAGAACAAGGTGATCCATGAACCAGAATGTTACAACCACCCCAAGAAGGCCGGCCTCTTTGGAAACAGCTGGGGCCTAGAGATAGACCAAAAGGAATCCTTTTAAACCGAAAGAGGGCTGTATGGGTGAGAAAAGCTGTGAGGTTCCATGACTAAGGAGAAAATGATATCTGGAGATATCTCTGACATAGATCCAATTTAGTGAACATAGCTGAACCCTGACATTGCACTGCCAATTCCTCCATGGTTGGTAGAGGATAACAGTCAGGTATGACTGCCTTGTTCACTTGGCCTAAATCCACACATAAGCATAGTCCCGCTTCTTCTTGTTCAAGAGAAAAAAAGGTTTGACACCCACGGAGAAGTGTCCTCCTGAAGCAAGCAAGAAATCCTTGTGGCTCCAGGTGAGGTCTGCAAAATGGTTGTATAATTGGGCTGGCCAGTGGATCCACCCATAGATGATCCACAGCCAAGACCAGAGGAGACCTCCAGTCGTCTCTCCAATCATTCCCCCAAAATTGATTTGTTTGTTCTGTGAGTCTAACACTTTAGAGCCCAGTGCCTGGAAAAAATCCAGCCTGAGATGGTTGGCTCCAGAATGGGCCATGAAAAATGGAAACACTCCCACTTCTCGTTGATATTACATCACAGGGAGATTCACCATCCCTAGCAAAGCGATTTTTGCATTGCCATATTCAGATAGCACGGACTACACTGGCCGCAAGTTAAAATAGGCAAAATATCTATGATGTGTGGTATTGTTTATTAGTGTGACTCGTGTTCCAGTGTTCACCAGCAGCAATATCTCCACACTTACTAAATGGCAGGGACAGATTTCAAGATACTCCCAGTCCCGTGTCACCAAGTTGATCCCCTCAGGCATGGAATCTTCCTCCATCTCCTGGTCATCCATATAGGTGATGGCTGGGGGAGAGCAACACCTTCTGGCAAAATGGTTAAGTTTTCCACATCGGCGGCACGTTTGTCCCTGGGCTGGACACTCCCGGATCTCTGACAGTGACAGGAGTTGCTGTAGCAAGGACCCATGCTGGCACTCTGCTCCTGAGTCCACCAACAATCGGGGTGCTGCCCTATAACTCCCACATGGTTACCTGAACCTCTATCAATACACTGTACCAGGGTGGCTGCAGCAATGGATGGTGTGAATGATGCCCCAGAAGAAGAAGAACCTGGAGGGGTTGGGGTCTGTGCTGCAAGTTCAAATTGACAGCCAATCTCCACTGCCCTGTGGAGAGTCAGGGAATCTGGTCCCATCAGGAGGCACTTCCACAACATGGGGACACAATCCAGTCCTTAAACTGATCCTGAATCATCTCATCAGTTAGGGATGCAAATCTGCATATAACTGCCAGTTCCAGACCAATGTCCTGGGGAGCTGTGCTCTCTGATGAAACTTAATGCATTCGAACATAGCTCTAGGTGCGGGGTGACAGTGTACTTGCTAGCGCCCTTACCGCTTCCTGATACGATGTGCTGGTCTCTCGAGTGGAAAAGATCTGAAAGTCTCTCGGGTACCTAGTGCGTGGAGTAGGAGTGTGCGCTGGCAAGCTACATGTGCCGTTTCCAGACCAGCCGCCATCAAGCACACATTGAATGCTGCGATCCATTTGGTACATGGCAAGGGTGAATCCCCTGGTAGCATCAGGTACAGGGCTTGTGCAGCCACAAAAACAGGGAACTGCATAGTAGCTGGAGGCACACTTGGGTCGAATATCCTCATTACTACTGTGATATTCCAAAATCTTGAAGACCACTCAAGTTTAAATGCAAACAAGAACAAACTTTTATTCCAGGAGTCTTAACGGCACCCCCTCTCTAGGTTTCTCCATGACCCTCTGGGGGGTCCTCTTCTTCACCCTCGGGGCTCCACTTCCTGGTTTCTTAAAGAAGCCACGCCTCAGAAGTAGCCGTTCTCAAATACTACTTTTCACAAAAATAAATTACTACATAATAATTAATAAAATAATTATTATTATTATTAGGTCATGATCCTGTTCCCACTGAAGTCAATGACAAACCTCCCACTTAGTTCAATGACAGTAGGACCAAGACGAGTGTTGGCTTGTTTTAATGAGTATCTCCATTTTAATATTACAATTGTTCCATACTACATTGATTAATGCCACATTAAGGGCCTAAACCGGCACTCATGAATATCACTGGGAGCTTTGCAATTGGATTCAAAAAAAGAGTAGCACTGAAACAGAAATATATTTTCCAATGCTAGCTAACGACAGCACTGCAGGAAGCTGTTATGTTCCATCTGGCTAACAACATACATTTCAGGAGGTGGATTATTGGCCCTACCTACAATGAAGGATTATGAAAATTAGTTGCTTTTCTGATCTGAGTAACTATGTATTTATAAAATATTAATTTTTTTTAAATTTTTTTTGAACTACTTGAGAAAGGAAAATAACTATGAAAAGCTAATTAAAGGTTGCATTATAACTGAGAAAAAACAAGGCAATTCAAAGCTTGGGTTTAAATTCTCTGCTTAGTTAACTTTTCTTCCAGCCTGAACTAGCCCTGCTGTGCTTACATATTGCAGCTCATATGGCACCATACACAACATTATGCTCTTACCTCAAGTCCCTTCAGTACAACAGGGTAACTGTAAGGATGGAGAGGCAAGACCGGAGGCCAGTTCTTGGATGTTACTGAGAGAGTACAGAGTACTTTGTTTTACTTAACTTATTATATTCTTGTTCAACATCTAAATCAAAACTGGGAAGTCTTTGATTTCCAGATACACCTTCACTTGTCACCCAAGTCCATAAAGCAGCACAAAAGAATTATTCTAAAGACAACAATCCAACAAAGGCTGTGGCCATTTTTCAAAACGAACATTTCTTCCTAGCTGGGAAATGAAAACAGCTGAATATTTCACAAACCACAAATCCAGGCAGCAAATGCTAACACCTTTGCTCAGACTGGGAAAATGAAATGCTAGTGAGAGGTGATATGAGTTTTGTAGGTCTCAGCTTTCCAGAGTGACTAAATGTTTTATTAACCTTTAAAGCATACAGATATTCCCTGAGTGGAATGTAATAATTGTTACTTTGCGTGTGTCCTTTTGAACATCTTGTAATCATTATAGAGGAAGATTCTGCCAAGAATATGTAGGTGTTTGCAAATGGAACCATTCTTTTGTTCTTCACAGATAAAGTGAATATCATCTTTCTTGACATGGCATACTAATCTACCCAGAAATGAGCACACATGAGCAACCTGCTTTACTCAATGATCTCTTTATCCACTCAAGGACAGCTATGTTAAACAGAAGTAACTGAATGTCCATAGCAAGTAAATATTTACTTTGGAAGAACATGACCCTTTGATATATATGTTTTCATATTAGCTTTTTTTTTTTTTTTTTTAGATCTGTTTGGACTGATGCAACCCAGGACACAGCCTTAAATGAAAACAGTGAGTTTCAATTTTATTCTTAATAGCATTTATGGTGTATTACTTTCTTCATCTGAATCCTAATTTCAGATTACACTTTGATTATTATTGCTTAGATTTATGATTTCCTACACTGCTACATCAACAGGACTGTATGAAATTAGAATAGAAATTAGTAAAATAAAATATGTGGCAATTATAGCCCCTTATTTTTAAGCCACTTTACAAACATGTACTACTAATTGATCTTGGCTAGTGTTCAGCTGTAATATACACATTTAAAACCATAACATGCAGCTATCATAAGGTGCATTGTACAATGAAATACAGTACAAAGCTTCAGCACGGTCAAGGTCTCCAGCAACAGATTACAAGAACCAATCCTGCCACCCAGTGTAATCTATATACAATTATATAGATAGCATAGATAAGGCTAGAGTAAATTGCTCTTTTTTTAATCAAATTGTTCCACTAAGAAAACCCTGTGAGGTTTACACAGAATTTTAGTTCAAGATAAACAAACTCCTCATTAGGTCAGTTTGTTTCCTGGCACGTGGGGGGAAAACACTATGTAACCTCATTTTTTTCCCATTAATACTAAGAACTTTTAAAGATTTAATATCAAAGGCTTAAAATGCCAGAATGGGAGCGGTTCAGAGTACGTCATGAATTAACAGACAATTACAAAGAGCTCATTGAAAATATAAAAAACTTGCCATTTGGGCTCAGAAGTTAAAAGCTAAAACTGAATATTTACTAAACGTGCTAAAGATCTTCTATTACATTAATCCCTGCCCAATTTATTCTTTTTTACAAGCAAATTCCAGGGCTGGACACACATTTCACAACATGCACCTAAGAGCTGAGCGTCTCCCACTAGACTTGCGATCGGTGCCCATGACAGTTTAGAAGCACGATACGGCCAGGACTAGGCAGCAAAAGAGGGTAAGGGATGATTTACATTTTCAACACACTTCAGTCTCAAACGATGCCCACCGCCAGCCCTGCACAACCGAGTGGAGCGCTGCTGAACATGCCCGATGAAATTTCGCCTCCTAGTGCCAACGCGGAGGCATGTCGCTGGGCTGCCACCAGCTAGACAGTCTGCATTGGTGGCATGAGCTGGAGGGCCAGTGAGACGAGCGGGCAGGGCGAGGAAATCAACTCCAAAGCGCCTCCACCTTGGTGTCTGCCTCTGGCCGGGCGAGCCAGGAGAGAGCAGCAGGAGCTCAAGCATCTCCCCGTGGCAAGCTGGACGGGACCCCCTTCCTTCCCTCCCCATGCCTGCCAGGCTGCGTGGCTGGCCATCAGCAGCCCCTCCTGCCCCACACGCGCTCCAGCAGCAGCCCCCTGCCCGGGGCGAGAGCGCAGGCTGCGGTGCGGTGGCCCCACTTGCCCAGCCCAGCGTTACCTTTCAAAGACCAGCCGGATCATGAAGATGCAGAAGGCCAGGGGGAAGGCGAGGTACAGATCCTCAGCCTGGGGGAAGGAGGCTTCCTCCGTGTTCTTCAGATCGGCCCAGGTGACATTGTGCGGCAGCCAGAACCGCTCGTTCCAGAACCAGGCTAGGATCCCTGCCATCTTTGCTTTGTCTCGCTCCAAGCCCCCCTCGCTCTGGTGCTGCCGGGGGGAGAGGGGGGGGCTGCTCAGGAAGAGGATGCGCGTCTGTGTGTGAGTCCCGCTGCGGAGCAGCCGCTGTGAGCCCTCCCTCGCTTTGCTCGCAGCAGCTGCGCTCTGCGCCCAGACTCCCAGCTCCCCAGCCTGGGCTGCGCGGCGCTGGCAGGGCCGCCTCGTCTGTCACAAGGCAGTTCGGACCTCGCGCCCTGATTGGCTCCCGCCCGCGTCAGCCAGCGGCGGGATGCAGCCAAGGTGCTGGCGAGGCAGGCTGCTGCTGCTCCCTCGGGGGGAGAGAGAGAGAGAGAGAGAGCAGCCCGCTCCCTGCTCCTCCCTGCCGGGGTTCCTGCGTGGCGGGGGCTCGGCAGCATCTCCCCGCCTCAGCTCGTACCCAGTGCGCACAGGCTGGCCCGTGTCCAGCAACCGCAGCCATGCAGCTGCTCCTCCCGCTCACTCATTTCCAGGCTGCAAATTGCAGAGGCAACGTGGCTCTTTCCTTGCACGGCGCGGCTGGAGCCGGCCGAAACTTTCCTCGCGGCACCCAAACGGGTGACCAGATGTCCCGATTTATAGGGACAGTCCCGATTTTGGGGTCTTTTTCTTATATAGGCTCCTATTACCCCCCACCCCGTCCGGATTTTTCACATTCGCTGTCTGGTCACCCTACCAGGTGGTAGGTTTGGGTGCTGGCTGGATACACGAGTTGAGTCCACTGAAAGACCACGAACCTTTCAGCAAATCCCCGACCAGGTTCGGAGTGAGCCCGGGCTGCCTTTCAGCCCCACATGATGCTGACTCTGCATATCCCGATCTCAGCTGCTTCCATCAGGGGACGCTTAGCTAGTACTTGCCCAGTACCAACAGTGTCAAAGCTAGCAGGGTCAACATTGATTTGAGGTACCCAACTTGAGCCGCTTGGCCTAAATACTTAGGCACCTGAGCCCAGGGCTGCCCAGAGGATTCAGGGGGCCTGGGGCAAAGCAATTTAGAGGGCCCCTTCCATAAAAAAAGTTGCAATACTATAGAATACTATATTCTCGTGGGGGTCCCTGTGGGGCCTGGGACAAATTGCCCCACTTGCCCCGTCCTCTGGGTGGCCCTGCCTGAACCTTGCATGTAGGCAGCTAAGTAAATCCCAGTTTTGGCTCTGCTGAAATCCACAAAACTCCACCCAAAGCTTGTAGGCTTTAAACTTGCTTGGTGCCTAAGTTTTCAGAATAAAAGTTCCCTCGGCAACTAAATTTCAGCCTCTGGGCATACACACTGGTGCCTCCCTCTAGGTGTCTGCGAGTTTATCTCCTGCTTAAGCCACGGAGCGATTCACAAACTGGGGCAGGACAGGAGTTCAGGGGCATCGCCCGATCCAATGGGCATGCCCAGAGCCACCTGCAGGATTGGGTCCCATTCAAAGTCTGTCCCATTCAAAATCTCTCTCTCTTCCTGGCCCACTGGCTGTTACACTGTGAAGAAATACTTCAATAGTCATTGGGTCAGGAAGAGAGAAAGTGAGAATGGCACCCAGCTGGAACATGGAAGATCACAGGTCCAGTCCCCCTATTCCAGTCATTTTTTTATTATTTATCCACAGTGGAACAGCTTCAACAGGAGAGACTGCAGAAACCCCACATTAGAATAGGTCATAGCTCGGTGGCTAGAGCACTCATCTGGGAGATAGGAGACCTTGTTTTGGGAGAGGGGGAATTTAACCTGTCTCTTCCACTTCCCAGGTTAGTGCTATAGTGGGCTAAAAGATACAATGTGGGCAGCAGTGGCAGCACTTCCTCCAGCCATTTTGGGTGTAGTAAGGCAGTTGCCTAACTCATTTCCACAAGAAACATCTTAGGTGCCTAAGCTGCCTGGCTCCAGGAGACAGGTTTTTGTTTGTGGATCATAGAGTCATAGATTCTAAGGCCCTAAGGGACCATTGTGATCATCTAGTTTGAACTCCCATATAACACAGGCTATAAAACTTCCCCAAAATAATTCCAACAGAATATTTTGTAGAAAAACATCCAACCTTGATTTAAAAATTGTCAGTGATGGAGAATTCGCTACAAGCACTGGAACAATTTGCCAAGGGTTAATTACTGTACTCTGACCCTTAAGAATTTATGCCTTATTTCCAGTCTGAATTTGTCTAGCTTCATCTTCGAGCCATTGGATCGTGTTATACCTTTCTCTGCTAGATTGATGAGCCGATTATTAAATGTTTGTTCCCCATATAGACACTTATAGACTGCAATCAAGTCACCCCTTAACCTTCTCTTTGTTAAACTAAATAGATTGAGCTCCTTGACTCTTTCACAAGAAGGCATGTTTTCTAGTCCTTTCATCATTCTTGTGACTCTTCTCTGAACCTCTCCAATTTATCAACATCCTTCTTGAATTGTGGACACCGGAACTGGACACAGTATTCCAGCAGCAGCTTCACCAGTGCCAAATACAGAGGTAAAATAACCTCTGTACTCCAACTCAAGATGCCCCTGTTTATCCATCCCAGGACCACATTAACTCTTTTGGCCACAGCGCCGCACTGGCAGCTCATGTTCAGCTGATTATCCACCATGCTCCCCAAATATTTTCAAAGTCACTGCTTTCCAACGTAGAGTCCCCCATCCTGTAAATATGGTCACTGTTTTTTGTTCTCAGATGTATACATTTACCCATTTTAAAATACATATTGTTTGCTTGCACTCAGTTTATCAAGCAATCCAGATCACTCTGAATCAGTTACCGGTCCTCTTCATTATTTATCACTCCCCCAATTTTTGTGTCATCTGCAAACTTTATCACTAAGCAGAGATAGGCAGTGCTGATCTCTGTGAAAGGGGAGGGGCTAGGACACACCCCTGTCCTCAGCATTTCCCATTGACTATCTTAGGTGGCTCCCCACCTAGTTTGCTGGCTTTTGTGGATCTCATTCTAAGGCGCCATCTCTCCCCATTCATTGTATAGGGAACCTAGGCACCTAACTCAGGCTTTATGGATTGCAATGTTGTTCCTGTGATTTTTTAGATGTCTAAAGTTAGGTGCCGCGATGTTCCACGTTGGAATGTCTAAGTCACTTTGTGGATCCAGACCCTGGGCCTGTTTTTCAGCATTGCTGAGCACTTGTTGGTCTCAGTAATAGACACACCTAGCATCAGAAGTACCCTCCCTGCTGATGTGTAAACAAACCCATACAGATACACACCCCAAAACCTTACCCTCTGGAACCCTCCACCCACATGGTCCTATTTTGGGCAGATTCCATTATACCTTGCTTTAGGTGAGGCCCCTTAGCTGCCTCTAGCATCAATCTTAAGTGAAGGACAAGTTCACACTGTATTAATTTAGATGGAATAAAGTGGCCCAAAGAGTTAAAGGTGTTACCATGACCCACTTACTGGTCAACATTATACAATGCTAAACAGGGTATACAGAGACCTTAGCTTGCTTAGTGCCATGGCAAACATACCATTAAACACCATTTTAACCTTTTATTAAAGATACAGAAGAGAAAGAAAAACAGTTAAAGCATTTAAAATATAAACTATTAAGTAAGGCTTTGATTGTAACAACATCCCTTGTTCCCTTTCCCTTTAGCTGTAGAGAGCTTTTCAAAGGAAGTCCCCCATCAGACAGATTTTTAAATGGTATTAAAGATAGTAATACCTGTTCTTTTGAGGGGGAACAACAGGGAGGAAGTTGAAATGGACTGGAGCTGTTGCTGCTAAAGTCAGATTTTGTTTCCTAGAAGACAAAACAAGACTAACAGATAACGATACTTGCAACCCTATTACTGGAGAAACAGAAGCACAGCATACAGGGATAGTCACCACTTTGATGACCTGGCAAACTTGTATCAGGTTTAGGCTGTTTACGGCATTGCATTTAGCTGCCTCGTGTTTGTGACAGGCTTACAGCAGTATTGCAAAATATATAGTTGTGGCTAACTAAGACAGACTTTTATTAGACAGAAAGAAAAAGGAGAAGGATAGGAAAGAGAAGAAATAAGATGAGGAAGGAAAAGAACACACAACAGGTGTGTATGTGTGACAAAGTCTTGCTTTCCAGCTGGTATCTGGGAGGAAGCTGGAGCCGGAGGAGGTAACAATGTAATTTGCCTCCCTCTTTTTGGCTTGGTCTGGTCAGGACATCTTTCTGGATTAGGATGAAGGAGACAGTGAAGGCGGTGGCTGTGACCCAAAGGTGCATCTACACTACACCTGATACACTACTTTCATGGTATTTATCCACAAAGGTAGCATGTCAGGTCTCTACTGAAAGCTTGTAACTTTCCACTCCCTGGCTAGCTGATTATGTAAGGTATTGCTCAATTGTCTACTCTTGCACCAACCCAGAAAAGTCAATGGAAATTGATCAACAAACATCAACATAAACATCAAAACCACTTGGAAGTGAAAAGGAACAATGAGACAGTGAGGGGATCACCCCATCTGTGAATAATGATGAAAGACTCACTCGGGTAACTATTAACATGTGTAGGCCCTAGTTCACATTTTATGATTTTGTTTTGTATGGGAGGTCAGATCTACACTACAGACCTATATCCGTATAACTACATTTCTCAGGGGTGTGAAAAATCCACACCCCTGAGTGACATCATTATACAGACTTAACCCCCTATGTAGGCAGCACTATGTTGACCAGAGAACTTCTCCTGTCAACGTAGCTACTGTCTCTCAGAGAGGTGGATTAAATACGCAGTTGGGAGAAGTTCTCCTGTCGAGTACAGTAGCATCTTTACTAAAGCGCTGCAGCAGCACCGGTGCAGCTGCGCTGCTGTAGCCAGGGCCAGCTCTAGGCACCAGTAAACCAAGCACGTGCTTGGGGCGGCACATTTTCAAGTAAGGTAGATAGAGATACTACAGAATGTACATCTGCATATCCATATACTCACACCAGCTCCTGTAGAACAACCTGAAATGTTAATCATCTTCCTCATCACCTTCCCCATCATCACCAGCGGCCAACATTCTGGCATCTCCCATGGACTACATCCCTCTCTCCTACTGCTCCTAGGCTGGGATGCCACTTTTATAATATGTTACACTGACACCGCTATGCTTGATGCATATTCAGTAGGGGATTTTCCCCCTTTTCCTTATTTGTATTTCCTCACCTTACTACTGTTGGGGTGTCTTTTTCCTATAGGTTAGTATATCAATTATCTCAACTTATCTTATACATCAATTCATTACCATGGCCCTTTTATGATTAGGTATCAAATTTGTTATTTCTGTTCTTATTGGTTATTTCAGTTCTTTCCAAGTTCCTGGTTTTAGTATACCTGTTACCCTTTTAAACTTATGAACTTAGGAAAGCCCCCTATGCCAACCCACTTCAAACCATCCTCTATGTTAAAGGTCGCAGCCATACATGGACCGTATGCTTTAGCTCATCACCATCTATCTAGGTGAAAGGTCCCAGACATACGTATGCTAATTTTACCTTCTCTCAACATACAGGACGTGGCCTGCAGGTCCCTTGTGTTACAGCCCACATATACTCTAATATAAACATGTTCTAATAAAATAATCAAACCCATAAGAAAATAAGAAACTTATAAGAAAAGATATGTAGGCAAGCAAGTAGGCTAGCCTTAGACGTATCTCATGTACGTCAGTTCGTTGCCAGGACACTTCTGTGGTTGACTCATGTACTTGTGATCAGAACTTCCCCATAAACTCTATTTTCAGCTCCCCAAATATTTGGGGTTTTCCATTGGGCCATTTATCTGTGCAAAGCTTATCTGATCACAATTCATATGCTAACTTGCTGAAGCTAATGTCTTACAGGATACAGGTCTGTAGGTTTCTTGCATTACTGCTGAACATAATGCAAAGCAGTAAATATAATAAAGGCAAGCTAGCCCACAGAGCTACAACACGCAAAAGTAAGGAATATGTTTGTTGACACTGGTTTCACTGTTCGGGTGTTTGTTTTGTGCACATCACTGGTTTTGGTGTTGGTTAATTACTGGTGTTTGGTATTGGTACTGGCCTGGATCCCAATGCTTTAATGTTTGTTTGTTTTTTTGTAATACCACCATGTTCACAAATAAAGGCTTCTGATTTACTGAGAGTTTATTTCTATCACTACATCACATTCTATAATGTATATTTCAAATAATAAAGATAAACACATGAGACACAGCTGGGAAGTTGTAGCCAAACAATTTTTCGATACATCCATTTACATCAATCCATAATGAAAATCCACAGTTCCTCCCACACGGTGCACCTCTCCACCCCATTTCATAAAGTCATCTCATTCATAATTAAAATTCATGACAAGCAATTTCCCCCATTTATTGGGTACGGTGACAGTACTCTATTGTTAACTTTGCTGTAAAAACACATTCATAAACTTACTCTTTTCCCTCTTCCATTGTCCATTCAAGTCCACAATGTGGGAGCACAGAGCATCCAGGATTTCTGTTGCATGTGTGTATTCTGCTCCAGCTGTCACAGGTACGCTGTCTGGCTAAGTGTACCAGTTCAGCGAACATAGGGCCATTCAGGGGCCAGTGGCTCATCTTTGGCTTCAAAAGATCATGTTCTGTGGCTTGCTGTACTCTCCACAGACAGCACTGAGGACACAGGAATCCAAACGGGTCTGTGAACAGTGCCAAATGGGATTCAATTTGCCAAATGAACATTCAACCACCATTCTACACCTACTGAGTGTGCAATTGAACCTTTCCCCCCCCCTCTAAGATCAGGATACAGTTTCATAAGGCAAGGCAGAAGAGGGTGTGTGGGATCCCCTAGAACAGTGGGGACAATTACTCCATTGATAATGTCATGTAGTGGGAATAGTGTCCAAGCTTGTCCATGAATGTAGACTCCTGATCTATGGAAAACTTTGGCATCATGAACTTTTCCAGTAGAGCTCAATTCAGTGGGACAGAAAATGCCATTGAAATGTTAACCAGCATGCACTGCCTGTTTCCTGAAACAGGAGTGAAAACTCAAGCAAGACAAGTTCTTCAAATGGTGACTCCACCAAGTTGCTGGCTCAGCAGGATGTACTGATGGGTTGTGACAACTTCCTGTAACGTGGGGTGGACAATCACGTTCCCCCCCCCACCACCAGTGTACCACAAAGGGCTAGAGTGGCTACAGCTGGGGAGGGTGTTAAGAAGCCTGGGATAGGCGGATTTGACTTGGGTCTGCATAATACACTCTAGACGCCTGAGCACAAGTGTGAGACCTAGGTTCGGAAAACCTAGGATTAACATTCAGTGTGGATGCTGAAGCCCAGGCTTACTAACAAGAGTCTTTGGGCTCAAGTCCTACTGACCCTGGTCTTAGATTGCAGCACAGACATACCTAGAATTAGTCCTTGTTAGCCTAGCCTGTGTGGAGCATCCCACTGAAAAGCCCTACCCAAGTCAGGCCAAGGTAACTGCCCACAAATGTGCTCTACTACTAGACTATATGCTGGGATATCCCTTGGTTTTCAGCAGGGTAATGAACTGGGCTGCTCTAGGAATTCATTCACAGGGTGATCTCTCTCTCCATCCTAGCATGGAGCTGCTGTCTGTAGCCCTGCCAGGAGAATACTTTGTGTAAAGAACGTACAAATGGAATTACTCATTACGGATGCAGACAGCTCTCAAGGTGACAAACAGCCTTTGGCACTTAGAACTTTAATAAGAATGTCATTAAGAAATTCAAAGTGATTTGTAGCACACCCACCCAACTGACTGCTCTTGCATTTAGAGGACCAGAAAGAAATGAAAAGGTAGAGATTTCAGGTACATTTGCCCAAATTATGGGCCTTACTGATATCACACTACAGCTTTGCCAGAAAGCTGGTGTCAGCTTCTGGCCAACTGGCAGCACGGGAGGAGGATTTCTTGGATAGCATCTCTGTACAAATGCTGTGGAAGAGCAGGCAAATGTGCAGTTAAAATGCTGAACCAGTGTAGGTGACTTGCAGTGCAGAAGAGACGATGCAGATAGGAAAATACAGCTCTGGTGAAATTATGGGCTAGCACTGGAGGCCAAATAGCACCTGTGCTTGATTAGCCTCTGTCCTCACTGCAAAGTATCATAGAATATCAGGCTTGGAAGGGGCCTCAGGAGGTCATCTAGTCCAACCCCCTGCTCAAAGCAGGACCAATCCCCAACTAAATCATCCCAGCCAGGGCTTTGTCAAGCCGGGCCTTAAAAACCTCTAAGGAAGGCATTTCCACCACCTCCCTAGGTAACCCATTCCAGTGCTTCACCACCCTCCTAATATCCAACCTAAACCTCCCCCACTGCAACTTGAGACCATTACTCCTTGTTCTGTCATCTGGTACCACTGAGAACAGTCTAGATCCATCCTCTTTGGAACCCCTTTCAGGTAGTTGAAGGCAGCTATCAAATTCCCCCTCATTCTTCTCTTCTGTAGACTAAACAATCCCAGTTCCCTCAGCCTCTCCTCATAAGTCATGTGCTCCAGCCCCCTAATCATTTTTATTGCCCTCCACTGGACTCTTTCCAATTTTTCCACATCCTTCTTGTAGTGTGGGATCCAAAACTGGACACAGTACTCCAGATGAGGCCTCACCAATGTCGAATAGAGGGGAATGATCACATCCCTCGATCTGCTGGCAATGCCCCTATTTATACAGCCCCAAATGCCATTAGCCTTCTTAGCAACAAGGGCACACTGTTGACTCATATCCAGCTTCTTGTCCACTGGAATCCCTAGGTCCTTTTCTGCAGAACTGCTGCCTAGCCATTTGATCCTTTAATTAGCTTAGAGCGAGCTTGGAGAGGTGTATGTTGGAGACATTTTGGAAGTACAGTGCTGCCAGCTACCTGAAAGTCACAGACAGCAACCAACTCACGTCAGCTTCCCTGCTGCAAATGACTACAAAGGATGACGAAGAAATTGAAAACAAGAGGGCCAAAACCTAAACTCACTGGTGATGGTATTAATCCAGACTAGTGCTACTCACTGCCGTTTACACAGAGGGAACAGTGATCAGAATCTAGGTGAGTGCATTTAAGGGCCTAGATAATATAGGAATTGGTAATAGGATATTGAGAGATTTACTTTTTGATTATTTGAATCTGTACCAGGTAGCTAGTGACTGAAAGTTGATGCCATCTCATGACTGTTGGTGACCTGTGTAAAATTGGTGGTGTCAATCCAGTTCCTAAAAGCCAGCTATCCATTCAAACGAAACACCATCACAACTCGTAGTAATCAACAGCAGAGAGTTCCAGAGCTGAATGGATGCTGTTTGACTCCCTCAATCCTCTCCAAAGGGGGTCACTAGTCAATTTACACTTGGTAGCGTGTTGTAAGGAAGCTCGCCTGGCTGCTGCCTACGCCGTAATCATGCTATAGACAAAGAGGAATGCAAGCTTCATGTACTGTCAGTTTTGGCACCTTTCACAAACAACAAATGAACTTTAAAAATCCCCCCACAAGCAAAAGAGACAGACTCCTTTCCAGCACTGAGAGCTTCAGTGGTGCTGCCGCAGAGCAGTCCTGACATCTCCACTCCATAGGACTATCACAAATCTGAACAGACTAGCCACCTCCCATAACTTCCAAGTGACTTGTACTGTGTCTGAATGAGTAGTAGAGCTTTACTTAATAGTGCTTTTAATATATGGTTATAGCAGGTGTGACGAGGTGGCTATGTTCTTTTTCTTAGCAAGAAAGCCAAGTTGAGACTGTTGGGAAGACATGCTATGTTGTTAGTTTGGGGTTATGCAAGATTCTGTGCAGGAGAAGGGATTGTTGCACAAGCAGCAAGAGAGTTTGTGCCCTGCCTTGAACTCTGATTGAAGCAGAATTGCTCCCTGGGAAATGGGGCACTAGTGTGGTGGTGAGATTCCCAGAAGAAACCAATATAGTTAAAGCAATACAAAAATCTGTGTTTAGACCAGGCCTTACAACTAACTTAGGCCAGGTCTACATTAGAAACTTTTGCTGGTATAATAGTAAATCAGTTAGGGGCATGATTCTTTATGACATTTTTATCATGACAAAAACCCTAGTATAGACAGTAATACTGGAAAAGTCTTTTTGCAGTTTAGCTTATTTAATCTCTGGCACTGCTACAAGTTATACCAGCAAAAGCACAAAACTCCATCTCCGGGTGATGTTTGCTAGTATAGCTCTACCAGCAAGCCCTTTCTAGTGAAGGATAAGCTTTAGGCAGAAAGTTTTCACATGGATACATAACTGAACTACTCTCACTTCAGCCCAGCATGGAGCCACTCAGTTTGGCCCAGCAGCCCCTCCATTATGACAGAAGGACCACTGGGCCAAGTTTCACCGAGTGGCGTTGTGACCCAGCGCACCAGGTCACACTGCCTCAGTTTGGAGGCCCTCTCAAAGAGGGGGCCAAGGGAAAACTGCCACTTTTGCCCCCTCTCCCACCACCCCAAGGAGGCTCTGTCCTTGCCAATACAGGCACCACTGGCCTTAGGGGATGTCTATACTTGTCAGGATCCCAACAAGAGCAGCCCAGGCTAAGGGTCAGAACAAGGGGAAACCTGAGGCTGGGAGTAGCAGAGGAGCTCACAGTTGGGTTCCAGGTCAGGGTCAACACCAAGGGTCAGAACCTGAGTCAGGTTTCAGGGTCTGAGTCAGGAGGCAAAGTCCAAGTCAAGCCAGGCCAAGCATTCATGTGCAGGAACAATCATAGCAACTACCAGAAAGCCACACTGTTGCCTAAAAGCATCCTAAACCACCCTTTGGGTTTATATAGGGCAGGGAACCAATAACGAGCCATGAGACTGCTGTCTGTCAAACCCTTGAGGCGGAACTTCGCTGGTCTGTATCCATAACGGGTCATGGGAAGTGTAGCACAAATTAATTCCAGCTGCTGGTGGGTGGCAGCCTGGAGATGCTAGCCACCTAATAGCACTACAGACTGGGTTCTAAACCTGTGGTGACTTACAATGTGGCAAATAAAAAGTGTGTTTTTAATTCAGGTTAGCTAACCCATGATCCCTAACAAAGATTTTTTTTTTTTTTAAAAAGGGGGGCATGGAATGATGTTGTGATTTACTTGAGAGGGGAAGACTTTCAGGCTGTTACCCAGCATTGACTTGTGATGGGCCTGTTCCCATGTGAAAGAAGACAATGAAAAACTGTCATTAGTGGCAGCTATTACAGTCTCTCCTTCCGATCAGTCAGGCTGGCTCAGGCACTAGAGCTACTGCTTCTAAACCCAAGAGTTCGTGGTTCACATCCCAATACCAATGTTTCCTCCAACTTTTTACATCCATGTGCGGAATGAATTTTGTTATGTGCACTAATATGGAGGTGATGAGTGGCAGGGGTGGGGTCTAGGGTTCAGAGTGTGGGAGGGGGCTCGGGGCAGAGGGTTGGGTGTGGGGGGGTGAGGGCTCCAGCTGGGGGTTCAGACTCTGGGGTGGGGTCAAGGATGAGGGGTGTGGGAGGGGGCTCACGGCTAGGGCAGAGGGTCAGGGTGTGTGTGGGGGTGAGGTTATGGCTAGGGGTGCAGGCTCTAGGGTTGGGCCAGAGATGAGGGGCTTGGGGTGCAGGCTGCCCCAGGGCTGCAGCAGGGAGAGAGGACTCCCCCCGTGGCAGCCCCGGGGCTGGGGCCGGGGGAGAGGCCAGTTTATGTTGCTGTGAACTATTAATGTGCAGGAAGGGAACTCTGAGTATTTCCATGTGGATTATGAGGCATCGCTCAGAGGTGTGGAAAATACACATCCCTGAGCCATGCAGTTATACCAACCTAACTCTTGGGGTAGACAGTGCTGTGTAGAGGGAAGGCTTCTCCCATTGATATAGCTACTGCCTCTTGAGGAAGTGGATTAACTACGCTGACGAGAGAAACTCTTCTGTTGGCATAGTAGCATATTCACTGAAGCACTGCAACTGTGCCAATGCAGTCTTTTAAGTGTAGATTTGCCGTTACAGATGTATTGCCGTAACTTGGCCCAGGATTTATTTAATGGTAGACCAGTTTCCTGGCCAAATTCTAACTTGGGTCACTATATTAATAGATTAGGAGTACCACGGCTGCTATTTTGAAACCTATATTAATAGATTCTGAGTCCAGAAGGGACCATTATGATCATCTAGCCTGACCTCCAGTATCACACAGACCATAGAACTTCTGCTCATATAAATAATTCCCCCAACCAGATACAGTAGCTATCTTTACTTCCTCTTCTACACTGTGGTAGTGTTGCAGTTGCACTGTTAATCTGTTAACACTTTGCATTTAGGAGCTGATGAACCAATTTCTACATAGAATTTATAAAGTTCTTTGGGATCTTTCTGGATTAAAGTCCCTATGTAAATATAAATCATTATCATTGTTTTAATAGGATTGACAAGAAGTTACCTAGCACTAGCTTTCTATTTCATACTCAAATCTCCAGTTCAGGTTTGTCTGTACTAGAGCTCTGAGAGCCTGTAATTGTGTCCACCATAATACTTGCCTTCCTCCACTCTTAGCTATAAATTGGATACTTCTGACCCTGACTAAACTGCACCTGGCCTTATAACTCCATTGGTCTCTACTAACTCCACCTGTTGTGAAACACAGCATTTATGCTCCTTTTAATTCTCATCAAAGGTACTGGTAACTTTATTTTGTTTTGGTTTTTAACTCTTCATTAGTTACTTACCCCGTTCATCCCTAAAGTCATATGACTCACTTGCTCTGCCCTCAACTCCCACTCAGATCAAACTCATTTGCTGTTATCCCACTCTACCTGCATCTCTCTGTTTCTGGTCTGTAAGCACATATAGCCACATAGGATTTTCAGGAGAGATAGTGAAATTCTTTCTGGAGGAGCCCTCCACCCCCAGATGTAACTGACTTGGTTTAGATTACAAAGAAAGCCTCCCAGAAAGGACAGAATTTTCACCGCCATCACCAGCTTCCTTCTCTGCTGCAGGAGGCGTGGAGCCCAGCTGTTTGTGATGTGGTCCATGAATCATTGCCAGCATTTGCAAGTTGTTGTCAATGGAGATTCTGCAAAAGCTGGCAGCTGGGGACCTCTAGAGGGTTGCTTTGCATGTAGCCAATTTAGGTTCCCTCCATCTCAGCCCCTCTAGTTATTTAACTAGTTGTCAACAATATTAATGTAAGTGCTCAGAGTGGCCATTCCATCCTTTCCCCAGCCATGCCGGAAGCTGACAACTGGTAGCAAAATGACAAGCAAAGGTGCACAGATTCACTTAAAACAATGACAGTCCTAAAAGATGCCTCTATTTGCTTTTTTGCCCTCTATTTCTTTATTCCCCCTTTTTAACTTCCAAGTGATTCTGTCCAATCCTGGAGCATGTTCTCTTTCCCCCTCATTTCTGCTGTGGTCACATTTGGGGTAGTTGTGGGGAAAGTGGTGTAACTTCTCCAAGCTCCACTCCCAAAATTAGGTCCGCCCATCTGTAGCACCAACATGAGATGATTCACTGTACTGTGCAGATGTTCAAAATGCGATCATATGTCCTGTCTGAGCTCCACTGGGCTCCCGGAGCTTTTTCTTGACGGGGGATGGGTGGGGTGGAAATAAGTGATGATATTTCCCAAACATCCCACCCGCTTGCAGCACCAAAATGAGAAATAACTCTCAGTAAATTGTGCAAGTCTGTGACCTTTCAACTCCTTTCTGACCTATGTGGTCAACAACATTCCCATTTAAATCATTATCACTGGGCAACTGAGCCTTAATTAAATATTGTCAGGTCCATTAAAGACAAGTTGAATCTCTGAAATTCAGGCAAATGAAATTCAGTGAAAGAGGAGAAACAAGGCCATTTAATGAAATGTTACCTGAAATGAAATTCTGCCTCCTTCCTCAATTTCACAGGTCACTAGAAATTTAATCTCTTCTTTTACTTGAAGAGAAGTATCACTCACACTGAAGGGAAGCCAAGGGAAGAGATGGATAGGTCTGAGAGCTTTGCATTTCTCAAGTGTCAAAACAACTTTGTTTACTGTAAGACACCAACACATAAGATACTTAATTTCTGATACCCTCTGTACAATATAGACTGGGTCAAATTCTATGCCAGCAAAACTCCATTAACAGTTCATGCTTCACTGACAAAATAGTATATTAAAGGAAACTGGATCATTTGATTTAATGGAATATAAATCAAAAGAGCTGATAAAAATTGGCCAATTCATAAATAACTGCATAATCCAGTATAATTTAAAGATACAGATACTGACTAAGTATTTATGTAGCTCAAGTTATAGAAAGCTTTATTTCTGTATTTTTCTAAATTAAGTTAAAAGGTACCAAAAGCTGAAGTGAAGTGGGCCAAGTTCTTTTCTGGCATAACTCCAACACAGTTTGCATTTACACTGAATGTGGCAACTTGTTCAATAATGTAAAAACTAATCTGAAATAACTTTGAAAATATAAAACTTTTGAAATATAAAATTAACATAGCACCCTTTAAATTGATTAAAAACTGGATAACTGATAGCTTTCAAAATGTAATTGTAAACAGGGAATCATCATTGAGTGGGTGTGTTTCTAGTTGGGTGCCACAGGAATGGACTCTTGGCCTTATTTAACATTTTTGTCAATGACCTGGAAAAAAACAAAATCATCACTTAAATGTTTGCAGACAACAAAAAAATTGGGGGAATGGTAAATAATGAAGAGGACTAGTCACTGATACAGAGTGATCTGGGGATCGTTTGGTAAACTGAGTGCAAGCAAACAATATGTATTTTAATATGACTAAGTGTAAATGGATACATCTGGGAACAAAGAATGCAGCCATTCTTATGGGATAGGATACTATCCTGGAAAGCAGTGACTCTAAAAAAGATTTGTGGGTCATGGCAGATAACCTGCTGAACACGAGCTCCCAGTGCAACTCTGTGGTCAAAAGGGCTAATGCGGTCATAGAATATCAGGGTTGGAAGGGACCTCAGGAGGTCATCTAGTCCAACTCCCTGCTCAAAGCAGGACCTAATCCCCAACTAAATCATCCCAGCCAGGTCTTTGTCAAGCCTGACCTTAAAAATCTCTAAGGAAGGAGATTCCACCACCTCCCTAGGTAACCCATTCCAGTGCTTCACCACCCTCCTAGTGAAAAAGCTTTTCCTAATATCCAACCTAAGCTTCCCCCACTGCAACTTGAGACCATTACTCCTTGTTCTGTCATCTGGTACCACTGAGAACAGCCGAGCTCCATCTTCTTTGGAACCCCCCTTTCAGGTAGTTGAAAGCAGTTATGCATGAACAGGGGAATCCTCGGATGCATAAACAGAGGAATGCCTCTGTTTTTGGCACTGGTATGACCACTGCTGGAATGCTGTGCCCAGTTCTGGTGCCCACAAGTCAAGAAGGATGTTTATAAATTGGAGAGGGTTCAGAAAAGAGCCACAAGAATGATTAAAGGATTAAAAACCTGCCTTCTAGTGATTGAGCTCCTGGAGTTTATCTATTCATCTTAACAAAGAGAAGGTTAAGGGGTGACTTGATTACAGTCTCTAAGTACCTACGTGGAGAATAAATATTTAATAATAGGCTCTTCAATCTAACAGAGAAAGGTGTAACCTGATCCAGTGTCTGGAAGCTGAAGCTAGACTAATTCAGATTAGAAATAAGGCATACATTTTTAAACAGTGAGAGTAATTAACTGTTGGAACAATTTACCAATGGTTGTGGTATGGATTCTCCATCATTAGCAATTTTTAAATCAAGACTAGGTGTTTTTCTAAAAGATAAGCTCTAGGAATTATTTTGAGGAAGATCTGTGTTACACAGGAGGTTAGACTAGTTGATCACAATGGTCCCTTCTGGCCTTGGAATCTGTGAATTGATGTGTAGTCTCAGCCCACCTCTCTGTAACTGGAGCACAGCTACTACAGGCCCTAAATTACTTTAGCAGATGCCTGAAGTTAGGCACATACTTACATACCTTTCTGAATGGGGGTCATAATGTTGTGTTTCTGTCAGAGCTTCAAGAAGAGACTTCTTCCTTCCTAGGGAGACAGGAAAACTCAAATCATTTCTGCACATAGACACCAGGGCCTCCAAGCGACAGAAAATAACTGGATTTTCTTCCTACTGCGCACTGAGAAACACAGATAAGAGTACATAAAAGGGAGAAGATTGTTCTACAAGCCCCACCCCCTCAAACTGTTCAGATCTTGAACAACATCTACATCTTTTGTCTGTCAGGGAACATATGGGTAAAAAACCAAAGACGTCAGCAACGTAAATTGAAGCACTTAACTACTATCTTTAACTACTATCCAATGATCCAATATCTCTCCCCTTGCACTGCTCCTCCTGCCCCGCAAAACAATTCTGAATACAGTTGATTTGTACACAAATCTAATCCAAATCAGCAACCAAATTAATCTGTATCTCCATCACCTTTGCCCCATTCCAATAATGCAAAGCAGCCTGTGTATCAGGAGAGCAGCATGAGCATACCCATGAATCTTGTCACAGTGATTTATAAATGCCTCTAATACATTCTCATGCACTCCCCCATCAGAAGCTGCATCCATCCACATCCTGCAGTTTATGTAACAATTGTCTTGGATTAAAAATAAGTGATTTATAAATTTGAGTTTGACAGAGGGGCTAACACAAACTGAAAGATTTGTCACCCCAAATTTGCCCTTTGCTCATATACACACACACACACTGGATATTTGAGTTAAAACTATTTTTAGCTGACTGTACAATGAGAGTAATATTAATATGGGAATGACTATCCTAACGCTTATGATAGACCAATGAGTGTGGTCATTATGAAATAGACATTTCCTGGTATCCAAGTGGACTTGTACTGAATAAAATAGTAGAAGTTCTGTGATTTCTCTACTCTTAACCTGAATCCTGTGAGCTCAACCAAACAATGCAGATGGGACTTTCAGAGTGCTCACCATTGACCTAATGTTGCTTCCATGGAAGTAATGGGTAGAACTCTCATTGACTTCAGTGAAAACAGTTTGGTCAAATCTACATTCTTGAGAATCCCATCTACAGCTACTACTTCACTATTAAATTAACAACCCGGAAACATGATAACTAATGTCCTATATCAATGATCCCCAAACTTGAAGAGCTAGAAAGCCAATTTGTCACTGACTTGCAAAGAATCACAAACAAGTTACAATGTTTGTGCATCGTTACAACTCAACACTAATCATGTATCAAAAGCACAATGAAAATAACATAATGCAATTTGGGGACATTGCTCAGTAGAGCCAGTTACAGTACTGGCCAATAATGTTGTGAAAAACACTGAAGCTGTTTCCATTACACAGTGTTCAAAATGGACCAATTTCTAGTTTTTAAATTAGTTATTGAAAATTTTCAATTTCAAACAAAAAATTGGGTTTTCCTACAGGCTAAGCAATTCAATAATCATTTTTAAAGTTGCAGAAAAGTCAACAACAATCTTTAATTAAAACCTACATGTTTTGAAAAAGACCATTTCCCCCCTCAAAGTAAAACTAACTGTGTGGAAAACCTTTAGAACAACTCTACTGATTTAGTGATTGTTTTATAGATTTCTCGCTGCGTTTCATGCCAAGATGAAAACTGATGCTGACAACTTCATTTTGCTTATTTACTTCTGCCTTGCATGTGGGAGAATGCTCAGGTTATAGCACTCTTCATAGTCTGGGTATGTCTACACTACAGGCTTGCTGCATATGTTGTTGCCCAGATTCCCCTTCCATCCATACTCAAAACCCTTAAATATGTGTTTTTGTGTGTTGAACCTGTGTTCATATACTCCACTGGAAGTAGGAGGTAAAGCATACTTTGTCCTTCAACTCATTCTTCTATCCATCTACTCTGAAGTGAGAAGCAGTAAAAGTCTTGAGTACCTACACACATGTTATTCCCCCAATTTCCTATGCCTGTATCTTCCAGCTCTTCCTTCTACTTACTTGTTCCTACTTGCCCCGTATGCTCTGGAAGCTGCCCACCTATTATATACACACGTGGTCAGCAGTTAATCCTTCAGTTCCACACAGCATACTCTATTTTCTGCACAGCTCAGCCCAGCTCTGTTTAACAGCAAAATGCTCATCACGCACCAGGCTACTGGCTGACCAGAGGAGCACTCCAGGGTTCTGGTTAACCTCTAGTGTGAGCACAGCAAGGAGCATGGTTTTGGGAGAAGCACCTGGGATCTGCATTTATGAGACCATCTCAAAGAGGCTGCTGGTGGTGGACAACCACCAGCCTGGTGTGCTGTGGAAGGAGTGCGTCAAGATCCTCTACTGCAGAGCTTAAGGATGGCAATAGAAAGTCCTGCAAATCCCCATCTACATGCCCCTATTAAGGGGTCAACCAGGTGCTTACCACTGCCCCAAATGCAAAGATGACTGTCTTGCATGACAGGCTTCTGAGCGGGAAAGGTTTAATGCTGATGCTGTAGGGAGATGGGAGACCATGGCAGAAGATGGGGTAGAGTCTCAGGACCAGAGCATGGTGCTGTAAGCCCAGGATCAGCACATGTGGCTGGATGGGCTAGAGGGTATCCTGGATTCATTCTCTGAGGAATTGCTGTTGACTGGGCCCTGGGAACAGTCTGGAAACTGAGCGGTGCAGGACCAGGAACTGTATCCACAGCCAGATAAGTGCCACCCACTGTCTTTATTAGTGTCATCATGGGGGAAATTGTAGCACATGTGGGAGGAATTTTCGGCTTCATAGAAGCATACAAGTACAGAGATAACAGAGCACTGGATACAGGTAGTTTTGAAGTTTTATATCATTTAGGGCATGATCTGTCTATAGTTGAAGTAAATGGGAGTTTTGCCACTGACTTCAAAGGGAAGCGGATCAGACTTTTATATAGTAGAGGCAATTGGTTGAGCTATTATTTTCTGTCTGACAATCATCTGGATGTTATCTTGTATTAAACAGAATACCTTCGAACAAAAAACCATTTGGAAAAATTACTTCTAATTATTCAAAAGAGTCTATGTCAGAACATTTTTGAACAGACCACCACATCTGAGCACATCAAGTGTGCCAATGAATCAACTTTATTAAAGTTCTTTGGAAAGGAATATTATTTCAAGAAAATCAAAACGTATTTGGTATTGCAGTTGCCTCGGAGCTAATGACAAGTGTTGTTGAGGTTGGTGGTCGCCATCTCTCTGAAGCCACTGAATTCAAATATTGAACTACATGCTGATAATTGCTGCTGCACAGGAACTTTCTGTTCTAGCTGCTGAATGGCTTTTATCACCTCCTTTGCACTGATTTTTGTTGTAATTCTGAGAATAGCTTGATTTCCACACAGTGAAATGGCAAGGCTATAATTTGGAAACTTTGCAAGGATGAATTATATAAATCCAAAACAACTTCTTGCTAGCTAAAACAAAATACAGCTGCAAGAGCTTGGAAATTTCCCTGGTGGGCAAGCTATAAGCCTAAAGAGCAAAAATAAATAGGAAATGAACTTTAAACCAAGAAAATGAGGGTAGCTGAATAATACAAATGCGCACTACTTGACATTTTATTGCACAAGTAGTTTTCTTCATCAAAAATATCCTTTTCCTGAAAATGAAGCTTTTCATAAAAGATTGTGGACATGCTGTAAGTTTTAATCACCATTTTATATCTAACATTTTAAAGATTTCTCATTTCCCAAAAGATGCATTTTTCCTACTGAAAACACTATTTTTGGGACATGGAACATTTCAGAAAAAGCTTTCATGAAAAAAGAAATTATCTGAAACCATGCAAAATGGAAACAGCCTGACCATCTTGTGAATTTATTTCCCACTCTTCCACCAATTCCAGCACAAACGTGCGATCTTAAACTAGTGATGTTCAGGAGGTGATTTGTCTGTGACACATGGAATCCTCTATTAAAGTTTTGCCATCAGGATTAGAAATCCAGCATCTGTCCTGCATTGGGGCTATTAGCAGGAGACACTCAGGGCATGTCTACACTGCAGCTGGGAGTGAACTTCCCAGCCTACGTAGACAGACTCGTGCCAGGGGGACTCAAGCTAGTATATTACAAATAGCAATGCCGACATTCCAACTAGGGCAGAAGCTCAGGGTCTCAAGCCCACCCAACCCCCTAGGCTTGAGTTCCAGCCTGAGCTAGAACATCCACATTGCTATTTTTAGCACTCTAGTTTGAGCCCTGCTAGCACTTGTCTGTCTACCTGGGCTGGAAGGCTCACCTGTTCTTTAAAGGAGTCATGTCATAGAACATGGTTGACTGGCTCTAGGACCCCCCATTCCTTAAAAGGGGCCAGAAAACCCTTCTACATAAAGTGACCACTTTGTTAACAATGTTTGAGTGACTAACTTCAGATACCTTAGTCCTGACATCAGAGGTGATAGTTCAATGGGAGCTATGGGTGCTCAACACCCTTGAAAAATCAGGTCTCAAGTTTGCCATGCAAAAATTGAGGGATCAAAATTTAGTGAGCACTTCAAGATTTAGTCTCAGGCTTCCTGAGGAAGAGAAGGGAAAAATGGGCAAAATTCTGCAACCCTAGCCTTCAACAGGAGTGATGCTTTAAGCAAGGACTGAGTGGGGACTTCACTGGGACTATTGCATGAGTATAAACTAATTACAAGCTGCAATATTTGGCCCTATATTTGCCATTTGATGCTGCAAGGAGAAACAGACTGGTAATACCTGCTCAGCAACATGGTAGAATGATGAAATGTATGTGTGACTTTGAGACTCAGCTCAAAGGTGCTTCCCCTTCCTAGGAGGCGGGAAGGTCCCTCTTCCTGACAAGAATTGTAACCTTGGGGTGTGAGAGAAAGAACACAAATGTGAATAGGGAAAGGCAAGGGACAGTGTGTCCTGGCAGGGGTATAGAGTTGTGGTGTGAATATGGAGATGGTGCAGAAAGCCTGTGGGGACTGTGATATGAGGATGGTGGGGCAGTCTGTAGGGAGACAGTAGGGGCAATCTGCAAGGACTGTGTATGCAGGGAAGACAACCAGAGACAGTGATTGGAGATGGCAGGTGTACACGAGAGAGATGTGCTTAAAGCACAGTATAACCAAAGGAACAATTATGCAACCAACATGACGGAAAGGTTGAGACAGAGGCACTTTCTACTCTAGAGTCTGAAATATGAAGGAGAGGGTAATAGTTTCAGGGTTATCTCACCTTTGACTTCCCCTCTTGGTCTCTTCTCTAGGGCACCCACTTAAAGGTTTCAGGCTCCCAGCTGTCACCTCTCTCAGGCTGAAACCTGCAACTCTCTCTCCCTCCAAATAGGGAGTTTAGGCATCTGCACTTCATTGTGATTTCCCCGGCAGGTCTGACCAAGGTCTAGGGCCACAGGAGTATACACCAGTTATCAACCAGCCTTCACAAAATAAAGTACATTTATTCTTAAGGTAAAAGCATTACCGAGAAATATAAAAATAATAAATGTTCCTATACCCACACTAAAAGCTTACCAGAGGTCACCCATCAGTCGTACTAAACTCAAGTCTTTCCAACCCTTCCGCAAGTGTTGGGCCTCCCCACTCCTTAAACAGCCTTTTTATATCAAAAGCCCTTTCTTTGTCTATTGGTCTCTGAAAACCCAGTCTGAACAGCATACGCAAGACTCCCCTAGAGGTAGTACCTCACTGGAGGTGTTTACAGTTTCAGCCACTAGCCTTAATTACTCTCCGCTATTTTTTGATTCTGGGGGAGCTGTGGTAACCATCCTCCCAGAGTTGCATACAATCCCTCGCCCACAATGATACATAAATCATTAAATTCATACAATATGGTCTCCTAAAGATAGTGCAAGTGTTTGCAATATCTATCACATCTCCCCCATAAAGAAGCCTATATTAGCAAGGGTGGCTGTTTGGCACCTTAAGGGAATCCACTGACTTATTTCCTGCACAGAGCATCAGCAACCAAATTTGCATTCAATTGGACATGAATCTTCTGTACCCTAATCTTGGCGCCATCTCAGAAACTTGGCATTAGTCCCTTTTAGTTCATGCAGCCAGGTAAGTGGTGAATATATACAGTGAAATGTCATCAAAAAAATAAGGCTGAGGGTCCACGCTGTGGCTAAACTTTCTATTCCAATAGTTTTTCTCTCAGGGAAGCAATTTCTTGCTCAGGTACGCTATGGGAAGCATCTCCCCCTTTTCATCATTTTATATCAGCATCAGCAGGATTCCACTCGGCCCAAGGACATGCATTCACACTGCCAGGCAACAGCTCAGAGCTGCCTCTCTGCTGTCAACTTGCAGCCAAGGGTCAGAATCATGGGCTGCTGCTTTCTGCTCCTGGCTCCAAGTAACCACACAAGTGGCCTGGGGCCAGGATTCTAAGTAATTCCCCAGCAGGTAGCTGGAAGTGCACTCAAACATCCTTAGGCCCCTGATAGCAGTGGCACCAACTCGGGGGGCTGTAAACCGACTGCCTCTCCATACAGATGGAGCGGTAGCCGGGCCAAATCTCAGGGAGTGGCATTGTGACCTGGTGCACAAGGTTGCAGCTCCACTCAAATTTGGCTGAGCTGTCCCTCCGGCCAGACGGTGAGGTGGCCAGGCCAAATGATGTTGCAACCTGGCACATGGGGAGTCTGTTCCTGTATGGCAAAGTGGAGGGGAATCTGTCAAGAACTCAATTCCTGGGGGTATTGGCTCATGCACTGAACTGGTAAGAGAGGGGTGACTCCCCAGCTGAAAGAGACCCAAGGAAGGGGGATCAATCGGGACCAGAAACCCTCACCTGCCAGACTCTCTGGGCTGGGTTTTGCCTGAAATCCTGGACCATCATTTCTTTTCTGGTCCTCACACTATAGCAGGTTGACTAGCTATGCCTTTGTCCACTCCTCAGTGATAAGCGCCTTTCTCTGCATTTCTCAACCAGTTAACTTTTTTTCAGCTGTTTATAACTCATTTTTCCCAGTCTCCCTTTTTGTTGTTCCTTTCCTGAAAAGACAGACTTTTCTCTGGGTTTTTCTCTTCTACAGCACTTGCTTTCTACAGCAGTTCCTCTTGATACCTTACTGGCAATTATCCACTGTCATAGATCACACACGCTGCTACCAGAAAGAGAGGGAGAGGAAGATTTCCTTATGCTACTGGGAATCATAAGAAACTTTAAATAAAAAAAGTGATGAAAAAAACTTTGCCTGACCCTAAGAGGAAGGAGATAGATGGTACCTTGCTTCATAGCAACTTTCTAATGGATCAGAAATGGGCACCAGGAATAGAACCCCAGAGAGAGTGTGAAAAGTTGTCCTGGGCAGAAGCTGAAAGAAATACCCAGTTAATGATCCTCAACTGCTGATTTCCAAATTAAAATCCAAAACAACTTGCATTTTTGAAATCATAAATGCAAAATGTTTAGCCACATTAAATAATCTGTTTAATATTTCTCAAATCCACTGTAGACTCCTAGTTTGCTATACCATTTTCATATCACAATAGAAATTTATTGTATAATGTATTCTATAATAGTTTCCACCATTGTAAGTAACTCGTAATGTGTATATCACAAAGCCAGACGATAACTATTACATCCTGGTTTTAGTTGCACTGGCATATAAAAAGGAAGAACCTTTGTTTTTTTTATTAAATACAGTAATTAAATATTTTTCAACTTGTTCCAGAAATAATCTGATAAAAGTGGTGTACTTATAATAGGGTGACCAGACAGCAAATGTGAAAAATCGGGACAGGGGATGGGGGGTAATAGGAGCCTATATAAGAAAAAGATCAAAAAATTGGGACTGTCCCTACAAAATCAGGACATCTGGTCACCCTAACTGATAATTACCAATTTTTTGGACAGATTCTTCAGCTTTCACACACACAAATTCCCATTTGACTTGTGCTCCAAAGCACTGTTGGATTAGATCCTTCAAACACACACAAAAAAATCTTGACTCCTGGAGTATTGCTATAGAAAACCAGCAAACACTTCATAAATATTAAAATTGCATCATGACTAGAATTAGTCAGTATTTATATACATATGAATTTTAATGCCTTTAACTAAAATTAGAAAAGTACCTTCTCGCTTTCACTTTGGTGAATGTAACTTATTGTATCAAGATCACACCCAGGAATTAAAAGCTAGTAACACAGGGCAATGTTGATAAAGATGGATGTTGTTAACAAGAAGTATGGATAATCCCCATATAAAGGGGAGCTTAGTGTCAATTTGTCACCTTTTCTTAAATGCAGTTGGCAGTAACAATTTTCTCCTTTTTCTCCATCACTAATCCATATGTATAGAAGAGTCCAACATTCAACATCTGGCAGATGCTCTTTTATAAGATGAAAATATTAATTAGTGTGACAGACCCAGACCAGTGGGGTACAGGAGTCTGGTCCTATCGGGATCCTGCTAAAGGATTCCCCCCCCCCCAGCCTAAACGGGGGGTCCACAGGACCTGGAGACCAAAAAATTACGGGGGACAACTAATAAAAGAACAGGGTCAGGAGTGAGGTCAAAGGGTCAAATGAAGCAAACCAGATGGGGACACCGAGCAGAGAACCTCAGACAGCGCCCACTGCTCCTCGAAGGCGGCAAGGGAGCCAGCGGACGCCGCCCAGAGGAACTCTGCCCGGATACGTGAACGAACGGAGGACCTGTTTAGAAGAAGCTGCTAGAATCAATTAAGGCAGGCTAATCAGGGCACTTGGGTTTTAAAAGCTCACTTCAGTTTGTGGTGCAAGTGTGAGGAGCTGGGAGCAAGAGGCGCAAGGAGCTGACTGAGAGGGTGTGCTGCTGGAGGACTGAGGAGCACAAGCATTATCAGACACCAGGAGGAAGGTCCTGTGGTGAGAATAAGGAAGGTGTTTGGAGGAGGCCATGGGGAAGTAGCCCAGGGAGTTGTAGCTGTCATGCAGCTGTTACAGGAGGCACTAAAGACAGCTGCAGTCCATAGGGCCCTGGGCTGGAACCCAGAGTAGAGGGTGGGCCCAGGTTCCCCCCAAACCTCCCAATTGACCTGGACTGTGGGTTCTTCCAGAGGAGAAGGTCTCTGGGCTGTTCCCCAACCCACATAGTGAATCTCTGAGGCAAGAAAATCCGCCAATAAGTGCAGGACCCACCAAGATAGAGGAGGATCTTTGTCACATTAGGTATCTGAATCACTAATTACTGTTTGTGTCCTTGAGTTTCTGCATCAGTGGTTTTTTTTTTTTTAAGCTTTTCTTCTCCAGATTTTTCACTGCCTTGTAAATCATTTTTCTTTTTTGCTTGACTGTGTTTTTGTCCTTTCCTTTGTATGTGGTCAATTTTTTTACTGTAAACTGTTACCTACTTTCAGCATTCACAAAATACAAGAGTTTTAAATCTGAATATTTTGATTATCACTATCTGAGATGGGTAATGGTCTACTTACTGGTATGTTCCTAGAATTAATATATTCTCTTTGCCTTCATGCTGATCTGAAGGCATCATAATATAAATAAGACAAAAGAGTGACGGAAATATAAGCAGAATCTATCTAAGACAGGAATTAGAAGGGTACTCAAAACATGTTAGAAGAAGATATTGACTCACAACCACTGATGATAGTCAATATATTTATCAAGACTTACTTGACACACTTAGTCATCTAGTAGGGCAGCTTAAAAGGAAAAGTGAATGTTTTGACACAATGTCCTTGAGAGCTTCACATATGTGGGAAAAACAGAGGTACTAGATATAAATAGCATCTCCCATTGGCAAGAGGGGTGGCTTCACATATTAAATAAAACTTGTTCCAGCACTCCTGATCCAGACCTTCCAGCTGTGATAGCTCAGAGCTCACTGTTTATTATGGGGAGATCTAGGAAAGATCACAAGCAACAGAGAAAAAACTGAAATAAATGGTGTTAAAGGGGGATCAGAAATGGTCTTCAGACATTGTACAATTAATTAACAATATTATTAGTGGTGGTGTCCAAGGAGGGCAAGAAACATCTGTACTCGTGTTTGACTGACTCAGGGACTACACTGACTAGCTCTGGAGGGAGCTGCATCTGGCCCTTGGTTCCTGAGGGATTGTTACTATTAGCCATCCCTTATGAGCTACCTGAAAGTAGCTGAGATCAGCATTTGGCCCACAGCATTAAACATTGTCATGGCTGGAGTACTTCTATGTTCCTAGAAACTTACACCCAGGTGCTGCAGGATGGATAAAACCACCTCAACTCCCATCCCCACCTCCTATGCTGCGTCAAATGCTGCCCAGACACAGCTCAATATTAGGTCCATTATGTCCATAGGAAAGTATGGTCATGAGAAAGAAGGTCTGCTTTAAGTTCACTCCTGAGTGGTATAGTGCACAAGCTAACATTTTACAGTTGACGATCCAGGCACTAAGAAATGTTGTCTTTTCATTTACTTCTATGTTAATGTTTAATCAAAAGAGATTCCTGTTTGTTGTCACTTTGACTAGTTACCTTCCAATCAACACTCAGAACTCGTTAGAAAGAGGCGCTTAGCAATCTCTAGCTTTCCAGATTAGTTGCTTTTCATGACAATATTTTTCTAACTCTAAAAGGTTACTCAGATAAAACATTCATCTCCGTACAGCCCTCAAACCCCATATTTACACCAGTCTATCATTCTTTTCCCGCCTCCAGTAATAAACAATATGCCAGAAAAGATCACATTGCTGCCCTGATTTTTCAGCGTAATTGCTATTTTTCTAAACTTAACAAAATCTAATCCTTAAATCCTTTGATCGTCTACTTTTAACATAATTTGTCCTTAAACAGATGGCTACAATCAGCTTCTTATCAGCATCCTAGCAATTCTATCAATTGTGTCCATTAAGTCTCTAAATGCATTTTCCTAGGTAAACTGACTACAGTTTTCTTTGCTGGATGACTCCTACAGACGCTGCTGTGACTCATCGGCTTCTCTCCCCAACACACTGGCTCCTGCCTTCTCTTTTATTGCCCTGAGAAGCAGGTTGCCCATTATTCTCAATTGCAGATGTCGTTGTGTACGAGTGGCAAATACTTAGGATCTTAAGGCCCCTTCCACTTAACAAATAAGACACATTCAAACAATGGCCAGTTGAATGAGGATAAAATTCTGAATCTCTCCATGGATGAGTTGAGATTTCCAATTCAAAACAGAATCCAGCCTTCCTACGCTGCATATACTACTGCAGGCATTGTGCTACTGCTTGTCAAGTCTCCTGCCCTTTACTTCACTGAATCACCACCTCCTATCATCCATAGCCTCTAATTTTGCTACCCTGTAAATGTCAAGAATAATAGCACTCTTTTTTTTCAAATGTAAGCTATGTCTCTAGTCCTTTTCTTTGGGAAGCTAGTCTTCAAAATAAGATCCAAGCTCTAGGGCTGAGAGGATGCTGCAATGATGTATCTCCCTTAGAACCCTGGGTAATTCATGGTCCTCACCAAAGCCACTCTTACTGGTCATGGGATTCCCCCCCAGTCTTTGAGGTTAGTTTGGATGAGTTGCGGCTATGGTAGAGGTGGCCATCCATGTTGCTACCCATGACATGGTAATATATTATAGTAGTCTCCTTAAATTAAGGACCTGAAGAAGAGCTCTGTGTAAGCCCAAAAGCTTGTCTCTTTCATCAACAGAAGTTGGTCCAAGAAAAGATATTACCTCAGCTACCCTGTCTCTTTAAATGTAGTCATGCATAATCACAAGAGGGTCTCCCAGCGTAAGGCATCTTTCACATGATGCAAACACATCAATGGTCTGTAGGAGCCACCTTGTTATGTATCTAATGGAGAGAGCTGTGGTTTAAGCTCCATATTCCTGGTCTCACTCTGGTTCCTGAAGTACAGAGCCTGCAGCATACTCACAAGGACGACACTCTTGGATGCCTGACTCTGCTAGAAAGCATGACGGGGTCAGAAGTACCCACATTCTGCATGAAGCAAAAAGTGTCTGTTTTTGTCAGGAGCACAGTGGACCAGTAAATGGTGCAAACTGCTACCCAAGAAAGTGCAGTCTACAGACCAGAATGAACTAACAGCAGGTGCAGAGCACTGAGACACAGTAAGTGCACAAACCGTGAAATCAAAGTAAACCCACGCTGAGGCAGGACCACACATACCTAGACCTTCCTTGACAGGTGTTTGTCTAGCCTGCTCTTTAAAATCTCTAGTGGCAGTGACTCCACAGCCTCCCCTGGAAGCCTATTCCAGAACTTAACTACCTGTAGAGTTAAAAAGGTTTTCCTCATATCTAACCTGAATCTCCCTTACTGCAGATTAAGCCCATCACTTCTTATCCTACCACCAGTGGACATGGAGAATAACAGCATTATTAGATCACATTTGCCTAGTTGGTTTATGAGACTGTCACATGGAACTGTGTCAAAAGCCTTACTAAAATCAAGATATATCATGTTGACTGCTTCTCTTCTACCCACTAGGTCAGTAATCCTGTCAAAGAAGAAAATTAGGTTGGTTTGACATGATTTGTTGTTGAAAAATCCATACTGGCTATTCCTTATGACTCTATTATCATCTAGGTCAGTGGTGCTCAAACTTTTTCAATCGTGCCCCCACTGTTCAGTCATGGAATCTCCCTGCGCCCACCCCCTCCATTACTGCACAGCCCAGGCTTCCTCAGCAGTGGAGCTTGGGCTGAAGGCAGAGCTGGGAATGGAACTGAAGATGGAGGAGGAGCCGGGGCTAGAGGCAGAGCTGGTCTGGGGGTGGAGAGGGAATGAAGACCGAGCCAGGCTGGGTGTAAAGCAGGGGGTGGAGTAGAGCTGTGGTTGCGGGTGGAGAGGGATTGAGGACAGAGTTGGGCTGGCGGCAGAGCAGGGAGTAGAATAGAGCTATGGTTGTGGATGGAGAGGGAATGAGGACAGAGCCGGGCTGGGGATGGAGTGGAGCTATGGGTGTGGGTGGAGAGGGAGTGAAGGTGTATCTGGACCTGAAGGTGGAGCAGGACTTGGGGGTGAATGGGGTTGAGTGAGGAGCAAGGCTGGGGGCAGAGCAGTTCTGGGGACAGAGCAGGGCTGGAAGCATGGTGCTCCCTCCCCGCCCCCAGAGGGGCTAGCCCTGGTCTGGCTGTGTGTCCCCAAAATGTTCCTTCACTCTCCCATAGGGGGGTGCACCCCACAGTTTGGGGATCACTGCTGTATGTGCTTACAAATTGATTGTTTACTAATTTGTTCCAGTATCTTTCCAGATATCAAAGCTAAGCTGACTGGTCTATATTTCCCCACGTCCTCTTTGTTCCCCTTTTGAAAAATAGGTACTGTGTTTGCCCTTCTCCAGTGCTCTAGGATCTTATGCATCTGCCACAAGTTCTCAAAGATGCAAATGGTTCCAAGATTGCTTCAACTAGTTCCTTAAGTACTGTAGGGTGAATTTCATCAGGCCCTGCTAACTTGAATACAATCTAAATATTCTTTAATCTGTTCTTTCCTTATTCTGGCTTGCATTCCTTCCCCCTTGTTTTTAATATTAATTGTGTTGAGTGTCTAGTGAAGACTGAAGCAAAATAGATATGTTTTCTTGATGTTGTCAGTTATTATCTCTTCTTTCCCACTAAGTAGAGGACCTACGCTTTCCTTTCTTTCTGTTGCTCCTAATGTATTTAAAAGAACCTTTTCCTATTGCCTTTTACGTCCCTTGCTAGGTGGATCTCATTTTGTGCCTACACCTTTCTGATTTTGTGCCTACACGTTTGTGCTATTCTTTTGTACTTCTCCTTAGCAATTGGTCCATGTTTCCACTTTTTGTAGAAACCCTTTTTGATTTTCAAGTCATTAAAGAGCTCCTGATGAAGCCATAATGGCCTCCCCCTATTCTTCCTGTCTTTTCTTCACATTGGGATAATTTGCAGTTGTGCCTTTAGTATTGTCTCCTTGAGAAAGTCACAGCTCTCCTGAATTCCTTTTCCCTCTTAAATTCTCTTCCCATGGGGCATTACCTACCAATTCTCAGTTTGTTAAAGTCTGCTTTTTTGAAGTCCATGGCCCTTTTTGGGGGGGAGGGATAGCTCAGTGGTTTGAGCATTGGCCTGCTAAATGCAGCATTGTAAGCTCAGTCCTTGAGGGGGCCACTTAGGGATCTGGGGCAAAATCAGTACGTGGTCCTCTTAGTGAAGGCAGGGGGCTGGACTCAATGACCTTTCAGGGTCCCTTCCAGCTCTGAGATAGGTACATCTCCATTTTTTTTCTTACTTTCCTTAGACTCATTTCATGATCTCTTTCAACCAAATTGTCTTTCACCTTCAGACTCACAACCAATTCCTGCCTGTTGGTCAGAATCACATTTGGTTTGTCCTGCATTACTTCCTTCACTTTCTGATACAAGAAGTTGTCTCCAAGAACTTACTTAAAATGTTGTGTGTTGCCATATTACTTTTCTATCACATGTCTGGGTAGTTAGTCCCCCATTACTGGCAGGGCACTATGAAAAGAAAAATCAAAACCGGGAGGATTACAAACCACCTCCACCACTATCTTTACTTGGTAACCTTGCTGAGAATTGGAGGAAATGGAAACAATGCTTCCACATTTATAGGAAAGCCTCAGAAGCAGACTGAGCCAATGGTAAAGATCAACAGAACAGTGGAGGTGTATACACTACAAGGCTGCTCCCACTGATTTAACTCTTCTGTGGCACTGACAAAATAAAACCATCTCAACAAGGGGCCTAGAACTTTTTGTGACAAAGTTAGATCGATCCAGTGTCAGTGTAGACAGACAGACAGTGTGCTTGCTTATGTCACCTCCAGGAGGTGTCCCACAATGCTTATCATGATTGCTCTGGTCAGCAGTTCCTCCCCCATTTAAAGGCCCAGGAATTTTTTTGAAATTCCTCTTCCTGTTTGCTCGGCGTGTACAGTTCACACAGCAGCTTCCCAGCTGACCATGCCGGCTTTCCACAGTAGATGCGCTCCTGTGTGGAATACATCACAGCTGTTGGATGTGCTGGGTCTGTGGGGAGAGGAGGCTTGTGCAGTTGCAGCTCTGATCCAGCTGTAGGAGCTTTGATACCTGTGGGCTGATTGCTAGAGGGATGCAGGAGAAAGGGCATTAAGCAGCTGAGGCAGGGGTACCAGAAGGCAAGGGAGGCCAACCATCACTCTGGTATGGCGCTGAAGACATGCCGCTTCTACAAGGAGCTGCATGCTATCTGCACATTGTTCTTTGTCCACCAAGCTCTGGGTAAATATCTGCCAAAGTTGGCACGGAAGAAGGTGGGGAAGAGGACACTGCCCCACACTAAGAATGGACAAGGCAGTGTTTTAGCCTACGGGTTGCACAGGCACCTGGGATGTGGGAAACCTAGGCTTAATTCCCCCCTCTCCAGTAGAGAGGGAGAAAGGATTTGAACAGGGGACTGCCACCTCTCAGGAGAGTTCTTTAACCACTGAGCTCTGAGATAGGCTGATGGGACTCCCTCAGTTCCTCCTGTTGAAGCTATTCCACAGTGGATTAAACAGCGACAGAGTCAGTGGAGCCGGGGTCTCCCCCTCCAAGGTGGGTGCCCTATCCATTTGATTACAGATTCAGTCCCTCTCTTTCTGGCCACATGACTTTCCTTATTTATCCATGGTAGAGCAGTTTCAACAGGAGAGACGGAGGAAGTCCCCCATCAGAACATCCCATTTGGAGAATGATTTGAAGTATTCTAATAATAAAAAAGTTAAGGACTGTTATAATTTAGTTGTGTTTTATTAATTCTTTCACACAGCATTTTATATTCCAATTTATGATCTTTTTCATAGCATTTTAATGGGTTATCTTAAATAACTTCAGTAACACTTCTAAAAATCCCTCTTTCCAAGATATGGGGAAGAATAGGAAAGGAGCTTACAAAGATCAGCAACAGTAGAGGAAAAGTAATATTTGCATTTCAACCCTAAACATTCAGAAGTTAGTCAGGCCCCCAAAATCATGAGATTGGCTTAAAAATCAGGAGATTTTTAAAAATTCCTTTTGGATTCTTTTTATTTGTTGTCTGGTGTTGTAAGCCTTTAGAGGTCACATTTTCAAGCTTTTCAACCCAATTATAACTGCTACCTGTGGGCGTTTTTCTTTCTTTCTTTCTTTCTTTCTTTCTTTTTTTTTTTTTTCTTTCTTTCTTAAAATGAAAACAGAAATTCATGTACAATCACTTGAATTCAGGAGCTATGGCTTTAAGGAACGCCCCAAATACTGTGAGATTCATGATAAAAATTGAGAGTTGGCAATACTGATTTTAATCTATTAAGTCTGATAGAGATTTTTAGCTTCAGGTAAATAAAAGATTAAGGGTGTGGGGTAGTTTCTTTTCTTTATTGTTTTCTTCTTTCTGTTAAATAATCTTTACATGGAAAAGTTGTAAGATCAAAATTATCAAGTAAATGACCTCTCAAATGTGTTTCCAATTTGTCATGGCATTTCTCTGGACAACAGTTACTAAGATATTGACTTCGAATTTCTACTTCAAGTCTGCAGAGAAACACTCTAAAACTATGAATGAGGGAGAGAAGCTGCCCTCAACAGGTACTCCTAAGATGGAGGAAGAATAAGCTTGTTATACATATTTATCTCTTCTAAATTGCAAAACTGTCCTTTAGTACAGCAACTCATAACTGGACAGCCAGCTCCAGTATAGCTAACCTTATTAAACTTTGACCAAGACCTTAGTGGGAGAAAAGTTTATGTAGGAGAGTTCTGCCCCCTGCTGGAATGCCCAAATACTGCATCAGTTTATTATGTTCAAAGGCTCTACTTTACTATTGTTTAGCTGTTGACACATTTCTCACTCAAGGTGCTATTCGAAATAATTACAGTCAGCTAAATGTTTCTTTTTTGCTTCATTAAGAGCATAAGCAAAGAGTTGCTGTCACTAGTGATTTAGTTATATTAGGTGTTTGTGGTGAAAGGTAGTGAACAAATCAAAATCCAAACTGTGGAGAACCCAGCAGATCCCTGATGATGGGACTACAGAAGGAAGAAATACCACCCCTGAGACACTGGCTGTCCTTTCCACCCAAATCTGTGGAAGGTCCTTTGCGGAACTGTAGTTTGGGGAATTGGCCCTGTCTGCACATTGTCCTTTGCTCACCAAGCTTTGGGTAAATATCTGCCTAAGTTGGTACTGCAAAAGGTTGGGGAGGGAGAACACTGCCCCACAATAAGAATGGACAAGGCAGTGTTTTCTCATGAACAGAACAATGGGGTAGGAGGCAGGAAACCCAGGTTCTATTCCCTGCCACTGGCCTGCTGGGTGGCTATCGGTGCTTCAACTCTCTGTACCTTAGTTTTCCTAATGTAAAATGGGGATAATGATACTGACCTTTTTAAAGTGCTTTGAGATCTATTGATTAAAGACACTATGTAAGAGCTCAGTATTATTATAGTGTTTATGTTCCAATTTATATTGAATGGTTAGATTGTAAGTACTCTGGGACTCTTTATTTGTATTTGTTTAGTGCCCAGCTCCATGGAACCCCTAACCTGATTTGGGCTTTGTGACCATTTTATTATTAAAATGTATATTACAGTAATGGCCTAAACAGCCTTAGGGCATTGGATTCTGCCTGCCCCCACTGAAGTCAATGGGGAGTTTGCCATTAACTACAATGGGAGCAGAGTAGGCTCTATATAGTTCAGTGACTTTGATTTCCACATCACAATACATGATTCATGCCAGTTATGCAAGTCCCTTATGGAAGCTGAATAACAATGATGCCATTCCAAAATGTTTGCCAGCTAACGTAGCTCAGGTACATAATGCTTTAAGTTAGGCAACAAAGGATGATGCGATTAAGACAATCAACAGCCACCAGTAAGCAGACAATTACGTAAATGAATTTAAACCCTTCTACGTGAATGACAACACATCTGAGAAATGTTGTAATTCTGCAGATCTGCCACTACCGCGTCCTCTCTTCAGATTCCTGAAAGACACACCTGTGAAAACAGCAAAGGCTCTCATGTTCATTGAATTGTGCTGTCTTTCAGAGGGGGTCATGCTACTCACTGTGCCACAGCTTTGTCTATTGGTCTGTCATCTGAACTATACTGTTCTACTGCACCTCCTTGACGTGCATTCACTACCCTAGAGACTAGATCCTGTCATGGCATTCAGGCAGTCTTTAGTGCAGCTTTCTGATTTTCTAAGGTAGGTAGTCATCTGCAGCATGTAGCCTAGATTAAAGCTGAGCTTAGGACCAGATTTTCAAGCGCTCTGTCTGCACCCACAATTGGGGCCAGAATCTCAAAAGTGCTCAGTACTCAGAAGCTGCCACAGATGTATGGCCAGATTTTTCAAGAGAACTGAGCAGGTTTGGTGCTGAAGTCTCAAAAGCTGACCCTTTATTCAAGTGCCTAAATGGAAGCTGAGCTCTCTTGATCACTTGGCCACAGCTGCGATGCTGAACTCTTGAATATCTGGCCCCTTGTACATACAATGTGCTGAAATCCTTAGCTGGAGGTGCTCAGCTATCTGGCACATAGTCATGTGAAAATTCCTGACAGTGGAATACACTGAGGGCCAGACCCTGCTTGACCAGGTTGTGCACATGAAGAGGGGGACTGTTAATGTGAAAGACATCTTTCCCCCAGGCCACTTTGCAGCTACTACCCCTCACAGGCTCTGGGGCCCTGTTTAATCCTCTTAGACTACACTAGGAGAAAAAAGGTGTATTTTTAACATGTCATTAGCTATCACATGTTAAAATCCTAGTGCAGATAAATTAACATGTGAGTTGGACACCAGCCTACCCAAGAATCAAGCTGGTTTTCGACCACACAGAAGTTATTGCGGCCAGATCCTGGCCCTCACTATAAACATTGGGGCTGGATTCCAACAAAAACTCACTTTCATCAATCTGTCAGTGACATATGACACAGTCTGGAAGGATGGTCTGCTACTGAAACTGGCCAAAGTGATCCCTGGTGTGGAGATTCTCAGGCTGCTGAATATCATGCTTAGTGGCCGAAGGATGCGCATATACCATTGAGGTCAAACCAGCAAGCCATGCACTTTGAATAATGGGCTCCCACAAGGCTCTGTACTTGCTCTGACAATCTTCAATGTTTACATGAGCGATATGCCTGAAACAATGGCACAGAAGTTTGCACAGACTGATTTGGCACTTGCAACTCAAGTCTCTGGCTTATAAGAACGTGAAGTAACCCTTGCATCTGATCTTAAGACCACACACTGACCTTTCATGACCACCTAAAGAAAGTAGCCTGTAAAGTGCAGACTCACCTCCAGATTATTCCAAAGTTAGTGGGAGCAAGCTGGGAATCAACAGCCTGGGTGCTACGAACATCCGTCTTGGCCCTGGTGTACTCCATTGCAGAGTGTTGTGCACTGGTGTAGACAAGAAGCTGCCATACCCAATTTGTGGACAGGCAACTGAATCAGACCATGCGAATCATCATGGGATCTTTCAAATCAACACCTCTACCACGGCTTTCTGTAATAGCAATCATCGAACCTCCAGCTATCCATAGAGATACAGCCACAGCACGAGAACTTAAATGCTCCAAAGACTACCCAGAACATCCCAACCAGCAAGTTCTGGATAACATACCTGAACAATGCCTGAAATTGTGCAAAGCACTAAGGACCGCACGTGACCACCTCATGTCTCTGGATCCAACCAAGGAATGGCAAAGTGTCTAGACCTCATCTACCATTCCAAACAAGCACATTATTACTGAACCAACAACCCTTTGTCCTCCTGGTTTCAACCTGCCACACACACATTGATTAGCAAACTGAACAAACCCATGGAAGATGTGGCTGCTTGATGCAAAAGTGGAAAATCAAAGACTCTCCTTTGTGCGACTGCAGTGAGAACATCCAAAGCATTATAACACGGTGCCCCAAATATGGATTCAAAGGTGAATTGGATGGCATCCACAATGTCACACAGGAGGCCTTAAAATGGCTAATGGAGCGACAGCTGCATCTATAGAATGTTGCTCCGCAGATGCCATGCATGAGCTGGTCAAGGTAAATCCTAGGCTTCCCCTAGAGTTTACTTCAACCAGATAATATGTTAACTAAAACTGCCTTGTTTACACTAGAATTTTAACATATACTAGTGGACGTGTGTTAAACACACCTTATCTCCCAGTGTAGACATGGCCTTAGGGTATAGCTGGACTAGGATAAGATGTGTATTTTTGTTGTTTTTAAACATGTTTGCTAGTTTATTTAAAAACTCTAGTGTCAAAATACAAGTTGCTCTGTCTACATGTGTCCGTGTGACACGTGAATGCTAGGGGATTTAAACTCACCACCTTTTAAACTAGTCTAGAGATACTCTTAGCTGCAGCTCCACCCCTACTAGGGTATCAAAGTTCCAACCCAATTATAACAAACTTAAAAAGAAGATAATCCATCCCAGGCCTTGGCTGGACCCAGCCCTTCCTCTCAGGGTCTGTCTTCTCTAGTCAACACTCACCTGAGCTCCCTGCTTCAGGCCTGCTTGCCTTCATGGAGTCTGTCTGCCAATAGTCCAGCTCAGCTGCAGCCAGGCTTCTCTTCCTGAGTGAAAGCCAGAGATTTGCCCTCCTTTCTAGTTAGCCCCGACCTGAGCTGAGGTCAGCCCTTTTAGCTCCTCCCTCCAGGCCTCACACCTACTGCAGGTGTAGTAGGATGGGGCTGATAGAGCCTTCTTGGCAGGTGTGGCATTTGTAACTTCCCCCCATGCACATTATGTGAAATGAATGGCAGGGCTCCCGGGGGGGGGGGGGGGCGGAGGGGCAAGTGGGGCAATTTGCCCCAGGCCCCCCAGGGGCCCCCATGAGAATATAGTATTCTATAGTATTGCAACTTCTTTTTATGGAAGGGGCCCCGGAAATTGCTTTGCCCCAGGCCCCCTGAATCCTCTGGGTGGCCCTGATGAATGGTGAGAAAAGTTATTGGAGGTTTTGGGCCAGATCCTCATCTCCATTGATGGGATAACACTGATTTACACCAGCTTGGAGTCTGTCCCAAAGATATTACAACCCAAGACATGCTATTTTAGGGCTTATCTACACTAGAGATTTTTACCTCAAGTTACTTGGGTGCCAATTAACTTGAGGTAGTTAACAGATTTGCAAAGAGCAAACCACAAATGTTTCTTGTGAGATGGAACGAACATAGGACCAAAAGAATTGCCATATTGGATTAGACCTGAGTCCATCTAGTCCAGCAGTTCTCATGTTGTGGGTTGGGACCCCAATGTGAGTCACAACCCTGTTTTAATGGGGTTGCCAGGACTAGCTTAGACTTGCTGGGGCCCGGGGCCAAAGTCTGAGCTCCACCTCCCGGGGCTGAAGCCAAAGCCCAAGGACTTCAGCCCTGGGCAGTGGGGTTTAGGTTACAGGCCCCCTGCCTGGGGCTAATGCCCTTGGGCTTTGGCTTTGGTCCCCTCCCGGGACAGTGGGGCTCAGGTGGGCTCAGGCTTTGGTCCATCCTCCTGAGGTCGTGTAACAATTTTTGTTGTCAGAAGGGGGTCAGAGTGCAATGAAGTTTGAGAACCCCTGATCTAGTCAGTGTCCTGTATCTGACAGTAATCAGCACCAGATGATTCAGAAGAAGGCGTAAGAACCCTATGGCACGCGGATATGGGTTGATTTGCCTCCCCATATTAGATTTCATCCAGATTTCTAATAGTTGGGAGATTAGCTTAATCCCGAATCATACAGTTTAATATCCATTCCAAAATTTGTTATAATTAATTATAACTCTAGATATTTTTGATATCCATACACATGTCCAATCCCTTTTTGAATCTTTTTAAATTCTTGTGATGATGCCTTGATGATTCTTGTGGCAGTGAATTCCACAGTTTAATTACATGATGTGAAAAATTATTTCCTTTTACTAAATTTCCCCTCTTTTAGTTTCATTACACGTCCACTTGTTCTTGTGTTATGAGATGGTGAAACAGAAGTTCTTAATTCCCTTCTCTAGATCATTCATTTTTTATATACATTTATCATGTACCCTCTTATTCATCTAAAGTAAATAACCCCAATCTTTTCAATCTCTCTTCATAAGAAATATTTTTCAGGCCCTTAATCATTCTTGTTACCCTTTTCTGACCCCCTCTACTTCTGCAGTATCCTTTTGGAGGTGAGGTAACCTGTCCTGCACACAGTACCCAGATGAGACCGCACCATTGATATGTATAATGGTATTACAATATTTTCTGTATTATTTGCCATCCCATTTCTTATCCATCCTAACATCTTGTTTGCTTTTTGACCACAGCAACACAATGAGCAGAGGTTTCCATTGTCAATGACACCCAGGTCCATTTCTTCATTCATGCAGTTAATTTAGAACCCAATAAGGTTACTAGCAATGTAAATGTTCCCCTCCAATTTGGATTACTTTGTATTTATCAACATTGAATATCATGTGGCATAGTGTTACCTATTCACTAGCTTGTTTCAGTCTCTCTGAAGTTCCTCACATAGGAGAAAAGTAAGTTTTAAACTATTCCTATTTATCATACAGTGCCCTTTTCTCCCTTTTAGTAGTAGTGTGTGGGGACACACACCTACCTCCATCCACACACCCAGCTATTTCAACTCCCTTTCTACTGTAAAAATGATATTTGGACAATTAAAAATAGACACATCAGTTTCATTTCTCTACATAATCAGTTTCTGATACGTTTCCCTTGTCCATACTTAAGCTGTAGGTTTAGGTTGTAAGATGCTGCATGAGAATGCAAGTGGTTGGTGTTTGTTTGTTTGTTTTTTATTTTTAAACTTGTTTCTAATGGAATTTAAAAAGAAAAGAATCATTCCTACTGGCCTTAGGTTTTCAAAAACTTATTTTTATAAAAATCAAATTTTGGAACAATTTTGATCTGATGCAGTTTCTTTAAACTAGGGTATTTCAACTTTACTTTCATAGTGTATAGGTGTCAATCCTCCGTTCGCTTTCTAAATTAATACTAATGATACGCCATAATTTTATCTTAGTTAAGAAATAACTTGATTTCAGTTCCACCAGAAATCCCTTTTATATACTCTGCTTGTCTGCTGTTCTTTTCTCCTGAGGTACTGTCCATCACGACAAATGAACTTTACTAATGCTCATGCTAGTAAGCAATCACACAGATTTCTGCAGAAGCTTGTGGGGCTAGAATACTTTATGGAAAATATTTAGCTATTTTGCGCTTTGCAGCAGTCAGAGAATTCGGAAGCACTTCTCATCAGGAATAAAGTGTGAAATGTATTTGTAAAACAATGTTATAAAGACTCTGCCAGCCAATTTTAGGAATCACATTTAGGTTTAAGTAAACGTTTTCAAAATACTTGCATTTGGTGACTGGGTTTGTTTTCTTTATATACATTTTTGGTTTCCGTTTTATTTTCAGCACATCCTACTGGTGTTTGTAACCAAATATCAGTGAGAAACATGTCTGTCACCCACTCATCCCCATTTTGGGGGCGACAGGGATACTAGAGCAGGAGAGAGGATGGTAATGTGATTAAGACCCTAGTCTGAAATTCAGGAAATATGGGTTCAAAATCCCTGATTCTAGTAGAGGCTCACCTGGGTAAATTACTCTCCCTCTCCCCCTCACTTCCCCATCCATAAAAGGAGGATAAACCTAGACTAGAGGAAGGCAAGGCACAGGGATGTTGTGGGAATAACTTCTTTAAAGTTTGAGAGAGAAGGTGAGTGAGGTAATATTTTGTATTGGACCATCCAGATAGCATGGTGATGGGCGCTGCTAACACCTGGCTGAGTCCCATCAGTGGGTGGTCACTGGTCTGTTGTAATTGGACCCAACCTTTGGATCCCACACACTTCCAAGTCAGCTGGGCTTGGGCAGCGTCCAGTCACTGTTCCTAGCTCTGGGCCTCTAAGGAACACTCTTATGTGCTGACTGCCTCTCTGGCACCATTGCTTGGGATATGGGACACCACAGTCCAACTGTCCGAGGCCCCAAAGCTAGAGCTGAGACTTCCCAAGCTTCCCCAGTTGCTTATGCATTCTCCCTCAGAGTCCCACTTTGCCGTGGGCACCTTGGTTGATAGTTTAACCTGTCTGGGCTCATGTGGCACATATTGCAAGGAACGTAGGGCTGGTCTACACTGGGGGGGGATCGATCCAAGATACGCTATTCGCGTAGCTGAAGTCAAAGTATCTTGGATCAACTTACCTGAGGTCCAGACTGCGCGGGATCGACGGCCGCAGCTCCCCCGTCGACTGCGCTACCGCCGCTCGCTCTGGTGGAGTTCCGGAGTCGACGGTGAGCGCGTTCAGGGATGGATATATTGCGTCTTAACGAGACACGATATATCAATTCCGGATAAATCGATTGCTACCCGCCGATACGGCGGGTAGTGAAGACGTACCCAGAGACATTACTCGGGAGTTTCTTAACCACAGTGACCCTTACTCTTAAAGATCTGTAACTCCTGTGTGCTTTAGGTAAAGACTGTATCTTTTCTCCCCTAAATCTACACCCAACCTTTGTGTGGGTCCTTAGGCCCGGTCAGTGTGCCAGGTGGGTAGGGCCTTCTGCCTTCAGTTGTCCAGTGACAGCTGGCTGTTGAGAGAGAGTAAGCTTGGAGCAGACCCTGCCCTTAAATAAGGCTTCTGTCCCCCTCTATTATGTGACTATTAAGGCACTCAAAATGAGAGGCCACTTTTGAAAATTTAGCCCTAGATATCTCCACCTGGTCACCTAAAATTAGAAGCCTCTTTTGACAGGTTTGGTCCTAACCTTTCTGTGCCTTTTGACAGGTTTGGTCCTAACCTCTCTGTAAAATGATACTAGTACCGGTAATTATTATTTTGAATATATCATTAGCATGTAGGAGCCCCAGTTATTCAGCAAGACCCTGTTGTGCAAGGCGCTGTACAACCATAACAAGACAGTCTCTGCCCCAAAGAGCTTAGTGCATTGCTTCCATGTTTGTAAAATCACCTTCAAGTCCTTTTATTATTTATTTTTAGATTTATAAAATGCACCCTTTCACAAAGTTGAGCATCCGTCACCTAAACCCAAAAGGATCTAAGGCACTTTCCTTTTACAAGGTAATAGTTATGATCTAGGTTATAGGTTTCTGAATTTATTAGACCAGGATATATTGAATTTCAGGTGAACAGGAAGCAAAATGTAGCCATAAATAATGAAATGTCTATTAAAAATTTAACTTAAAGAGAACCTCCCTATCCTCATTTTCTTACTTTTAATCTTCTCATCTCAAACATGCCTCCCAAATATGTCAGCTGTCAGCAACATTCTTCTCCCCAAAGCTTCTGCAATATATATGTTATATTTAAACAAGCAGAAACAGGTGTATATACATATATGTATGTGTGTAGAGTGGTGGAGAGTGAACAAATGTGGAAAGAGGGGCCCAATTCTGCTTTTACTGGATATTTTCTTCATTCTAGAGAATTCAGCTTCAGTTGAGACTCAGAACCATTTCCAATTTGGACATTAACTGCACGTGCATTGTACATGCTACTTTATTTACTGTGTAAGTTATGCACTTTTAAGAGTTAGGCTGTGATATAAACATAAAATTCCTGTCTGTTTATTTTCTTAAACACTGGAGGCTTCCTTGCTTGTCGAGATGTGTTTCTTTAATTCTGCTTTTAAAGAGGCATTAACTTTGAAATCTGTCTCCCACATTACATTCAAATTTATTGCCAATTACTGACAGCTCTATACCATGAGCAGACGAAACTGTCATTGTGATAGTTGCCATGACAGTTCTTTGTGAACAATACATGGATCTCAATGTGCATCTATTATAGTTGTATGTACTTTTCACTATAGAAACATCTTGCCAAGCTAGCCCCTCACCCATCTGCAGGCCATTCAAATGGAAAATCAATTGTAGTTAACATTTTCCTTCTTCAGAGGTTGCAGGACAAATATACTTCAATTGATTTCTGATGTTCTTTTCAGCCTGGTTTTTCATGTGGGGAAGCACAACAACATGGGTTGAGGTTTGCTCACCACCAGTAAAAGGCAGGCACTCCAGGAGTCACAATACAGGTCTCAGATGCATTTCCTGATCTCCAATAATTTTAAAACAAACTGCTTTTGAAACTCTGCTATAAAAAGCAAGGATTTGACGCAGACTGATACATGTCAGAGAATTAAAACTGCAACTCAGCCCATTACTGGCTGTGTTGTGCCCAGGTATTGCTGTACAGAGAACATATATGATCATTCACAAATGAAAGTATGGAGGCCATATGGGCAACAATAATTTGCAATTCTATAGTGCTTTTCACCCGAGGCAGTGTGCTACACAACCTCACAACACCCTTATGGGGTGGGCCAATATTATGATATCAATTCCACTGAATAGAAAAGAGATGTCTTAGGGCTTGTCTCTACAAACATTTAGTCCGCAGCAAGCTGGGATGTCAGTCTACTTTAAACTAGCCTGTCACACCCCATGGGTCCATGTGGACCCTGCTGTGGTGCACTAAAATTTTCCTTTAATCTACTCCCATTTCAAAGCTGAGTAGATCAAAGAGCACTAGAGAAATTTTAGCATATGGAAACAGGCTCCACATGGTCACTTGGTGCACGGCAGGCTAAAGTTTACACCCCAGATTGCCATAAACTAAGTGTTCATCATAGAGACAAGCCTTTAGTAAGTGTCAGAGCAAGGAACAGAACCCAGGATTGTAATCCCTGAGTTTAGGGGCCAGACAACACTGCCTCTTAGATTCATTTTTAGCTGCATCTCTCTGTATCAATACACCTATCTAGGGGGAAAGAGACCTTTAAGACTGAAAATTAATCCTCAGCATTCTTCTAATGTGTGAATTTATCTTCTTTAATGGTTGAAGTTTAAAAATGCCTCTTATTGGCTATGTGGATTGTAATGACTACACTGTGCATTCAGGGACTTTTAACAATGCATAATATTAACCCAATCTACCAAAATGGCTCATCTGTGGAAAGAATGGATATTCACCCGACAGGATGGAATTGTTCATTGGGAGCTGATGAAGGTTCTTTTGTTTGCAAGCTCTTAGGGATGCTCTATTACCATATTATTCACACCCATCCAACAGGTCCATTAAGGACCACTATGTTAATGCCATGAGTGCACCTACAGCCTGATCCTGCTTGCCCTGAAGACAAAGTTCTGTTGCCTTCAGTGGAAGCTGGATTGGGCCCAGTTTGTTGATGCTTCTTATGGTTTTTGCTGAATACATTTCTGCAGTTAGGGCTTGGTCCTGCTCCCATTCAAATCAATAGAAAAAGTTCCATTTACTTGAATGGTGCAGTACCAAACCCTGATAATTTTGTTCAGATAATAATTTACTATCTTATTTTCTAACATAAAAGAAGGCAATTGATTGCACAATAGCAAATGGCCTGAAAATCTGTCATTGATAAACAAAGACATACATCAAATGCATAAATAAAATCCTCTCATAGACTCATAGACTTTAAGGTCAGAAGGGACCATTATGATCATCTGGTCTGACCCCCTGCATGCTGCAGGCCACAAAACCGTCCCTACCCCTTCCCTGGACTCTGCTGTTGAAGTCCCCAAATCCTGTGGTTTAGTGACTTCAATTGGCAGAGAACCCTCCTGCTAGCGATCCCTGCCCCATGCTGCGGAGGAAGGCGAAAAACCTCCAGGGCCTCTGCCAATCTACCCTGGAGGAAAATTCCTTCCCGACCCCAAATATGGCGATCAGCAATACCCCGAGCATGTAGGCAAGAGTCTCCCATCCTGACCCTTGTTAGCCATTATACTATTTACCTGCCATGGCTCGGTATTCCTTGGCTAAAATCATGTTTTTCCATTAAACCATTCCCTCCATAAACTTATCTAACTTAATCTTAAAACCAGACAGGTCCTTCGCCCCCACCGTTTCCCTCGGAAGGCCGTTCCAATATTTCATCCCTCTGACAGTCAGAAACCTTCGTCTAATTTCAAGCTTAAACTTCCCCACGGCCAGTTTATATCCATTCGTTCTCGTGTCCACATTAGTACTAAGCTCTCTCTCTTCTGTATACTGTAATGTTGCAATTTTCAATCTTTTTTTAATAGACAATGTCAATTTCGGCTACAAATTCAGGTGTTTTAGTTAGGAATTTCATCAACAAATGATGATCTCTTTTCTCCTAGGTCTCCTTAAAGCAGAAAACACTAAAACATAGGGTTAGTGAGAATGAACTGAAGAGGGTGAGTACTTGACTTCTCACAGAAAACAAAACTCAGTTTGTGGATAGGACCCATACTGAAGATGCAGATCCAAGACCTCACAAGCTTACTAACTAGATATATCCCACCAGTGTCAGACAAACACATCTTATGCAGACTGGTCTCTTTTATGTAGATTAACTCCAATTTCAATTACATAAAGCATTGAAATGGACCCTGCAGTCCTTAATGTACACCACCTTCCTTAGCTATCATCCGAAGGGACATTGCAAACTCTACCTGGATGAACTCACCCTTTTCCTGCCATATACATGATGCTATACAAGCTAAAGGAAGCACATGAAGAACTAACCCACCACAGATAATTACTTGGGTCAAACAGAGGCACCATAGTCTAATGGTTCATGTGCAAGATGAGCACTCATGAGAGCCAAGTTCTGATCTGAAACAAATTCACTCTGTGATTTTTTTTTTTAAATTTACTTCTAAGTCACATACATGGTTCCCATTATGAAAGTATCTGAGCATGCCACCATCTTCAACGTATTTATCCTCACAACACCTTTGTGAGGTGGGAAATGCTATTACCTCAATTTTACAGATGAGGAACAAGGCCCTAACTGATTTGCCTAAGATAACATAGGAGATCTGTAGCGGAGCAAAGAATTGAATGCATGTCTCCTGAATCCTAGGCTAATACCCTAAGCATGGAACCATCCTTCCTGCTTATGTGACTTTGGGTAGGGCATTTAGACATGATGTACTTCAGTTTTCCTGGCTGTAAAAACAGGAATGATATTGACCCAATTTAATGCATAATGAAATGGGAGATGCTGCTGAGAAGAGCTAATAGAAAATCAGAAATGTCAACAGCAACTGGTTTGGGAGAGGGGGTGAATTCCCCTTGAACCTACCTCTTTTTTGATGAACTCTCAGACTGGGCAGCTCCTGCAAAGTGCTGACAAACCCCAATGCCTGATGCACTTTGCGGGAGCTGCTGAGTGCATGGCAGGAGTAAGCCCCTCATGTTTGTCAGGTGTTTTGAGGGTCTTGGATGGAAGCTGCTAAATAAGTGCAAAGTCTAACTATTACTGATGATTTATGACAGTAGCATGATGTGTTTGAAATTGGGTCTATCCTATTTAAAATAAAGAGGGGGAGGACATTTCCAATTGTTTTCATGTTCAAAGAGTCTGAATTTCTGCTTGCTTGGTATGACCTTTCAGGCATACAATTGATGTTAATTACATTACTTGTATTCTGCCATCCTCATGAACAACACTTGTTTACACTCATCAGTTTTTAACCATTAAATAAGCTTTTTGTAAAGTAATAATAATATTTGGCAGCAACTCTCACTCCTCCTCCTCCCTAAGAAATGAAACAATACTCAGCTACACACTTAAACCGAGAATTATAAAGCAAGGAATGCAACAACAATGCAAAAGGTAAGAAAGGGGAGGCGGCTCTAACAAATCCTTGGAGCCATAACAGTGCTTCTATTGAGGATGTCCTCAAAAAGATACTAAGTTAGAAAGAAAATTAATTCCTATGATCTGGAAATATTGCTTTCATGAATATTAAACTTAGAGGAGGCCACACATTTTATATGAATAAATGATTTTGCAAGTGTGTGCACTGGGAGAGGGATGGCCTTATTACACAGTTCTTTCCTGCCTATCTCCTTATGCTCAGAAACTTTACATGGATGGAACACTTCTTAAGAACAATTATGAGTGAAGCCCAAATATTGGCTAATAGGTCCTTTTTAATTGAAAAGTTTTAGTGGCATTTAAATCCTAGTCTAAGGTTCATAGATAGAGCTTCAGCTAGAATGCACAATATCTTCTGATCGGGTATTATTATAATTTAGATAACACATGGCCAGTCATTACTAATTCATTTGATAGTGATTAATTGTAACCATATTAATGATGAGGCACTTGTCAGGGGCTAGACTGGTACCTCGCAATCTGCTATAAGAAAGGGGCAGCACAGGGACCAAATTGTGCCTCAGGCCATGTTTACACTACAAAGTTGTCGACTTTATGTAAGTCGACATCGAGCCTCTTATTTAAGCAAGTCAATCTTGCATGTCCACACTACATTCATTGTGTCAGTGGAGTGCATCCTCACTAGCAGAGCTTGCATCGACGCACGGAGTACGGCACTGTGGGTAGCTATCCAACAGGGCATGTAGCTGAGTGGAATTTTGGATTGGGCTTGCAATGCTTTATGGGACCAAAACATTGGTGTGGGTGGTTATGGGAACGTGGTGTTAGCCTCCCACGATGCACTTACAAACAACAACAAACAAACCAAGCCTTTTTCATGCCTTTTTTCGTAAGCCTGGGTTACCTGAACGGACACCATAGCACAATAGGCATGGACCCTACTCAGTTGTACACTGTTGTTGTGAGCATTACAAACACCTCAGACCTTATCCTGTAGTGTTTACACAGCCAATACAGTAGTCGCTGCGTGGAACAATGTGATGCCACACAAACAGCCCTGCTGGAAGACATAGAGCAGAGCAATTCGCAGTTGTTGGCAGCAGTCATGCATCACCTTGACAAGGTTTTGCACCGTTTCTGGGCCCGGGAAACAAGCACTGACTGGTTATGCAACTATGGGATGACGAACAGTGGTTGCAGAACTTCTGAATGTGTAAGGCCACTTTCCAGGAACTGTGTGTACAGCTTTCCCCAGCCCTGAAGCGCAGCAATACTAAAATGAGAGCTGCTCTGAGAGTGGAGAAGCAAGGGGCGATCGCTCTGTGGAATCTTGCAATGCCAGACTGCTACTGGTCAGTGGGGCATCAATTTGGAGTGGGTAAATCTACTGTGGAATCTGTTGTGATCCAAGTTTGCAGGGCCATTAACAGACTTCTGCTAAGACAAGTAGTACTCTGGGAAACATGTAGAACATAGTGAATGGCTTTGCTGCAATGGGGTTCCCTAACTGCGATGGGGTAATAGATGGAATGCATTTCCCTATCTTGGCACCAGACCACCTTGCCACAGAGAACATATACCGAAAGGGATACTTCTCAATGGAGTTGCAAGTACTGGTGGATCACAGGGGCCATTTCGTTAACGTCAACGTGGGATGGTTGGGAAAGGTGCATGACACACACATCGTTAGAAACACAGGTCTGTTCAGAAAGCTGTAAGCAGGGACTTTCTTTCCAGACTGTAAAATAACCATTGGTGATGTTGAAATGCCAATCATGATCCTGGGAGACTCAGCCTACTCCTTGCTCCCATGGCTCATGAAGCCATATATTGGCAGCCTGGACAGCAGTAAGGACCGGTTCAACCATAGGATGAGCAAGTGCAGAATAGTGGTGGAATGTGCCTTTGGATGTTTAAAAGGTCACTGGCACTGTTTCCTTATTAGGTTAGACCTCAGTGAAAGCATTATCCCCATTGTTATTGCTTTGTGCTCCATAATATCTGTGAAACAATGGGAGAAAAGTTTCCGCTAGGGTGGGGGGGTTGAGGCAGCCAATTTTGAGCAGCCAGGAACCAGGGAAATAAGAAGAGCACATCGAGGGGCTCTGTGTCTCCATGAGGCTTTGAAAACCAGTTTCAGCAAAGAGCCAGAGTAAAGTGACACTTATCTGTGTTGTTCCTTACCGAACTGTCCCTTCCATTGCATTTTCTCCCCTGTAAACTCCACCCGCACCAACCACTGTGTGTTAAATGAATAAAGAGCCTTTTCTCCTCAATCCAGTCAGTTTTATTATGCACACAAACACACAGGGGCAGCAAAGAAAAGTAAGCTAACCTGGGGCAAAAGGGTTGATAACACTGTGGGGGTGGAAGGAGAAACAAGGAAAGCTTGCTTACAGATGCACTGTAATAACAATCAATAGGAATGGGCACCTTCTGGTCCTTGTGCCCTCCCCTGGTGTTGAGTGCAAGGGATACCGGGCTTCCCCCCCTCTCCCCAGCCTCATAGGATGTTTGAGGGAGAAGGATGTAGAACTGGGCGATGATGGCAGCAGGTTCAGCATAGGCTGCAGAGGGACTCTAGCATCCAGCTGTCTTTCTTGAACCTCAACCAGACACCTCAACATGTCTGATTGCTCCTTCATAATCTGCAGCATCTCATCCTGTGTGGCGCGCTCTTGTTCCCTGCATGCTCTCCTGTCCTCCCTGTGCATGTAATCTCCCATTCTCTGAGCTCCATCTTGTCACTTTCGGAGGCACGCATTAACTCATTGAACATGTCCTCCTGAGTCATCTTTTTCCGCCTTCTAATCTGGGAAAATCTCTGTCCTGGTGTGGAGGATGTGCAGACCGACAAGGTTTCAGCTGCAAGGAATGTAAAGCACAAGGGTAGCATTGACAGTGCATGCTTTGTTTCTGGTGCAAGGTTAATTTTTTTTATTAAAAAAACCCACCCCTCAATACACTTCTTTGCAAGCCACAATGTAATCACAACCACTGGCTATTGCAAGAGTCAGTTTGTTGCTTCAGCCATAGTGAATAAGGCAACGAGGAATGGGCAAGAGGTTTTGTGCTGCTGCTTTTGTGAAGACATCCTTGGGATCACAGGTTGGAACTTGAGAAAAGCCACCTTTCCCTAGCAACTGGATGGTGCTTGAGGACAGGCACCAGTGTAAAGCCCCCCCAAATAATTTGTTTGTTACAAAAGCAGAACCACGTCAGGGAAGGATGGGGAAGAGAGACAAACAGGAAACCGCCATCCCCCTTTTTTTTTTTTCAATGCTACTTGCAATACCCGGTGATCCCTTCCAACCACAAAATGTTTGGGAAACCATGGTTGTGTGACCCATATTTCACCAAACTGGGAGGCGGATTACTTGATGAATTGTTTGCGGTTTAAGGGCTAGCATTGAAAACTTCCCCTGTTTCCCCTAGGTGACTCTATGCAATATCACTCTCCTGAAGGTAACAACGGTGGCAAGGGAGCAGATGCTGCAAGCGTCTGGGTCGTTATGACCCAGACCTGGTCATTATGCTGCAATGCTGTGTGCTGCAGTGATGCCACCATAGTTAATACTGAAGTGGTGCAGGAAAGTATCCTACTGTGGTGGACGAAATAAAGCAGCCCTTCCCAGAAATTTTCTACAAAGGATTGCAGAGTACCTCCATGAAAGCTTCTTAGACATCTCCATGGAGGATTCCAGGGCCATCCCTCTGCGTAGCTGGAGTGGCCACTGATTCCCACTACACCTACCTTTTTGTTCAGATTAAACATAACAAATAATAGCATGTAACCCCTACAGTTTGATTAGAAATGTGTACTCACCAGAGGCACCTTCCCTGGCATCATGCTCCGCTGCCAACTGGTCCTGTGAAGGGATGGGCTCCAGGGTTAAAAACAGTTCTTGGCTATCGGGGAGAATGGATCCTCTGCTTGCCTGCCTCACATTCTCCTCCTCCTCTTCCTTGTCAACAATGTCTTCCTCGTTGGTGCTTGAGGTGGCCCGGGGCTCCTGGGAGGTATCCATGGAGCATTTTGGGGTAGTGGTGGGGTCGCCGCCTAGAATCACATGCAGCTCCGCATAATAGCAGCATGTCTGTGGGGCAGAACCAGAACGATTATTCGCCTCCCTTGTCTTCTGGTATGCTTGCCGAAGTTCCTTTATTTTCACATGTCCCTGGTGTAGCCCTTCTCCCCCATGTCCCGCATGATCTTGGCATAGATGTCAGTGTTTCTTCTGCTGGATCGGAGCTCTGCCTGCACAGACTCTTCTCTCCACAAGCAATAAGCTCCACCACCTCCTGTATGCTCCATGCTGGAGTGTGTTTGCGGCCTTGAGTCTCCATGATCAGCTGTGCTGGCGAGTTCTCCACAGCGCTCTAAAAAACCCACCTCCATGAGTGACGTAGCTACCAGTGCTGGTGCACTGTCTATACTGGCGCTTTACAGCGCTGAAACTTGCTGCGCTCAGGGGGTGTTTTTTCACACCCCGTAGCGACAAAGTTGCAGCGCTGAAAATTGCCAGTGTAGACAAGCCTGAAGACAGCTGATAGGGGCTACTGGGAATATCTCAACCTGCTAGCTGCCATATAAGGAGGAAGAAGTTCCTCTGAGAGTTTTAGGTTTGGTCTTTTTAAAAGACTGTTTTGTTTCTCCTTTGGAGCAAGGAGAGATTTAAAGCCTAAATTTTCAAAAGTGACTACTGGTTTTGGATGCCTTAACTTTTAGACAACCAATTGGAGACATCTGAAAGGAGCCTGATTTTCAGAGGGAAGGTGCTCAGCACTATCCACTAATAACTAAACAGCGTTGAGAATTTAGGTCTGTATTTTGTTTCTCCCTTGGAACAAAAATGAGCCTTAAGACTCTGCTTGTTTGTTAAATCTGTCAAAAGGGTTATAAACGGCTGGAAACTCTTCTTTACCCACAGGGAACAGGGAAGGCAGTTGGGGAAAGAGGGTGTAGTCTTGGATGGTGAGTTTGGGAAGTCAATGCGGTCAGATGCCCTGATAAAGGGCCTGAGATTGGAACTGTAAAGTGCAGGGTGGGTTGGAGTTTCCCTCTTTCCCTAGTACCAACAGACAGCAGAGACAACCCCATATAGAAATGCACACCTCCGGAGTGGGAAGAGTAAACCCCGCATACAACGCCAGCTTCTCTTTCACACACTGAAAAATCAGGAACAACCCCCCGCATCTCTATAGCCTTAGTTAGAGATTTATGTTACATGGTCAGCTGCAGTAAGGGTTCCTGACAAATAAGTTCTTAGGTCCATTTGAAATATTAAACACAAAACACAAAGTAAGTATAATTCATCCTGCTCTTAATGAAACCTACCTAAAGCAAACTCAATCCTCAACTATATTTTTGGAACAAGGTTGATTTTCCAATTCCATCAAAATACCATTCTAAGAATCCTCAGCAAATCCGCATTCAAACACTTACACGCTTTTACCTTGGGATCACTCAGATAAATCCACTCCTGCATACAGACCAGGCGTCCATCCAAATTGTTAATCTTTGCATTCACTGACTCATATTTTATGTCTAGTCTGGAGGACAGCATTTTCTGCAGTCTCTCTGTCTTTGCATGGAGATTAGCCAACATCTCTTGAACTGAGCTGACCTTTTCCATTGGTGAGGTGCCTTACAGTGGATCATCATAGCAGTGGGAAACAGAGAAGAACTAGTTGATGGCCAAATCCATTCCCCTGTAAGGGTAGGCTATAGCCCTCAACAGTTGATGTATCAGATTCAATTGTCACTACAACTGATTTTGGCAAAGAGACATTAGCAAAAATTATTTCCCTAAGTAAAAGAGTGCCTGAGGTATGGTCTATATGGTTCAGACTTCTAAGAAAAAATCAGTTTGCTCGAAATTGCTCTGTCTTGTGGATATTCTGATTCATCCCAAGAACACTCAATAATGCCCTCATTACAGTAGGAGCTGCAGGTGTTCAACACTTCTGGACCCCCAACCATTACTGTCCAATTGAACTATATTTGGAAGAGGCAATAACAGATTAAAGAGAAAGGCTAACTGGGCCACAAAGAACTAGGTGCTCCGCAGTACCACACATGACTGACACTACACTCTTGTGATAGGTGGATTGATCAAAGCCTCTGGGGTGAGAAAGGAGTACAATTCTCACCTTCTTTACTTGCAGTAAGCTTAGTATGAAAAGCAAAAAAGCACAGTCATAGCAGAGTTTCTTACCGGAAGCATCCAAATTGATCAGAAGACAGATTTAGGCTACAGCAGAGCAGCAACAATATCAAGCTGTCACCTTAGCATATTAGTGTGTAGCAGTCGGAATCCTGATCAGCTACACGCAACATGAATGAAGGATTGACTTAAGAGAATGTTGGTGTTAGCTGAATGAGCACCATGATCTTACAGACAATATTATCACCTGGCTGTATCAGGTGCCACAAGTCTCAAACACAGGCCCATAGGGTTTCTAAGCAGGAGCTTTACTCTTTTTGCTAGGTTGCAAGGCTAGACAGGGAAACTACAGAGGATACCCTGCAAACAGAGGCCAAATCTGCTGACTCAGCAGGATCAGCTGACTAGCAGCCAAATGTTGATTGGTCATCTTCTAGCAGATAGCTTCCTGTTCCTACCAGACCCCTTGTCTGAGCAGCTAGTTGCTGCAGATCAGACCCCTAAGATCAATTTCCTGCTCCCTTGTCCTGACCCCCACTTATTGACTACAGTTTTTACCCCTGGTATGATTTCTGGCTCTAACTCCAGTTTGACCTTTTGCACGGCTTTTACCTCTGATTCCAGCTGTGACCTTTGGTCTGACTCCTGACCATTACCACAGCTAGAGTTGCCAACTTTCTAATCGCACAAAACCAAACACCCTAGCCCCGCCCCTTCCCTTAGGCTCTACCTCTGCCCCACCCCTTCTCAAAGGCCCCACCCCTGCTCATTCCATCCCCTCTCCCTCTGTTGCTTGCTCTCCCCCATCCTCACTCGCTCCTTTACACCAGGCTGGGGCTGGGAGTTGGGGTATGGGAGAGGGTAAGGACTCTGGCTGGGGGTGCGGGCTCCAGGGTGGGGCCAGAAATGAGGGATTCAGGGTGCAGGAGGGGGCTCAGTGGGGGGGGTGAGGGCTCTGGCTGGGGCTGTGGGTTCTGGGGTGGGGCTGGGGATGAGGGGTTTGAGATACAGGAGGGGGCTCTGGGCTGGGGCTGAGAAGTTCGGTGTGTAGGAAGAGGCAGGGGGTTGGGGTGCAGGAGAGGGTGAGGGGTGCAGGATCTGGGCAGTGCTTACCTCAGGTGGCTCCCAGGAAGCTGCCTGCATGTCCCTCTGTCTCCTAGGTGGAGGTGCGGCCAGGTGGCTCATCTCTGCGTGCTGCCCCGCCTATAGGCGCCGCCCTGTGGCTTCCACTGGTTGCAGTTCCTAGCCAATGGGAGCTGTGGAGCCGACGCTCAGGGCAAGAGCAGCGCGCAGACCCCCCCCCCCGTGGCCATCCCTATGCCTAGGGACATGCCAGCAGCTTCCCGGGAGCTGTGCGGAGCCAGGTAGGGAGCCTGCCAGCCTCGCACCAACCGGACTTTTAACGGCCCAGTCAGCACTGCTGCCAAGAGCCACCAGAGTTCCTTTTAGACCGGGTGTTGACAATCCACATATAGTTCACACAGAGAGACCACCTTATGCAAGCTTCAGCAAATCCTTCCGTTAGCCCCTTCCTATGTCGCCCAGTTTAGATACTTGGCCACAGACACTGCCTGGAATGGTGTCGCACTCCTCCATGAGTTTCAGCTCGGTCTCTGCAATGAATTAAAGGATGAGCTGGCACAGGTAGTACCTCCTGCCAGGTTGGAGGCCTTTACGGACCTGTGTATCAGGATATACACCAGGCTTCATTAATTAAAAAATGGATTGCAGGAATACCCCATCTTCATTCTGCACTAGCCCAGTGTTCAGCCCTCAGACTCGAGGAAGCTTGGCCCCGGTTGAGCCCATTTAGATAGATGTGGCGCAGCCCTAGCTATCCCCCGGAGCATGAGAGCACCAGAGATGGGAAAACCTCTGTTTTCTACTGTGAAGCAGGACATGGTATTCATGTGCCCTGCCAAAATCTCTGGCAGCCTGATGATGGGAAAAAATTAGATCCAGAATCATTTGGGGTCCTGAGCCTGAGCACCACCATCAACAGATCCCAAAGGGGTGTTCAACTAGGATGCTCTCATTCCTTCCCACTTCTACAAATTTCCCTACAAAGATCCCAGAGGCCTTTCCTGTGCAATAAGCCTTGACTGACTCAGGGACAAGGGATAACTTGCTGGATTTTTCCATAATCCAGGTCCTCAGCCTCCCAGGTCTAGAATCCAGAATCCTAGAACCCAAGCCAGAGAACCCTACTCCAAGAACCCGGAGGTCCCTCCCCATAGACGCCACTCTATCGGATCCAGAAATGCCAACTCTCCATGATGAACCATGCCTCCCTGCAAAATACCAAGAATACCAGGATGTCTTCGCAAAATGAAATGAAGACACATTACCTCCATACCATGATTACGATTGTCCATAGACCTTCAACCTCGAGCTAAAATTCCGTTTGAATGCTCATCCTTTCAGTCCATGTGCTTTTAACTGTGCAGAGTTCTCGCCCATGCATAGCCAGGAACTCATGAATTCCAGTACCAATACTCACTCTGCAAATTTGGGCAAGTTATTTAACCTCTACCTAAAATAGGAAAATACTTACCTATCTTGCAGAGGGTGGGGGATAATGTGTGGATTAGTTAGTTAATGTCTGTTGAATGCTTTGAAGATAACAAGTGTTCTACAAAGATATTAATAGAAATATTTTCAACATAAAAGAATAGTTCCCATAGTTGCCCTTCTGGAGTCCTGGTAAAGTGTTACTAGACTGTAATTCTGGTCTTTTATGAGCTCAACCACAATCAGAGCCAATAAAACAAGAAATTGATTAAGTAGGGGACCTATGTGTGCTACTGTATTATTAAATAGTAAACAATGGGTCTAGGACTGTTAGATACATTCTTCTTTTCTTCTCTAATGGAAACTACTGGGGAAATTTAGAATATCTGAGTTAGAATTTGTTACACTCCCAACTCTATGAAAAGTGCCAGGGGATCTTTGATGACTACAATGCCATGCTTTCTAACATGTTTAGGCAGTTGAGAGTGTCTTCTTTGTGTGTATGCATGGCAAGACTATCACAGTGCAGCTGACTACTTGCTGTTTAATCTTTATATGTGTGGATCAGAGATTAACACTTATTCTATTGGAGCTCAATCTTTACCTTTGATTCAGTCTGCTTCTGCAGGTAGTCCGTTGTCATACAAGTCTTGGTATCATGCTGGCATGCACACCTGACATTCACTTGGTTTATGAACCTGACATCTTCTTTTGAATTTATTTTCTGATGCAATCAGTGTCTCCAAGATGTTGGAGATGATTATGATTGCTGGTTTTCTGGTATAATTACCACTTGCTGCTAATGTGAATCTTCCAATTTAGAAGTATTTTGTGTATTGGTTGTTGGAACTGTATGGTCAGGTTGTAGGTACAGATGTAATAGAAGACACCTTTCTTCAGTAGGTGTCTCAATCTGACATAACCATGGACCTGGAGCTACCACCTTTGCTGGTTGCCAACTTCATGTTGTTTCCGGGCAAATTGGCTCTTGAGGATGAAACACTGATAGTCACTTAACTGTCTAGTGATATTATTTCTTTTGTCTTTCCTGTAGATGCTTTAATCAGGTGTGAACCCTCTGAGGTATTTTGGGTTGTAGCAGTGGCAGATGCAGAACTTCTGGAAATTTGAAAAAGTAGCCCACTAGGATTAGGTATGAGTAGCTGCCAAATTCAAATATATCTGCAGCTATCTTGTGCCATGGCTGATCAAGAATCTTATGGTACAAGAATAGTTCTTTTTGGTTACTAGGTCTATGTTCCTGACATACCCTGCATCCTTCTATAAGTTATTTTATATGTTGAATCATACCTGACCAGTACATTTTCAACCTAACTCATGCTTTTGTTCTCTGTTGTAACTCGTGCAAGTGCTTAGGCATTTTCTGCCTTGTATTTTTAGGAATAATTAGCTTGTCACCAACTATTAACAAACCTTGTTGTAATGATAGTGTTTTTTCACAGCCCAATAAGGCTGCAACCTGGGATTCACATATCTTCTTCTGCATGGACATCCCTCATGTACAATATCGTGTAAAGCATGCATTACAGAATTTTTCGGTATCCTCCTTCAGTTTGTTTAACAGATGTGTGCTGAGTGTAGTAGTGGCCTCAACTGCATAGGCAATCAAATCAATAGTGATTTAATGAACTTGGTCTATACCGGGGTGGCCAACCTGAGCCTGAGAAGGAGCCAGAAATTACCAATGTACATTGCCAAAGAGCCACAATAATACATCAGCAGCCCCCATCAGCCCCCCACCCCATCCTACCCCCAGCATCTCCTGCCCGCCGGCAGCCCTGCCGATCAGCACCTCCCCCTCCATCCCCATGCCTCCTGCCCACCACAATCAGCTGTTTTGCAGTGTACAGGAGGCTTTGGGGGGGGAGAGCAAGGGCAGCAGGCTCAGGGGAGGGGCGGAAAGGGGTGGAGGCCTTGGGGTAAGGGGTGGAGTGGGGGTGGGGCCTGGGGTTGAGCAGTGGAAAGTTGGCACCTGTCGCTCCAGCCCCAGAGTCAGCACCTATGCAAGGAGCCGCACATTAACTTCTGAAGAGCAGCATGCGGCTCCGGAGCCACAGGTTGGCCACCCCAGTCTATACTATGCAATATACATTGCAGTTCTCGATAATGTATGTTCAATTAGCATTTCTTTACCGGGGATATGCATGAGTTTAAAATAATATTTCTGTAACTGAAATAGCAAGTGTTGTAGCCTTGCAGGTGCTTTTCCTAGAGGTTTGGAGAATATTGTCTCCAGCGGTTTATGATCAGACTGTACCTCATCCTGTCTTCCATATATGTACTGATGAAATTTCTTTGTGTCTAACACAGCAGCTAGTAGTTCCTTCTCTGTTTGGGCATAATTTTGTTCTACTTCTGTCAGACCTCATAACGTGTATGAAATGGGGCCTCCGTCTTGCAGTCGACAAGCTCTTAAACCATCTTTGAATGCATCTGCTTGAATGGTGACTGGTTTGTTGGGATCTTAGAATCGGAGTACTGGTGCATTACGGAGTGCTATCTCTAGTTATTGCAGTGCCTTGTCATGTTCCCATAACCATTGCCAACTTATGTTCTCCTGTAGCAATTGTGTCAGTGGAGCAGCCAAAGATGCTTCACCAGGGATGTAATGTGCAAGGAATCTAATCATCCCCAGGATCTTCTGTAGTGCCGTCTTGCCCTGTGGGGGTTCCATGTTAGCTCTGGTTTCATCCTTACTGTCATCTGACCTGATTCCTTGTGATGAGAGAACGTGTCCCATGTATTTGACTTCTCTTATTGTGAACTGGTATCGTTCAAACAACATTTTTCTTTGGGTTACAGTAGTTCCTAAGCATTGTTAAAAACCTCATTCAAAGTAGGAGCATTTCAGCTGGCTGCTATACAAATGTGTTATCAACTTCCAGAGCCTCCTCCCCACTGTGAACAATAAAATGGCTACTTTTAAGTCCTCCTCTTTTTTATCTGCTCCTGAGGCTTTCTATAGATGTGGAAGTGTTGTTCCTATCTCCTCCAATTCTAAGCAAGGTTGCCAGGTAAAGATAAAGGTGGGGGTGGCTTGGAACCCTCCATGTTCAATTTAAAAAAACACACACTATTTTCTAATTTAACTGCTTTACTTTCAGTTTCATATTTGTGCACTTGCTGTGTTTCAGTGCTCTATTTCTTCTGTTGATTCCTGATGGTCTGTAGATTGCTTGGTGTCCAGAAGTTTGCACCGTTTACTGATCCACTGTTCTCCTGACAAAAACAGACACTTCTTGCTTCATGCAGAATGTGGGCACTTCTGTAGGGTTACCATACGTCCGGTTTTTCCTGGACATGTCCGGCTTTTCGGCAATCAAACCCCTGTCCGGGGGGAATTGCCAAAAAGCCGAACATGTCCGGGAAAATGCCGGCCAGGCACTTCCCCTCCCACGGCTACTCTGCTCCTCCCCGACTCTTCGGCTCTGTTTAAGAGCCGAGTGCTACGGGCTTTGGGCAGCCCCCATACCTCCGGACACCAAAAAAAAAAAAAAAAGGATTTTGCTGTCTAATGCCATGGATTAGACATTCAGTAGGACAAAGGAAAATACAGAGAAAACTGACTTTCCAAAAGGCACGCCTCTACCCCCAAGTGAACAGCAGACTTGCCAGGTGGCCACACAGGTACAGCAAGGAAAAAAAGTGCTCTGTAAAAAAAAACAGTACTTGAAGAGCTACAGACTGCAAACTTTCATGACCTTTTTTGAGGAGAGATCTGAAATGACAGCCGTCAAAAACTCAGCCCATTAGATAAGGAGTAACAGCTTCTTTTAAAAGGCTGGATGTCCTTGAGAAGAAAACAAATTAGTTTTTTGTTTTTTGTTTTTCTTACAGGAAGTTGAGAAGGCTTTCCATGCTAATGTGCTTGTAAAATTGTGATTTTTGGAGCGATGTATTAAGCATTTAAAAGACCAAATTAGACATAGCCGTATACTCATGACAGCAAGAAAGTGAAATAGAGTAACAGATTTTGCTGAAAGTATTATTGTGGATTTGTTTAAATAGCAAAAGTGACTCAATCAATTTATGTAGCGAAATGTTACTGGGCACCTTATAATGTCTGCAGCATTACTACCTTGGGCAGAGCTTTGTAAGACCATGCAAGCAGAGCTGGACAAGTGCTTTCTAAACAGTGCCTTAATCTGCACTAGCAGGGGTTGTAAATTGTGATGAATACCAGCATGTCGTGTACTAACTGGCCTGCATGGACCTTGGTGGTGCATACCAGAAGTTCCTTAGTGGGCATTCATGTACTCCTATTTCAAATGGTACTACATTAATGCATACTAAGGAACTTTTAATGTGTGCCGGCAGAGTACACATGGGCCACACAACCATACTGATGATAATTAGAATTTATGCCCCTGCTGGCGGGGACTGAGGCACTGTGTAGACAAACCCTGATTGCATTGGAGACCACTAAGGAAAACCAAGGTACTCTAAGAAATACCATTGATCAGGAGGAAATCCTCTTCCATATCAGTCAGTATGGAACTAAGATCCTGAATGGTGTTAGGGGCACTTGGTTACTGGCGCTACTATCTTTCAGATGAGTTGTAAGCATGAGGTCATCCTATACACTTTGGTCATTAGAGATCTCATGGAAAGAATAGGTAGTTTCCTGGCCAAATTGCAATGTGGGTAATTAGGATGTTGTGTCTTCCTAAGATCACTCTGCAGTTTCAGAATCCAATTCTGAAGTTCCTAGGTAAAACTGTGTGAAAGGGCAAATCTGTAGCTGTTTATTCATTTCTATACAGTGCTCTTATTGGACATTCTCTAGGTGCACTTCTAATAAAACACTAACGTTAAATATGTGTTAATCTGGTATAATCCCTGATCTCACTCCAACAATCCCCTAATAGAAAGCCTAAGAAAGAAGGTGAGGGGAAAGATTATATCCTGACACTATTTTATAGGTAAGTGTCAGGAAGTGGATCTTAGATATTCCTGATTTGATTTGCATAAATATTATTCAAGATAAATGTGTAGCTTTACAGCTATTGGAAAAAACATGTGCTTTCCTCTTTCCCCCACCCGTGAGGCTTGACAGTTATACTGAGAAAGGAACCAGAAAAGGAACTCTGATTTTTTTATAGCAGCCATTTAAATTGCTTAATTATGATTGCAGAGAGATAACTCAGATATTTACAAGACTTGCAATGTACACCAGTTACTATATAAAATCCTGGGATCAAAGTATTCCCGTTCTGTAAGTGATTTTAAAAGCAATAAACAAAGTTAAAACATACATAATAAGAAATGTTAAAACATGACTTCCAAATCTCGTGTCTCATTAAAAAGTGTTGCTGTAGTCTAAACTCTTATGTCGGGAGCTTATCACTTTGAATGCTGTATTGTTCACAATTTCTGCTCTATGAAAGGGGATTTTATTAAGTCATTCAGTAACAAAAATAGATATAAACTTCAACTACATCATCCTAATTAAATCAGTTATTTTGCCAAAAGAATATTGTATACAATCTGAGAAAACTAATCACAGCCATCTTCAAATCAATAATGGGTTGCTGGAAGGACTTTTCACTCCCCATTAGGAATGCTTGACACAATTCAGTTAGACCCAAATCCTCTCCCCAGCATGCAGGCTGAGTAAACATGATTTGTGCAAGGGAATTCTACGTGAGTTGAGTGGGGATAGAATCCATCCTCCTGCCATCAGCTCCATGGCCTTTATAGCATTGCTAAGTAAGAAACAGGAAGAAGGGGAAAGAGAGAGACAGTGGATTAGTCACAAATCTTAGTCATAGATTCACTGGTCCCCACCCTGGTTTACCCAAAACTTCTCCTTCATGCTATCATGGATGTAGCCTCTGCAGCATGAGAGAAGTAATAGATCCTTCTGGGGAGACCTTCCACCACTGTGCAACAGAACTGCCTCAGTTCCACAGCTTTTCAGGCCTTGCAAAGGATGGGGGCAGGATTGAGGCCTTAATGCAGATTTTAGATTTGAGAGCATTACCCCGGGGGAAAAATATATTAACGTACATTTTAAATAAAAGGCTGTGTTCTCACCATCTGCCGTATTTTGAGAGGGATACATAAACTGTAGTGGAGCCAATGTCCTTGGTGAGGTGGGATAAAGTTTTAGGTGGTAGCTCTGAGTGCTCAGGTTCTGTTAAACTCTAATCCTGTTTCTTCTAATGACAAATGCACACAAAAGGTGAAAGAAAAAAGATAGATTGACATTTTAGGATACAGTCATGGAAACTGTGAGTTGTTGGGTTCCATCTCCTCATCTTGTCTGGTCAGATTGTTTTTTAGGATCAGGAAAAAGAAGGTCCAACTGTGGTTTGATAAATCCCTGGATCCTAGTGTCTGAGATGTTTTTTTTTTTTTTTAAATACTTCAATATAATTTCCGTATTTTGGTGACTCTTTGATTGCTGTTAAGGACTAAAAGATGAGCTAGCAGGAAAATCAAGTTTTTTTACACCACACAACTACATCAGCTGTCTATCAAATATTAGAACATCTTCAAAGTCCTACTCTAGACCTTCCAAGATCTCAATGGGCTAAGACTGAGCTATCTCAAAACTCACTCTTCCTCTGTGACCACAGTCTCCAAAGGCAGTCTCTACCCTCCATGAAGATGAAAATCTCAACTGACAAAGCAAGACCAATGGATGGCTACAACTGTGGGACCCCTTTCTGATGGATCTACAGAGGACAATTAACCTGACATTTAAGACAAATGCACAACATACCCTTCCTATAGCACTGCCATATGCCCAGGCTGGTATTTGACTAGCTTGGTTATTTTTTTTAAAATGGATTTGTTGACAGAAAAATAATTTAGTCTGATGGTGTTTTTTATGTGGGTCTAAAGATTTGCATTATTATCACAATACACTGTGATATCTAATGTTAAAAGTTTCTGTGTCCAGTTAAAGATGCTGCAGTGTTCCCACTTCCACAGATTAAGTGATAACAGATCAAAACTATTGAAAACACAGCAGTTGTCTGCCCACCAACACACAAATGCACCATGCATGTGTATGAGAGAGGGTTTGAGTCACGTGAGAGTGAGATGTGCGATGTTCTCAGTCTTATCTATATGTGATATCTCTCTAGAATCTAGATACTATAAGTGGCTGTTGGAGGGGTTAGTTACGAAGTTGCCTTGTGTTGTGGTTGTGGTGGGCTTGTCTTGGGGTGGCGGGATGCTGGGTTTTTTGCATTTCAAAGGTGGTAACCCTAAGGCACACACATACCTATCTGGTGATTTCCCTAAAAACAAAACAAAACCCAAACACTACTTTTCCTGTTGGGAAAAGAGCAAGGAAGATTAACAGAAGGATAAGAATAAAGAAATTAAGTTCTAATGAAACCTACCAGCCTCTGGAGAGAGGGTGAGAAGCAGAAGATCAGGTCTCTGTGTAGACCACTCACACAGTTTTGGAAGGTGCTTAGATATCCCAGTGATGAATACAGCATAACAACAGAAACAAAATGAAAAAAATTAGCCCATTCCTAGATTTATAGGTTAACTGTACTGGGGAATTGTAAGAGATGTGGTGCCATTGTCCTCTGAGATCTGTCTGTACCCAGCCCTGGTTGGCAGATTGAAGGTTCTCTCCATTTGATGGATGTTTTGTAGCCTCTGTGAAATGTATTGACTCGATCCAGTATCTGGCAGACAGCACAAATCACCACAATTGGCATGAAATGACATTTTTAGCAGTCTCAGCAGAGGCTAAGGACTAACAAGGCACGGAGATTATAGTGCCCTCTCATCTTAGATGTGATGCCTGCTGGTCAGGCTTGAGGCATTTTGACTGGACAAAGAGGAAACCCTCACTGCCTGTACTTTCTTTTTCTGCAGTTAACTGAGTGGCTTCAGGCCAGTCAATCTAGTATCTCTTGTGATATGAGATTAAAATACCCCAAAGCTCCAGAAAGCATAAACTGATCTTTTTCCATTATGAAATTATTCATTTGAAAGTAAAAGATCTTTCAGTTTGTCCTTACAAAACACATGAATTTGTAATTTGTCAAGAGAGGGGAAATGTCACCTGAAACTTGCTGAGAGAAATGTCAGCAGTGCTAATACAAATCAATACGAGTTACTTCCCTGATTTATAGCGTGCGTGTCAGATTGCGGGTCCAAGGGCTGAAGGCAGCTTGCTTGATGTATTCGTCTGGCCCCCATCTCAGTTTCCAACTCTGCAGAATTTGAACTTTCAATTAAAAAATAAAAAAAGCGACTGGCTCTTGGGACTGAGAAAGAAACCTTGAGTATTGTATTTATTTTTATTAGAAGTATTTTATGTACATATAGAAAAGGATTTAATGTAGAATTTACTGCACAGATTGATTCCTCCTTTCTTTCTCCCCCATCCTGCACGTGTAGCCTGTTCTGGAACACGGGGATAAAACAGTCATCTGCCTATCATCATCATCCTGCCCACTTGGCTTGTATTGTTGTATCCCACTCCCCTTTTCCTATGTTTTCTCAAGCCCCCCACTAAAATTTGATTAGATTCCCTCCCCCACTCTCCCTTGTTTTTTGACTAGTTCTAACCATAATGCCTCAAAGGAGTCAGGGTACTATGAGAAGTAATTTGCTAGTGTTTTTAAAGTGCTTTGAAGATTAATAGTACAATAGGCATGCAAATACTAATTTAAAAAGTTAATAATTCTGTTGATAGCAGTGGGAGATCTGTTGTGAGTCTAGGGTAGTTTATGGCTTTTAGTTTGTAGCTCAGGCTCACAGACCCTAATTAAAAATATAATTCAGTTCTTTCTACAGAATGTCTGTTTGTCATTTGATTTATAGCATCTAGAGGACAGCATTTGAATATAAAAGGTGGCTTTCTTTTTTCTAATTGCTCTACGTACACCACTTTTTAGTTGTTCAATACTTTATATCATTCGTACAATGAACTGTCAGTTCATCAATAAATATAAACACATTTAGCGTGAACAGAAGCCTTTTTTATTAAGTTCAGTTTATTTTCAATTGTAGTGTTTATTACAGCAGAAGACATATTTCTTTTAAATATTATGAGTCTTAAATATTTTAATATGTTCCAAGCAGCAATGAAGGATCTGGGCCCTGATGCCTCACTTACAGAGCTGTTGAACATGGGAGTTGCAGGTGCTCAGTACCTGTGAAAATTAGACCCTAGATGACTCAAGCTGGGTATTCAAAAAATAAGTCACCCAAAATTAGACCTTATTTTTTAAAATGTTAGCCTTTGTATCTAGGATTGTTAGACATCATTCACAAGAACTAAAGTCACTAGGTTTTTTTTTTTTAAAAAATCATGTACTGGTGGTTGTGATTCAACCCACTGGGAATAGCACAAAGAATAGTTTCCACCACAAAAGTCCATATGAATATGGGGCACTGTGGAGAAGGGAAAGAATTAAAGACTAATTTGAATGTTTGTGTAGCAAATGGCAGGATCGTGCACACTGAAATTACAGTCATCAACAGTAATTGAACCTGGAATCTCCTGTACCAAGAACACAAAAGCCTATTGTTTGAGCTAAAGAAATGTATTCATTAAATGCCAAGGTAGAAAATTCCGATCCCACTTGGATATAGCAAACCACACACTGGGCCGGCAAAGAGCTTTATCCTACAAGTAAGACCCCTGTGCCCAAGGACCCCGCCATTGATTTCGCTGAGGCTCTGCACAGGCACAGTGGACTGCTCACACAATATTCCTTGCAGAATCAATGGCTCTGTCAGTGTACTATATCCTTTTGTAATGTAATGTTGGTGCCAAGAAGAGTCTATATTTAATCGTCTAACTTGGTAAAGTGTAAACACATATAGACTAGTAAATACTAGTAACTACACCTAAACTGCATGGCCCCACTCCTGCAAGCTCTTATCTAAGTGAGAAGTCTCACTGAAGTCAGTAGGACAATTCCCACATATGTCTTAGAGTCTGATTTACCATAACTTATTTAGGTTTTTATTTAGATTTCCAATAATAAAGTTCAGCATTCAGATAATAATAGTTCTATACTTTCAATTATACAACTAATGGATCAGAAGTAACAGCCATATTCTATGAGTCCTTACAAAACTATAACTAGGTACTATTATTTCTTCCCATCTATGACCTTTGTCACCTGTAAAATAGGTCTTAGAACAAAAATTCTTAGAACAAAGTTGATTAATCAACTGGCAACAATACCAAACATGTAGGGTGGGATTTTCAAAAGTGGTCAGTGTTGGCCTATCTCTTTTCCCCTTGTAGTCTAGAAGGGTTGTATCATTGCATGTCAAGTACTGACAAGGATTTATTCTCATCATTATCAAGAGGAAAGGCCAAAACAAGTTCAGAAAAAAACAAAACCAGCCTGAACCTTCACCTGTACCTCAAACTTAATCCTTTCTTCAGATCAGATAAATCTGTAGCTCCAAATGAGTTTCTCGGATCCCTTCATGGCACCTCCCATCTTTGCAGATATGTTGGTGGGGCCTCTTCCTCTTTAAATGTCTGAAGGATCTTCTGGGAGAAGTGTCTCCTTTCACCCTTTAGCCAATTAGCAAAGTCTTCAATGCTGTGTGGCCCCTCTCCTATGCATCCTCGCGGGAGACCTCTTTAACAAAGGCAGCTGGTCAAGTGGCACAGCCCAACAGTTTGAAGGCCTCACTGCTGCTCTCTTTCATATTTGGCCTGGTTTTGGAGCTCCCCCTTGAGTTATACCCCAGTATGCATGGCACACATTTGAGAAGTTCTATAGTGCGTAAGACCCTTGCTCTGAAAGGTTTTCCCCATGAAAGCTGCTAATCTCATAAAATGGCAGGGACCTTATGAGCTCTAGGTTCCTAGAGATAGGTCATGCACCTTGGAAGGAAGTGTCTTATAACATCATCAGATGTAAAACTGAGCACAGTTTCAGCAGAAACAGTGATACTGTACCAGCAGCACAAGAATTCATAATGTTTTTGTTTTTTTTAAATCTGAATACAGATGGAGGAGTTGGCTGTTCTCCACTGAGTGGCAAGTAACTAATTTTTTCTGTGCTGATTGACTGCTGACGTTGTGGTCTTTTTTTTCCCCAGACTATTGCTGGCAGAAAGGTCTTCTTTACTAACAACAAGTTGTGTTGTCTTGGTATTAACCTGATTATTGTGGTATTAGCATGACAATTTTATACTTCCTCTTCCAATTTTTGCTAACCTTTAATTTTGTTGGAGATAATTTCTAATGTGTATATATTAAAATATTTTAATTACATTTCTTTAAAGTCAATTAAGAGAGGAAATTTGAGCATCAGTGCAATGCAAAAATATACAGTGCTTCCTTTCTGTACTGCAGAAACGGTAGCCATCTTGAGCCTAATTGACATGTAGAAGGATGAGAGAAAAAACCTTCAATGCACAAACATGATTTGGTATTTACAAAGTATAGGTATAATTTGTGCTAGATGCCAGAATTAGGGATTCCTCTTTCAGTCAGCATTCAGATTTCCCAACCGAACTTTTGTGACAAAGAAATAACTTAATAATCAGGCAAATTGCTATGCTTTTCCAAGGTGATCTTCCTTTGCTAACTAAACTGCTTCCTTATATAAGCTACACAGCAATGTTCACATTTATTACTTGGTCCAATTCTGTTTTTTCTTCTTTTGTTTCTTCCAATATTGCTTTAACCTTTGCTACTCTATATTTCATAGTACTAGTAGGAACTAATATTCTGTTATCTTTAGTTCTCATCAGTATAGACATATTGACCCTGAAACTCTCCCCACTCAGATAAAATTTTCCAATTTTAGTTTGAATAACCTTCAAAAATCTGTCAGTCATAGCTGCAATAACTGAAATTTAAAAAAAAACCTTTGAAAGTATATTTTGTTTTTTAATAATATCAGAGCTTTGTCAATCTGAAGTAATGTGACATGTACAAGTCATTTAGGGCCAAGAATGGGGATGAGGGCAGGACTGGACCTGTATTTTCTGGAATTATTTAATAGGTAAACATTTTTACTAGAGCTATGAAATGTACAACAAAGAGAAAAAAGAATTAAAATCCATGTTGCTGACATCACAAGCAGCAGAGTTCCATAATTCACACAGTGACTTTGCTTTTCTGCAGTCATCTCTCTTCTTGTATAATAAAAAACAAAGTGGAAAAGCCTTATACTACTAACTTTTATAGAGCAACAAAATCATTTAAAATCTCTTCAGTACTAATCTAAATTCTGTTCAAGCAAGGAATTATCTCTCTGCATTGCACAGAAACCTGCTAGTTCATTGACAATATAGACCGAGTTCACATACTAGTGTAACATGGCACAGTTCCATTCACCTCAATGGAACTTACACCAGCAGTGAATTTGGCCCTTTGTTTGTTAAGGTACAAAGGCCCCAGCGCTCTGCAAAGATAAATGCATGTTCTTAAATTTAAGAACATGAATAATCTACCTGACATCAATGGGACTACTCACATACTTAATGTTAAGCATATGTGTATGTCTTCAGGGGTTAACAGAAAGAAGAACAGGTTAACAGAGGCTTTTTATCTCTTTGCAACCCCTATGGAGCCCACTGACTTCAATGGGACTCCCAACAAACAAGATTCCTCTATAACAGTGGTTTTCAACCTTTTTTCATTTGCAGACCACTACATATTTTCAAATGGTGGTACGAACCCCTTTGGAAATCTTAGGCATAGTCTGTGGACCCCAGGTTGAAAATCGCTGTTCTATAGTAACGACAACCTTTTGCGAACCCCAGACAGTCTGCAAATCCCCCAGGGGTGTCTGGAGACCACAGGTTGAAAACCACTGATCTACAATGGATCCACTTGCTGGATTGGGGCCTATACATTGAAAATGAGCCATGACATCCTTGCCATGGCCTCACATCACTTACAACATCACTGACTGAGACTAACCAGATGATCAACAACAGACCTAAAACAGAATTCAAAGGACTGGAAATGGCCACAGACTGAGCGAAGGGCTGTACAAAAAGCGGCAATGAGCAGAGCAAGGAATGGAGAAAGCCATGATGCCTCCTAAAAGTTAGCACCACTTTTTAAAAAATAAGCCTTAACTACACATATATTTCTATAGCCCGGCTTCACCCGTAGGTTTTCCTACAAGACAGACTCGAGGAGTCTCTCTCACATGGCAGGCGCCCCAACTTCAAGCTGTGCCAAGTGATGCCAGACACCACAGAGCGGCGGGGGGCTGTCGATGGAGAGTTACACATCCAGGGAGGCGGAGATCCACCCTCTCCTCCCCCCGGGGCAGGTGCATGCCCAGCTGGCTGCGAGCGGGCCCCCCAGCCCCCCGCAGCTCGGCGGCGCTCATCGCTAGCCTCCCTCCGTGGCGCGAGGCGCTAGGGACCATGCCCGGGGCTGTCTGGTGCAGCCGCAGCTCCCCGCCCCGCCCCGCCTCCTCGCCGCCGGTGCCCTGCCTCCTCCTCCCCCCGCCGTGCGGCTGGCGGCTCGCGGGGAGGGAGCGTGAGCAGCGAGCGAGCGAGCGGGCGGGGGTTAAAGGTGCCGCTGGAAGGGAAGTTTGGAGAAGGTCGTGCGGTGTCTGTGCGCTCCGGCAGCATCATGGCGGAGCCCAGCGACTCGCCTGTCCACCTCCAGCAGCCCCCGCCGCCGGCCGCTCCCGCCGCCTGGCCCATCTGCAGGGACGCCTACGAGCTGCAGGAGGTTATCGGTCAGTGGGGCGGGGGGCCGGGGTGGGGAGCCGGGCTGCGCCGGGGAGGAGGCGGGTGGGCAGGCAGGGGGGATGCGCCGGTAGCCGGCTTCTGGGCCTACCGGCGTTTGCTCTCCGCAGGCTTCTCTCACTGCGGCGGGCGCGCCCGGCACTGCAGCGGCTGCAAACTTTATTTCCGAGGCGCCGGCTGGGGCTGGCTGCCCCGCTCTCCCCACGCGTGGGGGCCGGGGGGCTTGGCGTGTCCCTCCGTGGCTGCCCCGCTCTCCCCACGCGCAGGGGCGGCGGCTCCTGGTGGGGGTGCAGTGGCAGCTGCCCCAGCCCTTCTGCGGGGCCGTGGGGGTGGGGATGAGCCCCTAAGCATCAATGGTGAGCAACGAGCTGTAATTAACCATTGGCCTTTCCTCATCTCTGCTCTCGCCTGCTGTAACGGTGCACCCCGTTCAGATTAGTCTGCATCTTTCCGGTGGTTTTCGGTGTGTGTGTGTATTAAATCTCCCCATCTGCGGCTTGTGCTGATTTCCTTTTTGAAAGCCTTCATTTCCTTTTGCCCCCTCTGCATCACTTTAATTTTTCCCCATCTCCTCTTCTCTGCCCTCCCCTCACTCTACTCTCCTATACACTATTTTCTTACTGCTGTTGTGATTTTGACTTAATTTCATTGGTGCAAACCTTCCCCTTCGGTTTAAGGTTTAACACCCCTACCCCAACATACAGGCAGTGTGTGTTGTGCTTGTGCATGTAACAGTTAATTGGCATCAAAACGTGACTGACTTAGTTTTCCTCCCATCTGTGTGAAACTGATCATCATGAATCTTGCAAGGTGAAAAGATGACTGATGGTAACAATATGTATAATGGGAAGCTCTATTCCTTTCTGATCTGGATGCTATTTATTGCTAGTTAATCAGTTCAAGAATACTCATTCTTCTGTTTTTTATTTTTATATATAAAAACCTGCAGAAACTAAAGGCCGGGTCCAAAATTGCAATTGTTACTCCTTGAGGTTTAGGCTAGAATTCATTTACCTCAAACATTTCCTGTAGATTTGCTTTGCGTTGCTCTTGTAATTAGTGGTGCTTTTAATATTGCACACCAATTGCTGATTACTATGACAGATGACATTTTTAATCAGGGTTGTAAATCATGTACATTCAGCTTTGTTTCTGAGGCTATTTAGTTTCCACAATCTGAAACTAAGTGTTACCAAGGAGAAATAACTTGTTCCTTCACTCTCAAGTTTTACCAGGCTTCTGTTTTACTCATATTCTTTCCCCTTTTATTCCCCATTCCTCCACTTGAACTTCACTAAAATGAAGAAGGCTGAGGCCTGGTTTACTTACATAGCTATGCCAGCAAAACTTTTAAACATGGAGTGTATTGGGGGCGGGGGGGGGAGAATCACACTTCTAACTGTGACATAGCTAAGCCGCTGAAAGCCCTAGTATGGATGCAGGCCTCTTGCCAGTGTACCAAGAGAACTGAAATAATCTATACCCAAAAAAGAGTTGTTTTGCTGGTATAAGATACATCCCCCAGTTGCTGGGTTTGCAGGTAAACTATACCCAGAAATCCTTTCTGCTGTAGAAAAGGCTTGAGAAAGGTGTTAATCTAATCCTTATCTGCTGTTGCAATGGGAGTCTGTAGTATGTTTCTTATTTAAGTACTGGTTGTCCTCCATTGGTGCAGTTGCAGAATGGCTGAAGATTAGGGCTACTCTACACTGGCAACGATAAAGCGCTGCCGCGGCAGTGCTTAAACGTGGCTTGTGTGGTCACTCCCAGCGCTCTAAAAAGCCACCTTCACGAGCGGCATAGCTACCAGTGCTGGTGCACTGTCTACACTGGTGTTTTACAGCGCGGAAACTTGCTGCGCTCAGGGGGGTGAAAGTTGCAGCACTGTACATTGCCAGTGTAGACAAAGGGCTTGTAGCGGGTGGAGGGGGGAAGAGTGTTTACTTCTCAAAAAAGCAGTTTAGAAAGAGTCTATGGACTGTTCAAAAATGCTAAATAGGTATAGTTTATCTATTTATTGATACAAATGTTTCAAGTGCCCATAATGCAAAGATGGGACACTCTTTTTGGGGAAATGCATTTCTTGTGTAGATAGGCCTCTAGGCTAACTAAGATAGTATTCGATTACCACAGTAAAGTGACAGGGCAGTTTCTTGTAGCATAAGAATCATCACTACTTAGTGAGGAAGGCCAGGTAGGGTTCTACTGGTACCTGATCCAGTAAGGTGCAGAGTGTGTTTTCTTGGATGTGCTGAGTATGTATGTAGGATTGCTTTTGTATACCTTCATCTTGGTATCCAAGGGAAAATAATACAGTTCCAGTGTCTGACTGCCACTCCTGTTCAGTAAGCAGCATTTAATCACTGAAGCTCTTAAAGTTTAATCACTTCATGAACATGAGTACTGCCACTTATTAAAATAAACTTTCCACAGGTGAATAGTTTTAAGTACACACAAAACTGTCTGCCAGATAGGAGCCTGAAGGGATATGTTTTGTTCTAATAGTCCTTTGCCAGTTAAAACAGGAAAAGTACAGTATATTGAGGCATCTGAGTGGGATTTTTAAGAAGAAAGACATACCAGTCTTCTTTAGCACAGACTTTCATAGGCTTACATAGTATGGAATATTTCTGAATGTAACTAAAGTCACCTTCTATCTGTAGACTAAATCTAATGTCTTAAGAGAGATTTCAGGGTTTATTAGTGACGGTTATATTGCTGAAAAGTACAGTAACCTATTTTTTGGAACTGGTCATGTTTGATTTAATATGGTGAGAGGGTAATCAGTTTCCATCCTGCTATTGTAGGGTAAGCAACTGGAAATGGTGCCACTGTTTTTTTTAAATCAAATCTTTGCTTACGGTTAAACCACTTCCTACCTTAATGGCAATTTTAAAAACTGCCTTTGAGTTTCCATATAGCCTGTGTCATAAATAATGTTTTTTCCCCAATCATATAGCTGTGGCTAGCTGGAGGCCCAAATGCCCAGTAGGGGAAAAATTGATAATTAAGATATGAGAAGCACTGTTTCCTCTAGGAACCTTAAAAACAAACAAACAAAAAAACCCTGCCCATTTTGCTAAACAAAATACCTTTTCTTTTAAGGTTGTGTCAGCACTTTCATTGCAAATTCCTACTATCATGAGTTAATAACTTTTATTAAAAAATAATTGTGGGTTGAAACCTGGTATGTAGATTCTTGAAACAAAGGAAATAGCTTTTATCTGTACCATGAACATATTCAATTAAACTGTGTGGTGGATTTGGTCATATTTGAAGATTTTGTTGTTGGCTGTTCTTGCAAGTCTTGGTATAGTTTGAGATTTACAAAAAGCTACTTATTATAAGCAAATTATCTTTAATGGAAGTAAATAAGATTCAATATTCTTGTCAAATTGGGCTCTTTCATTGTGGATTGGCTCTGAATAAGATGACACATCTGATTTTCTGTCCCTTCCTAAAACTTCTACATATCTTCCTTTCTAACATATCAGGGAATTCGCACTTAAGGATTTGCTAACTGAATTTCCTTGCTTTTGTTTCTATGACATTTTTATATAATTCTGTATCTGCTTAGTTGTATTGAGTCCTATATCAAATGGATGTTACCAAAGATAAAGCAACGTTATGATGAGCGTGAGAAGACTTTCTGAATGCTTTTGAGCAAATTGCTTAAGACTCCATGCCTCAGTTTCCCTATTTGTAAGGGAAGGGCTAGTTCTCTCCTCCTTACTGGCTATTTTGAGAGCCTTGGATGGAAGGTTCTGGCCAAGCTCAAGTTACTTTGAAAGGAAAGGATTGTGTCTACAGAGTTTGAAGAGAATTGAAGCATATTTTACGTTACAGATCATTTAAGAAGTTCTCATTTGAAGATTAGACTTTTTGGTCTAACATTGCCTTGTCACCCTCCAGCTCAAAAAACTTGTGACATGAAACACCGAACTTCCAATGTAGCTAATTTCCTATAACTCATGGAATCTAACTTCTGCATAAAACAGATAATTTAGCAAAACCTATCAATTTTTGTTGTGGATGGTTTTATGGACAACCCTGCTCCTGATATTAGGGTTTTTGTTTGGTGCTTCCCCCTTCCTACCTCCCTCCCTTGCGCCAGTGACTTCACTGGAAGCAGGGCCATGTACCCAGTGTCTATCTAGTGTCTAGTTTTAGCTGAGAAAGAATGAGCACTTCTGTAGGTTTGAGCTAACGAAGACCTTCATATAGCTCAGTGTTGGAGGCATGTGGTTGTGGAAATGAAGGACTGAGGTTCCAGTCGTGAGTCTGCAAGTGTTTGCTGTCTTATAATGGAGAGAGGAAAGATTTTTGATAGTTGTGGATGTAACTGCAGTGCCTTTTTTTTTTTTTTTTTTCCCCATTGTCCTTCCTATAACTAGGAGGGTATAGTATCACCGACTACCAGAGTACCTTAGAAAACTTTGGTTAAACCTGAGCGAGTACTCATTGAGATGAAAATATTCAAAGGGCTTCTTTTTGAAGTGGTAATGCAAAGAAACACTAGCCACTTCCAATCTGCTAAACAAAATGTTACACCACAGTACTTGAAGCCCAGGTAGATCTTGACACTAGCCCTTGCAAGAGGCTGTTCAAATACATGAATTGTAAAATGTTTAAGAAACTGCATTATTTGAGAACCAGATAGTGGTGGTTGTGTTTAAAGTTATTTTTCTGTCCCTGGAAATGTTTCTAAGTATAAAGAAATGTATAGATATACTACTACTTGATTTGGATCAGAGTTAAGGTTGTAGTGTACTTTCACCACTAAATCTCAAACAACACTGCACCTTTAGAAAGAATAGTAAATATGGCAGGCGACCAGCTTGGCTAAACAGTGAAATCCTGGCTGATCTTAAACGCAAAAAAGAAGCTTACGAGAAGTGGAAGATTGGACAAATGACCAGGGAGGAGTATAAAAATATTGCTCAGGCATGCAGGAGTGAAATCAGGAAGGCCAAATCACACTTGGAGTTGCAGTTAGCAAGAGATGTTAAGAGTAACAAGAAGGGTTTCTTCAGGTATATTAGCAACAAGAAGAAAATCAAGGAAAGTGTGGGCCCCTTACTGAATGAGGGAGGCAACCTAGTGACCGAGGATGTGGAAAAAGCTAATATACTCAATGATTTTTTTGCCTCTGTCTTCATGAACAAGGTCAGCTCCCAGATTGCTGCACTGGGCAGTACAGCATGGGGAGAAGGTGACCAGCCCTCTGTGGAGACAGAAGTGGTTCGGGACTATTTAGAAAAACTGGACGTGCACAAGTCCATGGGGCGGGATGTGCTGCATCCGAGGGTGATAAAGGAGTTGGCGGGTGAGATTGCAGAGCCATTAGCCATTATTTTTGAAAACTCATGGCGATCAGGGTTGGTCCCGGATGACTGGAAAAAGGCTAATGTAGTGCCCATCTTTAAAAAAGGGAAGAAGGAGGATCCGGGGAACTACAGGCCAGTCAGCCTCACCTCAGTCCCTGGAAAAATCATGGAGCAGGTCCTCAAGGAATCAATTATGAAACATTTAGAGGAGAGGAAAGTGATCAGGAACAGTCAGCATGGATTCACGAAGAGGAAGTCGTGCCTGACTAACCTAATTGCCTTCTATGATGAGATAACTGGCTCTGTGGATGAGGGGAAAGCAGTGGATGTGTTATTCCTTGACTTTAGCAAAGCTTTTGATACGGTCTCCCACAGTATTCTTGCCGCCAAGTTAAAGAAGTATGGGCTGGATGAATGGACTGTAAGGTGGATAGAAAGCTGGCTAGATCGTCGGGCTCAACGGGTAGTGATCAATGGCTCCATGTCTAGTTGGCAGCCGGTTTCAAGCGGAGTGCCCCAAGGGTCGGTCCTGGGGCCGGTTTTGTTTAATATCTTTATTCATGATCTGGAGGATGGTGTGGACTGCACCCTCAGCAAGTTTGCAGATGACACTAAACTAGGAGGCGTGGTAGATACACTAGCGGGTAGGGATCGGACACAGAGGGACCTAGACAAATTAGAGGATTGGGCCAAAAAAAACCTGATGAGGTTCAACAAGGACAAGTGCAGAGTCCTGCACTTAGGACGGAAGAATCCCATGCACTGCTACAGACTAGGGACCGAATGGCTAGGTAGCAGTTCTGCAGAAAAGGACCTAGGGGTCACAGTGGACGAGAAGCTGGATATGAGTCAACAGTGTGCTCTTGTTGCCAAGAAGGCTAACGGCATTTTGGGCTGTATAAGTAGGGGCATTGCCAGCAGATCGAGGAACGTGATCGTTCCCCTTTATTCGACATTGGTGAGGCCTCATCTGGAATACTGTGTCCAGTTTTGGGCCCCACACTACAAGAAGGATGTGGAAAAATTGGAAAGAGTCCAGCGGAGGGCAACAAAAATTATTAGGGGTCTGGAGCACATGACTTTTGAGGAGAGGCTGAGGGAACTGGGATTGTTTAGTCTCCAGAAGCGAAGAATGAGGGGGGATTTGATAGCAGCCTTCAACTACCTGAAGGGGGGTTCCAAAGAGGATGGAGCTCGGCTGTTCTCAGGGGTGGCAGATAACAGAACAAGGAGCAATGGTCTCAAGTTGCAGTGGGGGAGGTCCAGGTTGGATATTAGGAAAAACTATTTCACTAGGAGGGTGGTGAAACACTGGAATGCGTTAACCTAGGGAGATGGTGGAGTCTCCTTCCTTGGAGGTTTTTAAGGCCCGGCTTGACAAAGCCCTGGCTGGGATGATTTAGTTGGGAATTGGTCCTGGTTTGAGCAGGAGGTTGGACTAGATGACCTCTTGAGGTCCCTTCCAACCCTGATATTCTATGATTCTTTCTTTAAACATGAAAACTATATATATAAATGCCACTGATCAGCCTAAACTGAAGTCCACATAAATAACTTACTTGTCTGTAAGTTTCTTTTCTTTTAAGCTACATGTTTCTCAGGAAACAGTTACAAATACTTTTCCAAAAATGTCTGTCAATCGATAAACTGTTACATGGGAAGTTCTAACTTCTCATTTCTTAAAATAGAAAATACATAATACAGAGGAGGGGAAAAGACTGAAATTAATGAGTCCTAGTCAAGGTGGCTCTATTGTGATGAAACTTTTGTGTTTCTTTATAATTTGATGGTGGTTACATGGGCATCTAGGGTTCTGGTCTATAATTGAAAGTCTTACTGGTATAACTATTTTGGTTAGGGGTACAATTAATTAACCAAAATAGTTATATTGAGAAAATAGTCAATTGCAGACAAGGTCTTGGTGGTTGTTGTTGCCGTCTTACATCTAAGGCCAGGTCTACACTACCCCCCTAATTCGAACTAAGGTACGCAACTTCAGCTACGTGAATAACGTAGCTGAAGTTCGAAGTACCTTAGTTCGAATTAGTTCGAACTTACCTTGGTCCACACGCGGCAGGCAGGCTCCCCCGTCGACTCCGCGGTACTCCTCTCGGCGAGCTGGAGTACCGCAGTCGACGGCGAGCACTTCCGGGTTCGACTTATCGCGTCCAGACTAGACGCGATAAGTCGAACCCAGAAGTTCGATTTCCAGCTGTCGAACTAGCGGGTAAGTGTAGCCAAGGCCTAAGTTCTGGGTTTTGTAAGTGATGTGGTTATTTTCACCATTACTTAGCAAACTTGTGTAACTTTTTTTTGTTTGCTAGAATATCCTAGGGTGACATCCCCTCCAAATCAAAAAGCCTGACCACCTTCACACCAGAAGGCTGAATGCTATGAAAGTAGCCAAAAATTAATGCTCAAGAAGAGAAGGAACAAACTAAAAACTGGATTTCCTACATATTGATAGGAGCAAAACCAAGGTGAATAAAGCCTGGTAACTTCAAACTAATTTAACTCTTAAACTGGAAGTCAAAGGTGTATAAAATGTTCAACATGCTGTGTGTTCACCTGGTGCTGTGTAGTGAAACTTACAGAGAATTACATTTCCCCCCCCCCCCCTCCAAACTGCTGTGCAGCCACTCAGCCAGCTCCCATGCCACTTTATCACTCATTCCCAAGGATTTCTTGAAATCTGAGGTGCAACAGCTCGGAGACCTAAACAGGCTTAGCTCTGTCTGTGTGTGTGGGTGGTGGTGGTATGTGCTTTGAGAGGAGCTGTTGTGTGGGGCAGTGTTGGGAACAGAAGTAGTCTGGGAGTCAAGAATAGGTACTCTTTTGAGTGTGTGTTTGTTTGCTTGATGTGGTGTATTAAAATTGTAATTGTAAAATTTATATTTCCACAGTTTTACCCTGGTCCTGCTTGCAGGCTATGGGCCTCTAGGGAAGTATGCAAACTGGGCCTAGCAGAATGAGTGTGCAGCCAGCCTAGAGTTAAGTGTGGTGAGTTGTGCCTCTCTGTTTTAGAGAGCAGCCTGCTTTGTGTATCTGTTTTTTGGTTCTTGTGTTATGAATTCCAAGAAATAAAGTAGGATTACACTGCAAACTTCCAGAAAGAGCATTTTTATATTTATCTAACTTCTGTGAATATGCATTGTAACAATTCTTGATGAGGACCTATTGTGAGGACCCTAGAAGAAATTCCATTAGAACTCTTCTACTAGACTGGTGTTTTTTGTTGTTGTGTTTGTTGTTTTTTTTTTTTTTTTTTTTTTCCCTACTGGAGAGTCATTTGCCCAAGGAACTGATAGGCCAGCAAACAAATTGCATTGATCCAAAGTCTCCTTGCCATGTGGAACCAGAAACTCTTTGAAATTAGAACCATCCACTCACTCACTTAGTGGAAATAGCTCATTACACAAGGGAAAAGGCCTCTGCAATAACCACCTGCCAAAGCAGGCATTGCTGTGTAACAGCTCCATGTGCAGCACTGACTCTGAGACCCTACTTCATGTTTTAATATGCTGACTCTGGGTTGGTCTATACTTACCTCCAGGTCCAGCGGTAAGCAATCGATCTTCTGGGATCGATTTATCGCGTCTTGTCTTGACGCGATAAATCGATCCCAGAAGTGCTCGCCGTCGACGCCAGTACTCCTGCTCCACAAGAGGAGTACGCGGAGTCGACGGGGGAGCCTGCCTGCCACGTGTGGACCCGTGGTAAGTTTGAACTAAGATACTTCAACTTCAGCTACGTTATTCACGTAGCTGAAGTTGCGTATCTTAGTTCGAAGTGGGGGATTAGTGTGGACCAGCCCTTTGGCTATGACCTCTCTGCAGCATGACTTTTGGGGTGGTAAGGGGTGGATGTCTTAGCCTTCAGAACTGAATGGCTGTGGCTTTTAAAAAAAGGAAAAAAAAAAAAAGATTTAAATAAATTCTCAGTTCTTAGGCTTTTAGTGTGTTTAAGCCTCACCATTTTACAGCAGTTACCCTTGGTGACCACCAAAGCTTGCTGGAGGCATGGGTGCAATCTGCCTGCAGAGATTGGAAGATAACTATGGCATTGGTTTACCCTTTTGGTTTTTCTTTTGGAAAAGAATCTTCACTATCAGAAGAGCTGGAAACTTATTTACTTTAATTGAAAGCATACATTCTGTGGAGATTGCTGGCACTTACTCCTAGCAAGCAGTAAATTTTTTTTTTTTGTATTTGTTTTTTAAGTCTGGCTTATAGCACTGGCTAGCAAATTGAAGTATTGACAATTCCAGTAGATTGTATTTGTTTGTTTTTGAGGTTTTGGAGTGCTAGTATATGATTTTTATCTTCTGGAAAATATTTTTGCGTAGTGTGTCAAGACTATTTTAATGCAAGATAAAACAAGCTGCAATGGTCATGGTTTGTAAGTATGAATCTCCTATGGTGATTGAGGTGAGGTGGCAAAATAGGGTTGGGGTGATGTGAAATAGCCTTAAAGCAGCTTCTTTGCTCAGCACTTATGGAGCTGTAGAGCAATGTATAGTTGAAAATCTTATTGGGAGGATCTAGGCAAGTACACTACTGTAACTATGAGTCTGTATTTGAGTACTGTGGAGTTCTGCATAACTGGTTGCTGACTTACAAGGGTGTGTATTCTATGTTGGTGCTGACAGCCCAAGGATTGAAATGAGCAGGCATCCTATTCTGTGTTCAGTCAGCTAAGGCTTACTTGTATCTTATATTTTATAGTCTTATACACTGATCAGCAAAAAATGTTCATATATCCTCTTTCTCCCACCCCTACCCCCCCATTCCCTCAGCCTGTCCTGGAATTACTCCCTGCGAGCTCTCTCACTCTCTGAAGCACTACAGGCAGTTGAGGGTGGGGAGGGGAGGCAAAGAGGGGACAGAGCTGGGAGTTCTCTGCTGAGAGAGAAGCAGGTGTCAGGGAGTAAGATGTAGAGAGGACCTGCTGAGAAGTCTGCACCTGAAAGGTAATTGTTAACGAAGGGGAGAAGCCAGTGGAGACATAGATCAACCTCATGGGGATGGAGGGGAGTAAAGCCACTGAGGAAAGAGATGGGGAAGATGCCTGGTGGTAGAAAAGGGTTACTTTTTCTTGGGTCTGATTTCAGATAAGCCAGAGAGCTGTGGAGTTTTGTGAATTTTAGGTAGTTCTCTGCACGCATCCCTCCTCCTTCTCTTGAAGAAGAAGGAAGTCAAAAACCAACTTCCTCTGGGATCTTAATAGCTCCATGACTTCCAGATTACATGGTGAACAGGGTCTCTGACAACAGTCTTGTGATATTGACAAGTACCTTAAAGCCTGGAGGATTTTTAGGGTCCCATTTTTTTTGGTCTGTTTTCCTTTTACAGAAATATTCAAGAGGTGCTGGCAGTGTCATACCTTTCAGGGATGTTCTCAAAGGTGCCTTAGTGAAAAGATTTAATCATCAGCATTACTCAGTAATGAATTATTAATTTTTATGGAATCAGTGGGGTTAATATTTCCGACCTTTGGTCTCTAGATGTTTGCCCTAACTTAACTAGTCAATGGGCTTCTGAAAGCCTAATGTAATAAATCAGCATTGATTGATTCTTTTATGATTAACAATATGAGTGAATCACTTTGTTAGACTAATTAATTATTCTTCAAAACACTGTGGATCACTGATGCACGGGCTTTCTGATCAGAAGTAAAATTCTGCTGGGAGTTGGGTGTCATAAAAAGCTGGCTTACTATGGACGCAGGTATGCCACCAGTTAGGCACTACGTAGTACATCTAAAAGGAGACAGGTAGTGTAGAAATAGAAAATTGAAAGGAGAAGAGGTAGTAGGCAGTCTTGTCTGATCATAGCTACTGTGGATGGTGTGGTATGTGGTTTTTATGGCTCTGGTCACATGCTCAGTTGTGTGGTGAAGCTTTGTTTAGCGATCATATGTTTGGTTCAAAGTTGGGGCTGATGCATTTTACCTGAACCAATCAATTTTTAGTATAGCTGCAAGTGGGGTGTGCGTGCGCGTGTGTGTGCATTTTATGATGGGGATAAAAATATGGTTCTGTCATGTAATAGGCCAGAAAAGTATAGGGTTTGTATATTGCAAAATGTGCTCTGATATTTTCATTTGTGGGTATTGCTTCCTATCTTGTAAGGAAATAGTAGGCAAAGCTCATGATCTTGCTGCCATAACTAGTTCTGAGCAATAACATATAGTAACTCCTTGCTTAATGTTGTAGTTATGTTCCTGAAAAATGTTACTTTAAGCGAAACGATGTTAAGCGAATCCAATTTCCCCATAAGAATTAATGTAAGGAGGGGGGGAAGGGATAAGGTTCCAGGGACACTTTTTTTTTTTTTTTTTTTTTTTTTTCCACCAGACAAGACATTGTACAAGTTTTAAATAATTTTAAACAAACTATTTAATACTGTACTCACCAATGATGATTGTAAAGCTTGGTTGGGGCGGGGCATAGTGGGGTCGGGGCACGGGGGCTTGCCCCACTCTGCCTGCCCGGCGCTCCTGCTGAGGAGCGGGGTCTGGGGCTTGCCCATTCTCTGGCTGCAATGGGGTAAGCCCCCATGCCCTGTCCCTGCTCCCCAGCTGGAACGCCAAGTGGGCAGAACCAGGCAAGCTCCCACTCCCCGACCCCGCTCTCCGGCTGGAATGCCGGGCGGGCAGAGTGGGGCAAGACCCCGTGTCTGACCCCGCTCCCTGGCAGGAGTGCCAAGTGGGCGGAATGGGGCAAGCCAAACAACCTTATAACGGTACGTTGCACGACTTTAAACGCGTATGTTCTCTAATAGATCGGCAACTTAATAACAAAACAAAGTCATCCCGGTTAACATTAAGTGAGGAGTTACTGTAGCTTAATTATAGTACATGGTGGTAGTACAACTAATAAAGACTTAAATTACTTTATGCTGAATTTATAATTAGATACTCACTCTTGCATATTGCTGTCCAACATGCCTGCTCTTTCTGAGGATAGACAGAAATGGCCTTACTACTGTCTTAAGGGCAATTTAGCAAAGAGGAAAGTGAGAGCTGCTTCTAACTTTTTTTTTTTTTTTTTTTTTTTTTTTTTTTTTGGTAAGAACAATGCCTACAAATTTCATTGTTTCCTCCTTTGTTAATTTTCGGGGGATCATTGTAAGCGGTAATTTGTTGCTAATGTCCTGTCATGACAGATTCTAACTTTTTTTTTTTTTATTTTTATTTTATTTTATTTTTTTTTTTTTATAAAAGCTACCTGGAGTGGTGGGAGCTAGCTGAAGATGCTCTGTTGCTCAACATCTGAGCATTAGCTGGAGACGTTGGTGTCAGGACCGCAACAATGTTACACACTCCAGTTGAAGGCCTGTGGCTGGCCTGTGTCAGCTGACTCAAGCTCACTGCATCTCAGGATGAGGGGCTATAAAATGGCAGTGTAGGAGTCTGGGCTCAGGCTGAAGCCCAGGTTCTGGGACCCTCTTCCACTCCATTTGTGGCCTGAGCTCCAAGAGCCTGAATCTGCTGACACAGGCCAGCCGGGGGTATTTAACTGTAGTGTAGATATATCCTTTACCCTTTTTTTTTTTTTTTTTTTTTTTTTTTAATCAACTGCTATTAGTCTGACGCACTCAGCAGTGACAGTCAGAAGACTCAGAAAATGCTATGTTGATGTTTCTGTGCAGCTATAATTGTTTTAAAATGTTTACTTCCAAACTGAAGGAAGAGCAGGGAAAACATGCCCAGTAATTAAATCAACATCACAGTTTTTCTCTATTTATGATGCTGCTTTAAAGGTAAGCTGTAGTTCTTCTCAAAAACTTGTTTCTAGGCAGTGTCTTTCTGTACAACTTTTAAAATCATTTGTAATGTAACAGCCTGAGAAGTGGGGCTGGTAGAAGTAGTGGTTTCTGTAGAAACCCTTCTGTTATAATGTCAAGAAGGCTTGGGATTTGATCCTACATAAGCATTTGATATTGTGGACTTGTGCTCCGATGCTGATCCTCTAGCTATGCAAGATAAGGGCCTTAGATGTCAATTACTTGTACTGAATGATGGCTTCCTCATTCCGCATGCTAATGAAAGGTGAGAGAGGGAGAGAGAATAAAGCATTTTGAAATTCAACAGTTTTTTTTTTTTTTTTTTTTTTCTTTTTTTTAAAGACACTCTTAAAATGTATATTTTTCGAAGGAAAGCTCCAGAGACTCGTTACATTTTAGGTAACTAATTGTCTAGCCATGTAAGAAAATAATATAATTCCTCTTAAGCATCTCCTTCAGTAAATGAGTCTGTGGTCTCTGAGGGTGCCATTTGAATGATACTGCTCAGCAGGGATTTGGGTCTGAAAACTGGCTTTCCTGTTATAGAATACTGGAAACCAGAAGGTTTCAAAGTTGCTGTAAATTCTGAGACTTGTAAAGAAAACCAGCATATATTTTTGTGGATTTGTGTAGTAGTTGATTTAACCAGAATATTTTTGCTTCCTAATCTCCCCTGCCCCCAAGGATTTAGAAAACCTGACTATTTTTTATATCTTGTAAATCTCTGTTGCACTAACAATCCGTTCTCAAATCAGCAGTTTGCTGGTCCCCCCCGCCCCCCCCCCGTGCCTTAGACCCTGATTCTGCAAAATGTAAGCAATTGCATATGCATTGATCATACTGTTACTTAAGTGATTAGAATATTTTTGCAGTTTCACTGAAGCTTTTAAATTCAAGGCCAGCTGTAAACACAAGTGCAGCAAAGATCTGATTGGAGCCTTGGCCTTTCAAAGGCCAGTTGTCATATTAATTCTGCAACTTGGTCTTGTCTCCCTTGTCAGCAGTGGGGACTGATTTGGAGGCAATTCATAGGGTGCGAACTATGTTCCTCTTTCCAGAATGTTGGGAATTCTGTTCAAATAAGTTGCTTTTTTTTTTTTTTTTTTTTCTTCTTTTTGGTTTGACAGCTTTGTCTTTTAGTGCTTTCAGATTTGCTTGTCCATGGTTCTGTTTTCTCTTTAGCCTATTCTTTCTCCAACATCTCTTGCCCATGAATAAGAATTTTCAGTCAAAATTATTTATTACATTGTTGGCAGTTTTGTGTTTCAAAGATAACATGTTAAGATTTTCCCATAAAACTCTTGTGTGGGCTGTTTTATACGGAGTAACTCTTTAGACCTTGGAAACAATGAATTCTGCATCAGAATTTTTAAGGGAGGCTTGAACACAATTTACCATTTCTGTCTTGGATTGAGCCACTCTAAAACTAATCATGATGTACCGTCTGCCATTCTTTTGACTTGGAGCCAGGTGCTTTTGTAGAAGTTTGATTTAGCTGAATTTGAATAAATGATAAAACATCTAGTTTCTATGATGTACTCCTCTTTTGTGTGTGGAGCATTTATATTATTCTATGCTCCAGGTCAGTGGCAAAAGACATAATGCTTCCTCTGGCACGCTTCCTGGATGTCTAATTAGATAGAGGAGGAATTTGTAGATTACCAGCAGAAAAGTAGAGAAGGAGAAAATATTTCTCTTGAGGATGGTGTGGATGGGGAAAGAACTACACTGGAAGCAATTACCTTATTGTGGAATTAAATTTACCAAATAAGAGCTCAATCCCTTTTTGAGCCACCTTAGATTTTTAAGTTTCCTAGTCTTTGAATGTAATGCGGGAATGCCAGACTTGAGAGTTCAGAAATTATTGGCCAGGCAGCCAAAAATCATAAAATTGTCCTAAATCATGCGATGTCGCAAATAACTTTTGGGGTTCTCTTCATTTGCCTAATAGTGTCTTGAACCCCAGTAGGGTTCATGTTTTCTGGCTTGCCTCTGCAATGGTGAGGATTAGGAACTTTTTTTTAATTTAAAGGTGAGATTCTCCCCTTATCTCTACTCCAGGTACTGAGGCTTTTAGAATGACACTGAATCTGGTATTTCAGTTAGCTGCTGTTAGTGGGTTTGGATAAAGGCTATTTTCCTAATTTGAACCAAGGTAGGATCTTTGTTGGCTTTTTGCCCCTCTGCTACTATTCAATTTGTTCCTGTATATTAAAAAAATGCTAATAAAAATGAATAGACTTTAGAACATTGGGCAACATTATGATTAAAAAGCATCTTAAATTTCACTTGTCTTTGAATATTCTTATTTTAAATAGTTTCCCTGGGGCATCCAAACTATAACAGATTGGCATGTAATTAACTGAGCACTTCAGATCACGTTACTATGCTCCAACTTTAAAAACAAAACAAAGATCGCCTACAAAAATCCATTAAGATCCCAAAGTTGTTTTCTCTTGGAATACTAGATCAAAGTGGTGAAGCCTGTTTTAAATGAGTACATGTTAAGAGATGTATCTTCAATGCAGCAGATGAAATGAATACCTGTAAGAAACAATTTTCAAATGTACTAAGAAGTGAGAGAATTCACTTAGAATTTATAAAGGCCATTAATAAAAACATTTAAAAAAAAAAAGCCTGTGCATATTATAAAAATACATGTTAAAGGAGTCTTCTAGTGAATTATAATGTAATCCTAGAAACATGGGGTTTCAAGGGACTCCGAGGTCATCTAGTCCAGCCCCCTTCACTGAGGCAGGACCAAGTATAACTGACAGGCATCTGTCTAACCTGTTCTTAAAATCCTCCAATGATAGGGATTTTCACAAAGCTGGGTGACTGGGCAATAAAATGGCAGATGAAATTCAATGTTGATAAATGCAAAGCAATGCACATTGGAAAACATAATCCCAACTGTAAATAAGGGATAGATAAGAAGACAGAAAATATCATATTGCCTCTATATAAATTCATGGTATGCCCACATTTTGAATACTGCGTTCAGATGCGGTCACCCCATCTCAAAAAAATATATTGGAATAGGTTCAGAAAAGGGTGACAAATTATTAGGGGTATGGAATGGCTGTCATATGAGGAGATATTAATAAAACTGACTTTTCATCTTGGAAAAGAGACGACTAAGGGGGGAGATGATAGAGGTCTATTAAAATCATGACTGGTGTGAAAAAAGTCAAAGAAGTGTTCTTTACTCCTTCTCATAACACAAGAACTAGGGACCACCAAATGAAATTAATAGGTAGCAGCTTTAAAACAAAAGGAACTATTTTTTTCACACAATGCACAGTCAGTCTGTGGAACTCCTTGCCAAAGGATGTTGTGAAGGCCAAGACTAGAAGGGGGTTCAAAAAAGGACTAGATAAGTTCATGGATGATAGGTCCGTCAATGGTGATTAGCCAGGATGGGCAGGGATGGTGTCCTTAGCCTCTGTTTGCCAAAAGCTGGGAATGGGCAACGGGATGGATCACTTGATTATCTGTTCTGTTCATTCCCTCTGGGGCACCCGGCATTGGCTGCTGTCGGAAGACAGGATACTGGGCTAGATGGATCTTTGGTCCAACCCAGTATGGCCATTCTTATGTTCTTATTCCACTTGGTAATCTCTTCCTTATAATTAGGCAGTTCTTCCTCATCTCCAGTAAGGGAGATTAATGTTAGGTACTACACCAATTACTACTTGTCCTACCTTCAGCGGACATGGAAAACAACTGATCTCCATCCTCTTTATAACAATCCTTAACAGATTTAAAGACTATCAGTCTCCCCCTGAGTCCTCTTTTTCTCAAGAAAAACATGCCTTCCCCCCGCCCCCAACCTTTCCTTGTAGAGCAGGTTTGTAAAACTTGTTTATCATTTTTTTGTTGTTCTCCTCTGGACTCTGTCCAATTTGTCCACATCTTTCTTCAAGTGGGGCATCCAACACTGGATGCACATTCCAGCTGAAGCCTCACCAGTGCTTAGTAGAGTAAGACAATTAACTCCCATGTTATATTAGCATCAGTATTCTATATAAATGTCACAGTATTGGTCTTTTTTTTTTTTTTTTTGCAACTGCATCAATAGTCATATTCACTTTGATCTGCTCTAACCCCAGAACCTTTTTAGCTGTGTTATCACCTAGCTGGTTATTTTCCCCCATTTTGTAGCTGTTAGATATATATAGATATAGATATATATTTTTTTTCCCCCTAAAGGTAGTATCTGTCTTCCCTTTGTTTTGTGTCATTCCGGTGATTTCAGACAAATTTTCTAACTTGTCAAGGTTGTTGTGAATTCTAATACTGATCTCCAAAATACATGTAACCCCACCCTGCTTGGTGTCATCCACCAGATTTATAAACCTTCTCCACTCCATTGTCCAAGTAATTAATGAAAATATTAAATAGTACCAGACCCAGGACTGAGCCCTTCCCCCCCACAAGATCCACCTTTCAGTTTGACAGCAAACCATTGATAATTACTCTTTGTGTACAGTTGTTCACCCATCTTATAATTTAATTCAAGACCATGTTTCCCTGTTTGCTTATGAGCATGTCTGGTGGGACTGCATCAAAAGCCTTCATAAAAATGAAGATATATCATGCTTCCCACCATCTGTTAGGCCTTCAAAGAAAGAAATTAGGTTGAAATCACTTACATCGAATTACAAAAAATAAAACTGTAGGGAAATAAGGTGAGCCATCATTTTGGCTGTAAATTCTGACTTGCATTGTATATGTGAGTGTAGTGAGAAGTCTTCCATGAAATCCTACACAAAAGTTCTTACTATTTTTAGGTGCCTTCATTTTCCTGTGAAATCTGACTGCATATTATGGGCCAAAGTAGGCAAAAATGCAAATGTTGAGGCTCCTATCTTCTGGAAAATGGATGTGCATTGCGAAGGGGAGAAAAATGGACTACAAGATGCAATGAGCAAATAGACAAAACACACTGAGGAGTTAAGACAGAAATCTTCAAGTAGCTCTACACTTCATTGCAAGTTTTTCACACCTCTGGTTAGGATACTGGAAATGCATATAACGTCTGGAATGAATGGAGCTTTAGGTTCATGTCTTCCATCTATTTCTTACTAAAAAAAGGTCCAGTGAGATGAAGTAGCTGCAAAACATAAGCTCTTACGAGAAACACTAGTGTTACTGCACACTGATTGGAGCTACTGAAGCAGTGGTGTAAAGTTGTCTACAGTGGCTTAGATGTGTATTCAAAAGAATTTTCAGAGGTATAGCAAATACTTAGCCTAAGTCTCTGTACTTAAAGCACTACAGTGGGACAGCAGTGCGGTGGGCAGGATTCTCCCATCTTGAGTCCCTCTCTCCGAGAGGTGGTAGCTAAGTCGGAATGGTCCCATAGCGTAGACGCAGCCTATGCCAACAGAAGGGGTTTTTCTGTCACTGTAAAAACACCATTGCCCCAAACAAAGTTAGCTATGTCTATGGAAGCCCTCTTTTGTCAGCATAGCTATATCTACCCTGGGGGTATATCGGCATAGCCATATTGGACAGGATTTAGCTCCCATCCTCCCCAAACTCCTGACCAACTCAGCTATGTCCCTAGAACTTTCCATTGCACAGCAAGACTTAATTAACTAAGTATGCAGGATTCTGGCCAGTGCAAGTGGATTTCTGTGCATGTAAGGAGCCCCACTGACTTAAGTGGACTCCATTAGGGGTGCAAGGGTCCAACGGGGAGGGTCTGATTGCCAGGTTATTACCTATAGTATCACTTGACTCTTCATTGTCAAAAGGAATAGACGTTTTAACCCTTCCATCCTTTTAAATGCCTTTCTAAAAAGCCCATCATTCTAGCCTCTGGTTCTTTTATATACTCTTCCAATTAGGGTGCAGTCGGACAAGAATGGCTCTCCATTCCTTCCTTCCACGTTGTCAGAGAAAAACAGAGTTCTCACTCTTTTGTTTTGTTTTCTGCTTCCACAACATACATCTGACACATCTATTAAGATGCTAAGTCCATTAATGGAACCTTTGCCATCTGCTGAGGAAACACTTGCAGAAGAAGCGTGCCCTTAAGGTTATCTATGTAATCTGTTTGTATGATGTGTGCCCATCCCTGATTTATAAACTACAGCTCAAGAGCTGCATCCGACCCTCCAGAGGTTTTAATCCGGTCCTCGAGCTCCCTCTGGGGAGCGGGGTCAGGGGCTTGCCCCGCTCTGCGTGGCTCCCGGAAGCAGCAGCATGTCCCCCCCTGCAGCTCCTACACGTACGCATGCACGCTGTCCCCACCCCAAGTGCAGCCCCTGCAGATCCAATTGTCTGGGAACTACGGCCAGTGGAAGCTGCAGGGGCGGTACCTGTGGATGGGGCAGCGCATAGAGCTGCCTGGCCATGCCTCCACATGGGAGCCAGAGGTGGGACCTGCTGCTGCTTCTAGGAGCTGCTTGAGGTAAGTGCTGCCCAGAGCCTGCACCCCTGACCCCCTCCCACACCCTGACTCCCTGCCCCAGCCCTGATCCCCCTCCTGCCCTCTGAACCCCCTTTGGTCCCAGCCTGGAGCACCCTCCTGCACCCCCAGCCGCACCCCCAACCAGAGCCCACACCCGCTCCCACACCCCAATTTCATGAGCATTCATGGCCTGCCATACAATGTCCATACCCAGATGAGGCCCTCGGGCCAAAAAGTTTGCCCTCCCCGGTATAAATCTGCCGTTGATGAATTTACAAAAATGCATCATATGTCAGTATCTCCTTAAATACTGAGGATAGTTGCAGTACACGTACACATCAGATAGGGACAACTAAGCAGGTTTGCTTATTTACTGTATATGCTGCTTGTCATTACAGGCAGGGAATTGGGAATTAAATTTAGTTTTTGTTTTTTTTTAAATGTAAAGTAGAACTATTGTGTTAAAACTAATGCAAATCTCTTGCTTTTTCATCTTGGTATTTTCCCACTTGCCTGATTTTTTTCTAGTGAAAGAGAGACTAATTTAATTAAATATGGGGTGGATGCAGATATGCAGCATGTGATCCGATTGAAAGAGACAAGTGGAAATTGTCCTAACTGGCAATATGCCTTCACTCAGGTTTTCTAAAGAACAACTAAATTAAATTTAAAGCCTGTAGTTTATCTAAACAATTAAAACCATGATAAATTTAGTTGCTCTTGAGACAAGAATTCTCCCCCCCCCTCTTCTATGAGGAAAGCGTCATTTGTCTTCATAATCAACTTGATATTACTGGGATAGAAGGGTAATGTGGGGCTGAATGAAGTCTTTCCAGTGCTTAGTCTTGTAATAGGATTCAGTTTCATTCATCTTTAAATCTTTTTGTTCTATACCATTTTTCACCACGTCTATCCATTGAGTTCCGTCTTCCTCTGAGGTTTTTGAGACACTGACGAGCAAAATGAATTTTGTTAAACTCAGGAGGTATTTATACTAATAAGGGATTGTCTACATGAGGAGAGTGTTGGGATTTCTATAGGAGTGAACATGTGGAGATTTTGTATCACTTTTGTAACAAGTCCACACATTCCTTATACTATAACATGTAATGAGTGCTGTTGATAGCACAAGAAACCTACCCTTCAGTTTGGAATGCATCTCCTAATGTGGTTATATTATTCCTGGGAACTTCATTACTAACCTATATATCCTTATTGCAGTAGTGCTCTCTAGGATATGGCCTTGTTGATGGATGAGATTTCTGGTGGGGTGAAAAACACTCATTATGTGAACCAAGTCATAATAGGAATATCAATACTGGGGAAATACTTCATTAACGTAAGTGCCCAAAATGTGCTAGGCACTGTACAGAGGTATTGGAAATAAGAATTTACGATATAAAGATGGGTAAAAGTGGAGTATAGGATACAAGCAACTAGTCAAGGTGGTGATTGGAATACATCTTAGTTCCATTGTGTTTTTTTTTTTTTTTTTTTTTTTTTTTGCAATTATAAGAATTGCCCCTCAATGTAGTAATTACTATTGCCTTTATTTAATAAGAACGACTTAAGTTCCTCCACAATCCTTGAAACTGACCATTGAAAAGGCTGGGAAGTTGTTTTGTTCTATGCAATAACTTATGCTCTGTTTGTGCAATAGGAATCTTAGCTATGTCTTCTGTTATTACTGATGTGATGTCTTGTTGGTGACTATTTTTTGTCTTCTATACTACTAGAACATATTCTGCACTAAACATAGGATGACATACATTACATAGCAGAATTTCAAATCGGACAAATTATATGAGAGCTGTGGTGTTGGTTTGCTTATTGACACATTTTCAGAGGCATTATTTTCTGTAAACCTCAGGTGAGTCTTCTCTGTAGAATATATTCCTTGATAGTTTTGCACTGATGTATCTTTATTTCCAATGGGTACCAATAGAAAGCATGACCCTAAATCACCAATACTAGTTCAGGGTTCATCCCTGCTATATAAGCCACGGGGGATGTCTCGTTGTGGTGTGTGTTTGTGTTTTTCTTTAAACTAGAAGGAGGGAAAATATAAAACCAAGGGAAAAAAACTCCCTTCCACCTTAGATGTGTGTGATGATTGGACTTAGCTTTCCTGCAAGGGATAGAGAGATCTCATCTCGCACTTTTGGAGAGGCTATAACTAGGTGGAGCAAGTAGGAGCTAGTCCTTGCTGGGAATTCCACGGCAGCAAAGTCAGACATTATACCATTGGGAGAGGAGGAATGACACCTTCCCTTTTCCTTTCACTCTTCTATAATTGAGCAGAGGAAGATGGAAAGGTAAAAGGTGACTATTCCACTCCATGGGGATTAATTGAAATCACTGACTTGAATCATAATTTATATCAGCAAGCAGGAAACCTTGTTTTAAATGTATTGTAATACTGTTCTGCAATTGTACTTAGTTGCTTTCCTAAAGAGAGGTTTATTCTGATTGGTAGATATAACCATTAAAATATGTTGGCTTACAACTAAACTCAGCCTTTGCACAATTTGGTGGTACTTTTTTGCTAACCAGGACAATACTATATCCATACACATTTATTTAAGCAATTAAATTACCCTAATTCAAATTTTTAACCATTTTCTAACATAATGAAAATATATGTTTAATGGTGTAAAAGTTTAGTTTAAAAAATTCTTGTGATTTGAGGAAAGCTCTACTTGGATGCAAACTTAAAGTTAAATTAAAAATGTGCAAAAACAGCATTATTAGTGAAAATACCTTTAAATGTGGTGGATGCATAATTTTAAATGCAAAACTTGTTTAGATAAGGAAAAAAGTCTAACTGATTTAATAAACAAAGTATTATTATCTGTAACTAAGGTTGCCAGGCGTCTGGTTATCAACTGGACTGCCCGGTCAAAAAGGGACCCTGGTGGCTCTGGTCAGAAAGCTGACCAGGCTGCTAAAAGTCCAGTTGACTGCAGTGGGGCAGGCAGGCTCTGTATTGATCCCGGGAAGCAGCCGGCATGTCCCTCCTAGGTGGAGGGGCGGCCAGAGGGGCTCCATGAGCTGCCCCGCCTGCAGACGCTGCCCTGAGCACCGGTTCCACAGCTCCCATTGGCAGGGAATTGCGGCCAATGGGAGCTGTGGGGATAGCGCCTGTGGGCGGTGGCAGCGTGTGGAGCCCCCTGGCTGCCCCTCCATCTAGGAGTTGGAGGAACATGCTGGCTGCTTCCCGGGAGCTACGCAGACTTTCTCTGTCCCCAGGAAATGCCAGGACTGCTTGAGGTCAGTGCTTCCTGGAGCCTGTACCCCTGCCCCATCCCTGAGCCCCCTCCCACACTCTGAACTCCTGAGCCCCCTTCTACATCCCAAACCCTTCATCCCCAACCCCACCCCAACCTCCTTCCCCAGCCCAGTGAAAATGAATGAGTGAGTGAGGGTGTGGGAGAGCCAGTGGTGGATGGAGTGAGCAGGGGTGGGGCCTTGGGAAAGGGTGGGTTTTCGGTTTTCTGCAATTAGAAAATTGGTAACTCTATCTGTAACAAATTAATTGAGCTGATAGATTCTAAAAACTTGAAGGATGTTTTAACTAGAAACAATTTTTTTTATTCAGAGATTATAAGAGGAAAACAAACTTCTTCCTTTCCTTTCCAACTGTTGGTTCAAAGTTAAAAAACAAACTTGTAATTGAACTTTGTGAAAAAACTGAAATGAAGAAAATATTCTCTCTGCATCGATGGAAGAGGCAACTATTGTCAAAAGCTAGTTCAGCATTTGAACAAACACTGGTTCCAGGTTCTTAGCCAGTGATTTTCCACCAGTTCAGTAGAAGAATCTGGCAACATAAATCTACTTCTTAATGTTTTTTAATTTAATTGAAATGATTAATAGATTACAGTAAATTTAGGCATTAACGTATTTTGTCAAAATTTACTTTTAATAAATAACCTTTTTTTTAAAAAAATGATTTTATTTAAAAAATCAGTTTTTATCCACCCTGGGATTAGCGTAGTGGAATGTGCTTACCACAGTCATTATTTGCTATTAGCAGAATGAAAGTGCAAAGAAACAACAGAGAGAACTGTATATGTATTGTCTTTAAAGTCAGCAATACTAAAACTCTTCTTTATAGTTATCTGGTGCTTAGATACTAATTGGTACAGGATGCTGCCTTGTGCATGGGCTTTTGCTGGAGGGGATGACGTAGTCCTAAACTTCGGGTTTGAAAACACCACTTCAAACCCGGCATGGTTATGTCAGCTCTTCATTCCTAATGATCTTTGTAAGAACAGAGATCTGTCCAGAGTCCTTGGCCAAAAATTTTTGTTCCCCATACTGCAGGTTGCTACTTTCTACCATAGAGGAGGCTGCATTTTAGAGGTGGTGAAATATGTAATTTCTAAAGTATTCTAGGAACCCTTGGGGTGAAAAGCATCATGTAAACATAAAATACAACCAAATCAACAATACCACCGCTGTTTGAAGTTATATAATAGGAGAGATGGATGGTTTATCTAAACGTTATATGGATGGCTGAAAAACACAACCTTGGGCATTTGGCTGAAGAATGTATATGCCTCACTTCTACTGCTGCCCTCGTCCTCCTTAAAATATTGACTTCATCTCCAGGACTAATGATGTGTTAAAAGAGCTCTAACTCTACCCTTTCCAGTACCCCTTTAACAAGAATATAATTTTAAACTAAGCAGACTCCTGCATTTGTGTTCTATAAAACAAGATAATGTGAAATGTTTAAAGGACAAGCAACATTTCCAACACAGTGAGTGATAGAAAATGACAGAATGGGTGCAGCTTACTCTTAGTAAAACACTGCACACAGTACGCCAGTGTCCTATTGTTTCTTCATGTGGCTGGCACTATGTTCCCTAAAACGTTTACTTGTGCCTTGGGGATCTCTTTACTGATAGAACTGGATGTATGTCAAAAGAAGTATTGTATAATGATCCCTCCACTATGATATTTCTTCCCCTTTCTCTCTTCGGTGCCGTGCCCCATTTCCCCCTCAGGTAACATTACAGTTACGCCTTTACAGTCTGATTCTCTCTGCCCATAAGCAGACTGGCTGTTTCTCTTCTCTACCCGCCCCACCCAGTCTGACAAATGCTGTAAGAACTTCTCTACCAGTGAATCCCTAACAGCTCTGTGGACTTGCTCAACCCTGCCTCTCTGAGTATCCACCTACTCTCCTGTTTCATCCTTTGCTGATCTTTGTCTCTTGTCTGCCCCTTCTCATCTCTCTCTCTCTCTCTCTTCAGTAAGGTTTGACCTTTCACTCACAGCCACCTATATTTGGAGTTCTTGTCTCTTTCTTATTCTTCTCATCCTCCTTCAAAAATGATTGTCACTTCTTTGAATCTTACTATTTCTATATCTCCTTTACCTTTTATGAATAATTCCCTTCTTACTATGTTCTGTAATACAGTATTGGATGGATGCTATATAAAATCAAATTGTGTTCTGTAACTGAGAGGCAGCATGATGCCAGACTGACTCACGGCACTTCAGTAGATTCTTATCTGGGGCACAGATTTTGATGTGTTGCACGTGAGCCCATGATGCATTATTCATCCTGAAGGTACAGCCACTTCAAGCAAATGCACTGATGTTGGTGTCAACACAGCAGCTGGTTGCATCATGGTAGTACCACTGCCCTTGCAGTGATATGGTAGGTATAGTACTCTTCAACTTCAAAAAATCCTTTGATACTGATCAATAAAAGGTTTCAGAGTAGCAGCCATGTTGGTCTGTATCCGCAAAAAGAACAAGAGTACTTGTGGCACCTTAGAGACTAACAAATTTATTAGAGCATAAGCTTTGGGCTGTCGTCCACGAAAGCTTATGCTCTAATAAATTTGTTAGTCTCTAAGGTGCCACAAGTACTCCTGTTCTTTTTGATCAATAAAACTCATTTTACCTAGGATAGGATTTATTACAGAGTGAATAAGGGCTGTTTGGGGCAAAATTTGATGGCCAACTGGGTCAGGCAGGAATTTCTTGTGCAAGAGAAGTAAGCTGTTGAGAAAGAAGGCAGGGAGAGAGAAGAGTGGTGTGTAGGAAGGCTGCATAACGGGGTGTTCCTTGAGATACTCACTATTTTTGTGCTTGCACTGTCAAGTATGGGGAGAGAACACTAAGGTTGGGGGATTAGAGGGGTGGCCAACTCTCTGAGGGGGAGTGAAGGAGGCTAGATCTAAAGGCAAGGATGCCAGTTTTAATAGGAAGGAGCAGAGGTGGGGAGGAAAGCAGAGTGCTATGTCAAAGGCTAAATGGGTAGATGAAGAAAATAGTTTATTATGAACTTGTGTTACAATGACCACCCAGAGGTCCCAATCCGGATCACAGCCCCGGTGTGCTAGGCACTGTACAAAGGCACAGCCAATACTTGCCCAAAGAGCATATAACCCCCTTATTGGGTTGCCCCACAAGGGCAACAGTGATGGGAGCATGTAATTACATAGACTAGCTCCCTGCATAGGCAGCTGGCTTGGTCATTAAATCTCTTAATTTTGAAGGTATCTGTCTTAGTGAAGTGATGGGAGAGTAAGCAGGGCTAAAGGAGAGCAAATGGACAGAGGCAAAACTTAGCTGTGTGTGTAAGAAACAGAGCAGTGTAGATAAAGTCATATCAAATGGTAGCAATTCAGTAAGGGAGTTGGACCGAAACTGGGGCTTGAATGAGGCTGTTAGTGAGCAGTGAAACTTGAAGGGTCATTAATGTGAAATCTGAAGTTGTCATCAGTCTCCTCTTTCCCTTCTAAGAAAGGTGAGGGACTTTGGGGGTGAGTTGGTAGGAGAGGCAGGAGCAGCCCTAGCCAAATTGTTGGCCCAGTTGGGAAAGATTTTCAGCCTCCTTTCCAAAAGGCTGAGGGCCCTCTTCCCCCCCCCCCTCCAAATGGCTGGCCAACCAGAGCGGGGTGGGTGGGTGTGGGTGTTAAAGTCAGGCAGGACAGTGGCCAGGCAGCCTGGAGAAGTTGGCATCCAGGGCAACAGGCTCGCTTGCCCCAGAAGCGTCACTGAGATTAGGAAGAATGTGAGAGAGAAAGGAAGGCTGCTAGAGTTGCAACATGGAGGGAGAACAGGAACCTGGGCAAAAGTCAAAAATCTGAAGTCTGACTCAGAAAATGTTTGCAACAGCAAAATACTGAAAAGTTTTGGGAATATTTCCACTTTCAGTGCAAGGTGAAAATGATAGGTAAGATGAAGAGGCCTGCATTAAAACTGGAATCACTGAGTCAGGAATGAGAGGCCAAGGTGAGACCCATGACAGAAGCTGAAACACTGGGAGAGACCCAGGTTCAGGTGTCTACAGGAACTGAGATAGAAGTCATGGAAATTGGCAACTTCAGAGGGAAAAAGACAAAGGAAGGCCAATATATTGGGTTGTCAGGATTAGTTGTCAGTTTGCAGAGGCGAGGACAGGCATTTGGGTTAGAAGGAGATGTCACCAGAGGTGACAGAGAGGCAAGGAATGATGTGGAAAGAAGTGACTATTTCCATGCAACAATATCTTTCCATCATAGATGGGATGCAGCTGAAACTTTGGAATGCAAATTTGAAGTTGCATTACTAGAAGAGGTAATGCAAGGAATCAGTCTGAGGCATTGCTAACTTCTGTTGTATGAAGATGTCTGTCCGTCAAGACAAATGAGCTCTGGGCTAAAGAGTATTCCAATTTTCCATATATGTAAGGCTGATGCATTTATTATAAAGTCTCTACCCATCCCTTCCTATAAATATTGCTGTTGTTGCATAGTTTTCAGCCTGACTAGACTACAGGGCTGATCTGGGGGGTGGGGAGGTTAGCATAATGCCTCCAGTTTTCTACAGGATATTTTTGCTGGAGGCTGGTGTTTGAACCATGTTACTATGACAGTTCTTTGCACTAACACTTTCCAATGATCTCAAAGTGCTGTATTGAACAGCATCTAGTAAGTACGTGTGAAGTGGGCTGATGTGCTGAAAGAAGAGGAATCTTTCCATTATTAGTGAAAATCTCAACTTTAATTAAAACACTTCTGAACAGGACAAATGTTTCTCATCTCTGTTGTCTGTGCATTTCAGGCAAATAAAGTGTTTCCTTTTTATCTAGTGATTGAATAAATCATATTCACAAGCACAGTATTAAAGACCAATGTGTGGTCAAGTCTAGTTCCCCTTACCCTGAAATAACTAGTTGTTAATGTGGTGGGGGATTGTTTTGCCAAACAGATGACTCATATTGCAGTTTCAGTGGTTCTGATGTAAAAGTGAAATTTGTTTCAGCTTCTAATTAGCTGAATTGTCTCAAAAGATACCGCATCAAGATTTATACAGGTACAAGTAGTTACTGTAACAGTCCTCAACTTCCGAGGAGCATGGATAAAGAACTGCTGATTGGTGTCTCTGTGGCTGCAATCTAATTGTGCTGGTAGCTATTTACAAAGTTAAGTTTCCAATAACTTTGGAAAAAATTTGTTCTTAAAGGGGAGAGCAGAATCTCAACTACACACGTTTTTGGCACAAAACCTCCCTGTTTGTTCCAATATGCATTTGGAAGGTCATGAACCTCCTCAACAGAAAGAGGAACCTTATAAAAAGATAAGGTGAAGGGTTGGAACAATGTTCGGAGCAGCCCAAAAGGCTGTTTCTCCTATTCAGTAGGGAGAGGATGGTATCTCTTCAGACTTTCAGCCTCTGGCTAATGGACGTATGTTACAGAGGTTGATGCAGAGCCAGCTAGCCTCTCTCTCTCTCTTGTTTGTGCCCCTTAATGGAAATCCTAGAATGTTCACCTACCTCAGCAGCTGAAGCTAATGGGGAGGAGGGGCATGCTCTTTAGCAAGGTGTTGCCCCTGGGAACCACTAGTTGGGCTCCCACCTCGTCTTGTCTTTTCAGATCTACTTCTGTCTGATCAACTCTAAGTCCTCCTTTCTAAGACAAGGGACTAATCTATGCCTTCCCAGCCTGTGTGGTTCTGTTTTACTTTGTCTTTGAGTGCTCCTCCTGCCTCTGCTCAGTTTTCCCCAGGAGTAGTAACAGCATCTTACAATTGATTCTGGATGGGCTTTGTAGCGGTGAAACTGATCAGAATCTTGTTAATCTTATGCTATTTGGCAAAACTCTGAGCAGCAGTAGAGACATGTGACCTGAGTAGTCTGTCGCTAACCTCCAGCACAGCATTAGCTTATACTAGTGTTCTCATTTGGAAAGCTGTCTCTGCAGCCAAGGAGGGCTAGGATCTTAACTTTTGATTTCTACTCCCTCAGTTTTGCAGATGATTTCCTGTTTTCTCTTCCTATTCCCTTCTGGTGAATTAAGATTGCTCTTTAGTGGTCCTCTTGCTGTTCCCCTCCCCATTCCACAGATTAGGTGTGATATCCTCTTGCAGGAGTATACCTGACCCCACCTTGGATTTCGGGCATTTTAGAGACCTACACCTGTGTGACACACCTTACAGAGCTCTTCCCTAGTCAGTGAATGAACATGAATGATTTTTTTTTTTTAAATAGCATTTTCACATTCAGTACACAAATCATTTTGACAAATGCATCCTGCATGCATTTCTGAATCCTTTCATGCACATCATTGGAGCAGTTTTGCTTTAACTGATAAGTAGAAATAGCAAACTCCCAAATATTCTACATATTTATTTTGCTACTGCAAACTTTTTCTGAATTAGATTTCAGATTTTTACTATTTGAATCTTATCCATATCACTTATGTAAACAGCTTTTTTTACTACAGACATGTTGAGGTGTGATGTTTTGAGACTGTTTTGCTCTTCTTCTCCTTCTCGTATATTTGAAAAGGTCAACTGAAATTATCCACAAGGAAACTGAGGTTCTAGCTTTGAAGTTTAGGTCTGGAATGCAATAATCTCTTAGGAGGGTTTTTCTAAGTTGCTGAGACAAAATATACCCGTCCAAAAATTTAGCTTTGGAGTAGTCTTTAAATTGTGATGTACTAAGCATGACTATATTTCATGGTCAATTTCTTGTCTCATACATTCCAGATTGAGTCTTAATTGAGAGAGTCTTCTTCAAAGATACTAGCAGAGTATTTGCCTTTAGTTTCGGGCTTTTCTGTTTCTAAATTCTGCAAGGAATTTTTAAAAATTTTTTGTAGTGCACTGAATTTAGAGTGCAACTTGACATTTCTGACAAAAATAGGTAGGAGGAAGTGGTGGTGTCCAATGGCTAATATTAGTGACTAGGTGTCAAGCCTCCTGGATTTTGTTTCTGGCCATACTACTGACTCAAGCAATTTTAAGCTATCCCTGCTTCCATTTTTCTAGCTGTGAAATAGAAAATGTGGTGGGGGTAAGCAAGCGTTAAATGCTTTAATTGAAATATTTATGTATTTAAAGGTTGAGGGAATTTGGCTAGCACATTCCAAAGGAATAGACTAGAGCTCAGTTAACTCCAGAGCACAAGACTTCACTACTGTCATTCGTATATATTAAAATCATATCTTTTTTTTGTCTTAGTATGCTGATGTGATGCAGTTCAAAGAGAACCCTCTCTTCTTTCTTACACAGCACTGTCATACCTTTTTGAGACCTGAAATTTGAAAGTATCCGATGCATGTGTAAATGTTGTTATAAGTACAAAATGTTGGTCTTGTGGTGATTGATCTCCACGGTGTAGCGTTACTTCCTCTTAAGTCATATTATTGGGAATACACATCCCATTTTCAGTGTTCTGTTTGCTTTTTACTTGGTGCCAACAAAAGTGAGACACAGGCTTGCATTCTTCTCCTGTCTGTGTTGGGGCGGGGAGAAGGAAATGTATTGAAGATTGATGTTGGCTTGTCTGCACTTATACCGCCGCTGTAGCGCCTACTGAAGACGCTGTGTCGATGGGGAAAGCTTTTGTTGGCGTAGGTACTCCACCTCCTCAAGAGATGGTAGCTATGATGATAGGAGAAGCCCTCTCATCAGTATAGTGCTGTCTACACCAGGAGTTAGGTCATTATAAATGAATTGCTCATGAGTGTAGATTTTCCACTTCTGTGCAACATAGTTATACTGGCATAAGTTTGTAGTGTAGACCAGGGCTGAAGGACAGGTTGTCTTTAAAGAAGCAGAGACTCATTACATAATTCATTGAAAACCTACTTTTAATCACAAATACTGTTCAAAACCATATCCTACTTCCTGTTGATGGCCCCTTGTTTGACAGGCACACTCAGATTTTCACATATCTGTGTTTCACTTAAGAAAAATGTTGAAGAATTAGATTCAGAGATGTGGGGAGGGAGGAGGACTGTAGGAGTTGTTTCTTTTACTAAGCGTAGGATTTAGATGTATATCTGACTAATTTATACTTCTTTAGAACCATGGATTTCCCTTGACTACTGTACATAAGGTTTGAATTTAAGCTTAGTTTTGCTGACTGTGGTAGAAGCTATATGGAATCTTAATTTACTGAGATTTGGAATTATATTTGCTACAGAGTTCATTAATATATTGGACTGCAAATGCTCTTAAAAATGGATTGTAATTGACCGTGGCTGTACAAAGATACCAAGCATCAAAGGTGGAAAAGTTTCTATTTTGCATTCTCTAAGTTTCATTCTTTACAATATGTTTTACATGCACATCATATTTGAAAGAATTTCAGAGATGGGAGCAATTTTCCTGGTATTTAATGCAAAAAATTAAGTTAAGAGAATACTTTAAGGTTACCCATTTAGTTGCTCATAATCCAGAAAACAGTACAGCTGCAGTTGTGTAGGTAACTTTAACACTTTCTTTGAGCTGATCGCATCTCAATGTAAATTGCAGGAAACTGTTGAACCCAATGGACTTAAACCAATATTAAACAGGTATAAGCAAAGTCAGACCCAGAATCTTAATTAAAAGATTGCATTAATTCTGCAATAATAAAATATTTATATCCTAAATCCTGCTCTCACTCTTTTAGAGGGAGAGCAAATACTGGGCCTATAGCCTGATGTCTTCTGCAACTTTCTTTCCCTCCGTATCCAGATCATGTCCAATTCTGCCATTTCATCCTCCCCCAACTGGTAGATGCAATCTTTTTCTTCGCAAACAACTAAAACTTTCCAGTGCTCTCATCGCTATCGGTTTTGACTTCTGTAACTTCCCTGGTGTGGCTTTCCAAACCTATACTACACCCTCTTTTAGTACATTGAAAACACAGCGAGTGGGTCGATTGGTAGTCTATTATAAGTGGGGTGGGATGGGGAGGTGGTCACAATGCATCTGGCAGTATAGTTCTTTGCATTACATCAATGTTGCCAGAGATCGCCTGCTGTCTAACAGCTTCCAGTGTAGATCTTGGGCCTACTAGCTTAAGATTCCTAATACTTTTTTTTTTAACAGCCATTTCCGTATTTATTCACTCCTATTAAAAATAATAATCGCACAATGCCATCTTGTTGATGTTTTATTAAATAGTCCATCATGAAAACCATAGGGTTTAATGCCAGAGGGGACCACTAGGTCATCTCATCTGACCTATTGTATATTGCAGGCCATTACATTTCACCCAGTTATCCTGTATTGAACCTAATAACTTGTTTTTGGATAAGGTATATTTTCCAGGAAGGCCATTCTTGATTTGAAGACCTGGAGAATCCACCACTTCCAATGACTGATAACACTGGTGGGGAAAACTTGTGCCTAATTTCTTATTTGAATATGTCTCGCTTCAGCTTCCTGCCACTGGTTCTTGTTAAGCCTTTCTCCCCTAGGTGAAAGAGCTCTTTAGAACCCTACCGTCTCTGACTCTTGTGACAGCTGTCACTAACAAATGTCTAATTTCCTAAGAAGCAAGGCAAGTAGTTTTTTATGGTAGAGTAGTTGCATAGTATTGCAACATTCACAGAGGGAAGGAAAGAAGACTACTTTACCAGCTAAGAATGGGCTTAGCTTCTGCATTCTCCTTTTGTTTGTTTTTTTTGGTCACTACCCAAATTAGTTTTGTGATGGGAAGTTGTTTCATGTTAGACTAGGTGACTTCCTAGTCCCATGTGCTTTTGGGGGAACAGAATGCGTGCAGTTCTCTATCCTATTCTGCAGACTTTTATAGGGGCTGGCAGCAGGGGAGTTGTGACATGATTGCAATGTTCCTTAGTGAAAGTGAAAATATCTTAGTTCTGTAATCTCTTATCACTTAATAAATATCAGATGTGGCTAATCTTCATAGCATTTCTCAACGATGGTGCCTGGAAATAATGACTCTCTTCTGCAGCTGAGGGATAGAACCTTCCTCTTTTCTAATTTTGGTAAATATAGGGTTTTTTTATGGCTGATCAGTTTTTCTTTTCCTCCCCTCTAAGAATGGTGAATTTTTGTCTAATACCCACACTTCCTATCAGATTTTTCTGCCACTCTTCTGTCCTTATAGCACATGCATGTTTAAAACATTAGAAACTCCTCTTGAAGGTTTTTTTTAATAGTATTTTAGCGATGGAGAGAGGGATGCATGTTCCTTATCTAAGGCTGTAGTGGGATTAAGAAAATATTCTAAGATGCTTTTCAAATTTGAACTCTAAAAAGAGTTCTTCTGAATTGCATATATAGAAAATAGAGCATAGTATTATTGCTAAATTGCAGAGATTTGTATCTAACAGATTCTTCACTGAGCAATGTAAAAGCAAAAATTAATCATTAATGTCAAATTTTTCATGGCAATTGACATTTGGAAGTATTGCAAGTAGGAATTATCTCATCTCAGTTGCTTCCATATGGCCATTCTGAAGGTACTCTAATGTCACTTGAAATGTTTGTGTTTTGATCTATTGCATGAAGCTAGAAAGAGAAATCAGGAGTTTTCTGTCAAGATGCTTAAACTTTAAATAGGATTTTTAGAGATGGGATATCTTTTTGGTCTACATTTAAAGTCCAGAATTTGACTTTAATAATATTTATTGTAGAAGGAAACAGGTAACTAAAATTGAAAGCACTCATATGTATGATAGTACTGAAAAAAGTCCTGAACAAGGATTCTTTGACTACATTCAGCCTCTTATTTCTCTAAATTGGAGTTACCTACCAAATGGGTTCTTTGTGTTTTTGAGCATCACAATCATTAGCTGGATGTGTGACACAATAAGGTACTGAATTTCCATAGTTATTCCACAATCAGTTGGAGGACTAGACAGTTTCTAACAGTGATGTGACCATTAGAACTTTATAGAGCATATACATTTTATGAGTTAGCCTATATTTGCACAGGCACAGTCTCTGACCACAGTCACTTGGGTTTGCTAATGATTTGCAAAAAATCCTTTGGATACAGAGTATTCATATTGCACTTGCAGGTGGGGGTAGGGGTGTGTGTGTGTGTGGGGGGGAGAATAGTGTACATAAGTCTGCATTTTGAAAACAGGGATCTGTAAACTGAGACAGGGTAACTAAAAATATTTAAGAAGTCAAAGTGCATCTCCTCCATCTCTACAGATTTTGCTCAGCCTGTGAAAAACAGTAGTTCATCTGACTGTGTAATATAATCTGATATTGAAGGAAAATTTTCTCTATTCAGAGATACATAATGTCACTGATATGATCTGTGGCTGAATGTGGATTATTATTTTTTTTTAATGATAACTGTAACCAAATCCAATGGGCAGTATCAGTTCTCTAGTGCAGTGCTTTTCAACCTTTTCATTTGTGGTCCCTTAAAAAATTTCAAATGGAGGTGTGGACCCCCTTTGGAAACCTTAAACATAGTCTGCAGACCCCCTGCAGGGGGTCAAAACATGCTAAATAAATTGTGTGTTTACAATTTGCCGGTTTTGCCAAAAATTCCAGTACCTTCCTAGTGGCCAATAGGCATACACACATTGTGAATGCACAACACATCATTCCTCAACAGACTTGCATGTGCACTCCTCTCTCACCCGCTGTGCATTCACTTCTTTCTGTTCTCACACACCATCCTGCCATTCATTTACTCCCCAGGGGTCAGGAATACACACAAGACTCTGCCCTGTGATAAATGAAGGGGGAGGGAGTAGGAGTAGCTCCCTTTTATGGATACCCACCCAGCCAGTTAGCTATAAAGTCCCTCTTGGTGGCTGTTCTCTGCTTGCTTCACCTGTAAAGGGTTAACAAAGTCCCCCAGGTAAAAGAAAGGGAGTAGGCACCTGACCAAAAGAGCCAATGGGAAGGCTAGAACTCTTTAAAAATGGGGGGGGGAGCTTTCCCTTGGCTGAAGTGACGGGGCAGCAGGAATGCTGTGTACAGTTTGAACCAGGTATGAAAAATTATCTTCCATACCTAGAAGGATTCATTAGGACAGGGAATGTTTAGATAGATGCAATCAAGTTTATTTCTTTATTTTGTCTTGTGGATTTCCTCTGTGCTAAGCTCAGGTATTTTTGTTTTCTTTTGTAATGTTAAACTGGACCCCAGGGAGCCATTCCTGGTGTTTAACCCCTTTTCAGTTGCTCTGTAACATCTAGCCATAGCCTGATTTTCCAGATGTTTCCTTTCTTCTTTTTAATAAAATTTACCCTTTTTAAAAAACAAAAACAAACAAAAAAAACCCCACCTGATTGATTTTGTCTTTTAAAGATCTGTGCATATGTTTTACAATTAGCTGGTGGCAACAGCTGGGTTTCCCTTTTGTTTTCTTTCTCGGCTTTCCCAAAGGAGGGGTGGAAAAGCTAAGGGGCCACAGAGAAAACTTCCCAAGCGAGTTTTTCCGGGATTCACAAGAGGCAGTTTTTTCACTTGAGTGGTGGCAGCGTTTGCCAAGCCAAGTGTTTGCGGGCCCCCACCTTCTGCACTCGAAGTGCCAGTGTGGGGAATCAGCCTTGACACTTCCTCATTCATTCACCCAGGGTTTAATAATTCTTCCTGGCCCTGCCAAAGTCATCAATTCTTTTTCCTCCCCTCTGTTTCTGTCCCCTCAAACTTTAAAATGAATCTGTCTCAGTCCACGTCAATATCCCCTCCATTCCCATTTGATGATGAATAAAACAGACATTTAGAAAGTGTTAAGCAGTTAATCGTGACTGTCTTGTGCTGTCATCCGTCACTGTGGTATCTGAGCTTTTACACAACTCATAAAAAGTTGAATTGAAACAAAATGACAGCCCATTCATCCCTTTAGCCAGGTGGTTCCTTTAGGGCTCCATACTGTGCATTCCACACTCCTCCAGCTTTCAGCATTTTTGTGTGTTCTGCCTAGTACCTTCAGTTATTTAGTTTTGTGCAGTGTAGAAAACTGAGTGAAAAGCTATGATTGTTGGCCACCATACCGCATTTTATCTGTCACTTCGTGATAGATAAAATACAGTAGTCACCACCTTCCTGAGGAAGAGTAAGTGTTAAGCTGGAATATTTGCAAGGAGTTAGAATTGACGATTCAGTGATTTCTTTGTAAGTGCCTTTATATGAAAGCCAGCTCTTGTAAAAACACTAGTATTTGTCAAGGATTTATTAAGCCTAATTTGATAACTTTGTGACGGGTTGGATCACAGAAACCCCCTTGGGAGCTGCCACCCGATGTGCAAAGACTACCTCTGCTCCTGTTTTCCCTGCCAGCTCAGGACTCCAGCACCCTGTCTTGCTGAGCCGGACACTCCTGTCTGGCTCCAGACACAGAGCCAGGGTCTGAATCACTTGTCCAAAGCTGCAGGTTTACCTGAAAACAGCTCACAGTAGCGTGGTTGTCTTTAGCACTCAGATGCCCAACTCCCAATGGGGTCTAAACCCAGATAAATACGTTTTACCCTGCATAAAGCTTATGCAGGGCAAACTCATAAATTGTTCGCCCTCTCTAACACTGATAGAGAGATGCACAGTTGTTTGCTCCCTCAGTTATTAATACATACTCTGAGTAAATTACTAAATAAAGTGATTTTATTAAATACAGAAAATAGGATTTAAGTGGTTCCAAGTAGTGACACACAGAACAAAGTAAATAAATTTGTTAGTCTCTAAGGTGCCACAAGTACTCCTGTTCTTTTTTTCTTAGAACAAAGTAAATCACCAAGCAAAATAAAATATAAAATGCGCAAATCTATGCCTAATCAAACTGAATACAGATAATCTCACCCTCAGAGATGCTTCAGTAAGTTTTTTTTCTCTGACTGGACACCTTCCAGGCCTGGGCACAATTCTTTCCCCTGGTACAGCTCTTGTTGCAGCTCAGGTGATAGCTAGGGGATTCTTCATGATGGCTCCTCTCTCCCCTTGTTCTCTTCACCCCTTTATATATCTTTTGCATAAGGCAGGAACCCTTTGTCCCTCTGGGTTTCCACCCCCCCTCACTGGAAAAGCACCGGGTTAAAGATGGATTCCAGTTCAGGTGACATGATCACATGTCACTGCAGGACTTCATTACTCACTTGCCAGCACACACATAAACAGGAAGACTCATAGGTAAATACAGCCATCTGCAGACAATGGGAGTCAAGATTCCAAACCATCCTTAATGGCCCACACTTTACATAATTACAATAGGCCCTCAGAGTTATGTTTTATATTTCTAGTTTTAGATACAAGAGTGGTACATTTCTACAAATAGGATGATCACACACAGTAGATTATGAGCTTTGTAATGATACCTTACAAGAGACCTTTTGCATGAAGCATATCCCAGTTACATTATATTCACTTCTATTTTTATAAAACCATATAGACTGCACAACGTCACAAACTTCATTAAAGCTAATCTAAATCTAGCTTTTTAAACTCCTATTTGGGTTCTGTGTAAAATCAGCCTTACAAAGTCCCAGCCTGCTGTTTGCAGGGAGTAGGGCACTCGATCAGCAAAGCCATCAACTTCTCCTGAACTTATGTTTTAATTTAGCCTTTGTTAGCAAAGAAGTCCTTGAAATGCAAACTGAGTGCAGTCGATGCCTGTGTCAGGTGGATGATAGCAGCTGTTGCCATAATAGGGTCAGGCCTTGCTAAGCAAGCAGAAGAGCAGCTGCAATGGCCCACACTGAATCCTCTGGGCTCGGAGGAGAAGTGACAATTAGCAACTCCTCCAGGCTCTCCCTCCACAGAGCCAGACCTGTTTCTAATCCTCCCTCATGGCCAGCAGACACCAGCACAGAGCTCTCCTGTCCTGTAGTTCCCACATCAGCAGGCCATAACCTCTTTCTAAGAAAGGAGAAGAGAAGATACATGCTCCTTTTTATCTACTGCACCTCCAAGGATCCCAGTATAACCTTCTTGTGGTGCTGGCACACGCAAGGTGCACAAAGGGGCATGCAAGGTCCCGAAAGAGAAATAAGCTTTTCATTAAAGATAACTCTGGAGTGATCCAGTAGCTCTACCAACAGGTGTGACAAGACTTTCAACATTGACCCTCCAGCGTCCCAGCAAAGCACTTGAACATACACACAACTTTGAACACCCAACTAGTACTGCTGACTCGAGCATTCACGCTACTTTTACATGTGAGTTAAAGTGCCTACAAGGACAAGAAGATCCCTAGGGCCTCCAAACTGTTAAGGACATGATGTGGCAAGTGGAGAAGTGAGGCACCTGCCATCGGAGAACAGGTGCTGATATGACCTCTGGAACTTGCAAAAGATGCTGCTGAAAGGCAATAGTTTGGTGGGACAGGGTAGAGAACTGTCTTGTTTCACTGTAAATTGTGCAAGTGACCTTTGGCAATTTGAAAACTCTCCAGTCTACACCTCAGTGAGTCCCTGTGCCTACTAAAGCAGTCATGAGAGAACTTTCCTTCTCCCAACCCTTTCCACCTCCCCTTCCAACAATGGAAGAAAATCACTCTGGGCTTGTCTACATGGGGACATTCAGGAAAGTAAATTTAACTAAAAGGTATAATTGGGATTTAAAGTAGTTGAGTTAAACCCCTGTGAGGACACTCTTTCAGAATTAGGGCAGGTCTATGCTTAAAATGCTGCATCGGGACAGCTGCGTCGTAGCACTTAAGTGAAGATGCTCCTACGTTGATGGGAGAGCTTCTCCCATTGGTGTAGTTAATGAACCTTTGGCAGATGGGAAAAGCTCTCCTGCTGACACAGGCCCCTCTGTAGACAGTGCTAGGTCAGTATAACTATGTTGCTTAGCGATGTGAATTTTTCACACCCCTGAGTGATGTAGTTATACTGAGTATAGACCTGGCCTTGGTGTCCAGACAGGGGTTTAATGCAGTTTAACTAAGCCACTTTAAATTCCCACCTGTTAGGGCTTTTCTACACAGTGCAGTGCACTCTACAGAGGTGTGAATCGTAGTGCACTGTAACGTTACAATCTAAGTGCCCAGTGTAGATCCTGTTGGCATGAGCTAAAAGATGTAGTCACATATGAAATGAGACAACATAATCTGCTAGGTGCTGAACTGTCTTGCTGAGCTGGCCATATAGCATATAAATACTGTGGGGCGCTGTGCCTCTCCCTCTGAGCATGAAAATGGAAAGGAAACTAAAACTAATTAGCAGAGATGGTGCTGGATTTGTTTTATTCTAAACACAGAAGGCCACCTGAGCAGTTGTCACTATATATCATGGATGACTTTTGTCTCTGGCATGCTGCTGAAGGAGACCACAAGTGGTAAGTGGCTGGTAATTTTTGTTCATGCTTGAAACTGATATAAGAAGTTCTTAAACTGGACTTCAAAGGAAGTTCCTTAAGGAACTTGCATCAAATACTAGTTCAGTAGACACAGGGCAGGAGAAGTCTTCTAATCATGCATAATGCAGAGGATTGGATAGGAGTTGTGTGGTGGGGAGCCTCCAAGCAATAACTGTATACTCTTGAGATCCAGTCCTGCAAAGACTTAAACTAAGCACATGCGTTATACACACAACTGGTTCTGGTGAAATCAATGATATAATTCCCATAGCTAAGCACATGACATGCATAAATCTTTACAGGATTAAGACCTGGGTCTATAATTGGGAACAACAAACCTGGATAATTTTTTCTCGGCAAGTTTAAAGAGAAACAAATCAAATTCAGGTTTAAATTAGAGTAAATGGTGGATTCTCTGAAACTTGAAATCTTTAAGTCATGGTTTGAGGACTTCAGTAATTCAGCCAGAGGTTCTGGGTCTATTTCTGGAGTAGGTGGGTGAGGTTTTGTGGCCTGTGATGTGCAGGAGGTCAGACTAGATGATCATAGTGGTCCCTTCTGGCCTTGAAGAAAAGGGAAGGGAGAGTGAGTAGCAGCCAAAAGTGTGTGTGTGTGGGGGGGATGCGGGGGGGGGGGGGGGGTCTAGTAGTTGAAGGTGGTACGGGTAGATGGGCGCTCTTGAGTTGTTAGCATCCAATAAAACTGGTCATATCCTGGTCCCAGTGTAGTCCGTGGGAGTTGTGCTGCTGACCTTAGTGGGGCCAGGATTTTACCCTTGGAATCTTCACCCAGCAGGAAAGTGCAGATTTGGGTAGTTTCCCTCACTACAAATTAACTAAACTCCTGGCATAGGACAAGATACATAAAGGGCAAGCTTTTTCTTTAGTTCCTGTATCCTGGTTTCATTCTGCAGCAACTCTTCCAGTACGGAGCTGAAATATAATGACACACATTGTGTACTGATGTTCATTGAAAAAAATTAACAAAAACATATTAGAAACTTGGCCTTTGGGGGTAGGCCTTTCGTTTCCTGGTGTGTCTATTTAATATCACTTAATTCTTTTGCTGGATGCCATTGCAGGAACAGCTTAGACATGTTTTTTTCCCCCCAAGTTGACAGAGCAGATTGCACCAATATTTGTCAAAGGCCACATCCTGCAAAAGCACTTCTGACTTATTCTGTTGCAGTTTTTTTTTTTTTTTTTTTTTTGAGATCAGCTTTATTTTGTAACTAAGTAGATGCACTGAGCTAAAAGCTTTTGTTTTGAAGCATGATGTGAACAAAATTATACCAATAAACAATACATCTAAATAAGTAAACAAACATACACAGTAACTTCTAGTCATGTGGTATTGTGTCAGTTCTGTTTTCAGATAGGAGGAGGAAGTTGCCTATTGTTGTTAAGCCAGCTGGTAACTGACACCACATTTGTGGAACATAGGAACAAAAGGCTTTTGTTCACAATTTGTATTCCTCTAGAACATACCAATTTCAAAGCCTAAGTAGAACATAGTGTATGAGCAGGCCAATTTGAATAGAACAATCTGGTGAGTTCAGTGAGTTGGTACAAATCCATAATTTTAAATTAAAATAAAAAATGGGACTACAGGTAGTAATTACTCAGGAGGATTACAGTTTGCAACATGAATGGACAAAATGCTCCCATCGCATCTCCTTGCTCCTCCTGTATACGGGCTCACTCTGATCACAGTAGGATATTGAAAAACATGTAAGCATTTCACTGTCCTTCTCTCTGAGTTGGAGTTGAAAGGAATGCATTTAATTTAGAAACAACAGTACTGAGATGTCCACTTGACGGCAAACAAGAGCTCTTGGTAAAGGAAGCAATGGTACTCTCTAATCCTTGTGACAAAATAAAACACTTCCTGAAAACAAAATAGTGTTACTCCATGCAAAATACCATTGGTCACCTCTAATACAGTATTGCTGTGTATGAGAACTAGAAATGGTTTAGCCATGCTCAACTCAGTTGAGACTTAAGTCCAGTTTTTTTGTAGCCTAGATATACCTAATTAGGATCCTCACCGGGAAGCAGTATTTTGTCCTAATATGCTGCTCCCAAGGTCAGACCTCACTATTGGGTGCTCATCCACCTCACTGTTAACAAGCAGGAACACAAATGTAACTGCAGAAGTTTTGGCGCACCCAGTTTTACTGGAACTTCCCTCAGTTCGTTAAATTGCATGGACAAAATCCTAAGAAGTTTGGATCATCCTGAAACAATTGAGCCAAGTAACATTTTGTAAAAAAAAAAAAAAAATTAAAATATTTTGGTATTCTTTTGTAGTAATATGCTAACTCTGTGTGTAATGGAAGGTTTAAATTCCTGTTGATTTGAAACTGACATGTTCTGGGATGGGCCTCCACCTTCTTAATTTATGTTATTTAGGTGACTCCGTAGTTAAGTTGTGGTCATCCCATTTTATAAATGTGGAAGATGAGAACTGTTTCTAGAAATTAGAAGTATGGGACAAACACGAAAATAAAAAGATTAAATATATTGAGTCTTAAAACTTTTTTTCTTTCGGCAAGTAAGTGTGTGTGTGTGTGTGTGTGCGCGTGTGTGTGTGTGCGCGCGCATTTTCAGTCCTTTCTCACGGAGAGCCAGTTCATTTTTGGAATGTCCAAATTGACACACCGGTAGATGCCTAACTTTTGTTTCAAGTTATTTTCTTCAAACTTCTTAGCTACGGACTAGCACTTGATTCTTACTCCTGACACTTTTAAAATTAACTGTAAACTTGTGGTGTTTATATATGTAAGCATGTATTCCAATTCTGTTCTTTTTCAGGTAGTGGTGCTACAGCAGTAGTCCAGGCAGCGCTATGCAACCCCAGACAAGAACGTGTAGCAATAAAGCGAATCAACTTAGAAAAATGCCAGACCAGTATGGATGAATTGCTTGTAAGTAAATTCAAAGAGAAAAATGTTGGTGGGCAGCTCTTCTTTTGCCTGATCTGAGATTTTTTATGTAGAAAACAGGTTAAAAGGGATCTGGGAGACATGTGCCACTGCACTAATAAATGAACTGTATCCAGATCATCCAGTAACTATACTACCATACAATATTTCAAATGTGCAAATACCAGACATGCAAAGATTGGGTATTTCAGGATTGTATGTGTTGAGGCCTTTGGAAGAGCTACTCTAAGCCGTAGCCATTTCTTACAAGTGACTCTGTCTTCAGGAGTTTGAAACTTGACCATAAAAATGTTTGAACTTCATATGTTAAGACTACTTACAAAAAGAAATTCATGTCTAAATCAAAACTTACTTACTATTTTTGGTGTGTGTGTGTGTGTGTGTACACATTATTTGGGTTAAAAATCCCAATGAAGAATGGCAGCATTTTAAACAAACAAAAAGCCAGTTGAAGTTGCAAGTTTTGGAAAAATAATAATGTCTATATTTGGTCTTAAAATGGATTACAGCACACCTTAAGAGCATATCTTTTCACATATCAGGATTTTCATATCACAGACCTAATATGGGTTTGTGCCATTTAGCTTTAATCCAATAGACCATACCAACTGCTTTAGAAACTCTTGTTTGGATCACTGATCAAAGGAATACAGACTTTTTTTTTTTTTTTTTTTTTTTAGTGCGTTTTTATACAATAGCCACTTTAGAATAGTAGGAGTGTAATAGGTTAATGCACCAGTGATGGCAGTCTATCAGGTGAGTGAACTCTTTTAGCAGACTTTCATAACTCTCCTTCTATTCAGGTGCTTATAAGACCAATCACCATGCTATCTAGGCAGCATGACAAGAATCCAAGAATGCCAAATATTTCCAAAAAAGAGAGTGTTACTTTCTGCTTCTCAGGTTGCTGTTACCGGGAGGGTGTGGATTTTTTATTTTCTAATGAAGAAACTTGTAGTTCTTCTTCAAATGCTGTTCCCTATGTATGTTCCACTGTGGGGTAGGCATACGCTCTGTATACTGGGTTCTTCAAGATGTGTGGTCCACTAGATGCCCTCCTTCCTTTCTGCTTCGGATTATTCTCTGATTTGTGGTGGAGAAGGAACTGGAGAGATGGTTGATCCGCTCTGCCTTTTATCCCTTGGTCAGAGGCATGAGGTGATCAAGAGACACTGCTTTCAAAGTTTTCTGGCTCCAGGCTCATGGAGTGCTTGCCTACCCACAGTGGAATGCAGATAGAGACCACATACCTTGAAGAACCTCCAGTTACTATAAGGTAAGTTAAATTTCTCTTGGAAGAGAAATGGTCTCCTTGATGTGGAAATGCCAAGATAAAGGTGTCTTGACTATTACCCTTGATACTGAGGACTTGGCTACACTCGTGAGCAATAAAGGAGCCCCGGACGCACTAGCTCACTCCCCAGCCTCACTGGCAAGGTACGTAGAATGCTCTGACTCCACGGCTACAGCGCTGCTGGTACTTCACCTCGGCGAGAGGAATAATGTTTGCTGCACCTTGGCTACAACACATGGGCGTCAGTGTGAACGAGGTGTTGGGTTACTGCACTCTGATCGGCCTCAGGAAATGTCCCATAATCCCCTTAAGTCAAGTAGCCACTCTTGTCACTGTTTTGAACTCCTGTAGGAATGCGGAAATGCCCTTTCAAAGCTCTGTTTCTGACAGCAGGCAAGCAAGCCGTGCGTGTGTGCGTGAGAGAGAGAGAGAGAGAGAGAGGCGGGGGGGGAGGTCTGCTGCTGTCTGAACTTACAAGACAGCATGCTGACATGCTCTCAGCCCCCCAAAACCTCACTTTCTCCCCCTACATACACCCAACACGCTCCCTGTCACACTCCACCTCCCCTCCCCCATTTGAAAAGCACGTTGCAGTCACTTGCATGCTGGGATAGCTGCCCATAAAGACCACTCCCAATGCCATTGCAAGTGCCGCAAATGTGGCCATGCCAGTGCGCTTGCAGCTGTCAGTGTGGACAGACTGCAGCGCTTTCCCTACTGCGCTCTACGAAGGCTGGTTTAACTCACAGTGCTCTACATCTGCAAGTGTAGCCATGCCCTCACACAAGTTGGGCTCAGCCATCTTCCTTCTGATAGTATATCCTGTCGTCTTGGGCTCTCCACTGCAAATGTTCCTCATCTGGTTCTTGATGGCCTTCCCCTTAGTTTGTCCACCCCTGCACTGTATAATCCTATGTCCTGGGGGCCGCATCCGGCCCTTCAGATGTTTTAATCCGGCCCTCGAGCTCCTGCTGGGGAGCAGGATCCAGGGCTTGCCCCGCTCTGGTGCTCCAGCTGGGGAGCGGGGTTGGGGGCTTGCCCTGCTCTGTGTGTGCTGTGGCTCTGCACGGCTCCTGGCAGTAATAGCATGTCCCCCCTCCAGCTCCTACATGTAGGGGCAGCCAGGGGGCTCTGCACGCTGCCCCTTGCCCCTGGCACCGCCACTGCAGCTCCTGTTGGCCAGGAACTGCGGCCAATGGGAGCTGCGGGGTGGCGCCTGCAGACGGGGCAGCGCGCAGAGCTGCCTAGCCATGCCTCTGCAAAGGAGCAGGAGGGGAGACATGCAGCTGCTTCTGGAAGCTGCTTGACGTAAGTGCCACCCAGAGCCTGCACCCCTGACCCCCTCCTGTGCCCAAACCCCCTGCCCCAGCCCTGATCCTCCTCCTGCCCTCCAAACCCCTTGGTCCCAGCCCAGAGCACTCTCTCCTACACCCCCAATCCTTCATCCCCAGATCCTGCACCCCTGGCTGGAGCCACACACCCCTCCCACACCCCAACCCCCAATTTCATGAGCATTCATGGCCCACCATACAATTTCCTTACCCAGACGTGGCCCTTGGGCCAGAAGGTTTGCCCACTTGATATAGTGTGATGTCTCAACCAGTTGTAGCTGTTTTCAAGAGGATTGTGGTAGAGGAGTTGTCTTCTGAGGCAGCTTAATTCCAATGTGTTTGGGCTCTGTAGATAATCAGAGCCTTGAACTGGACCTGGGAGGGGAAAAGACTCCACTGGAATGTGGTGTGATGTGTTAGCACATGCCCACTACTTCACCCAATCCCTCCCAAAAGTGCTAAGAGGCTTTATTTTAAAGTACACCTTTACCCCGACGTAACATGAATTCGGATATAACGCGGTAAAGCAGTGCTCCGGGGAGGCGGGGCTGCGCACTCTGGTGGATCAAAGCAAGTTCGATATTACACGGTTTCATCTATAACACAGTAAGTTTTGTTTTTTTTGGCTCCCGAGGACAGCGTTATATTGGGGTAGAGGTGTAATATGAAACAATCTTTCTTAAACTGGCTCTAGAGGTAACTCCGAGGGAAAGGGTTAAACAATCCCAATCTTTTCAAAAGGGATTAGTGCCTTCTCTTAAGGGCTACCTTCTTGTAAAACATTCTCTGTCAGGGCTTGAGGTATCCACATGTCTGTCTGTCAATGCTAAGATATCTTGCCTGTCTGCCAAAACAGAGGCAGTTTATCTGGACCTTTTGATGCCATATTGCCTTCTTCCTTCCCCACACTTTTACCATATTAATGATGGTAATTCTGCCTTTATGTGCAAACAGCTTATTTCTCCTTCTGCTACTGTTCTACTTGAGCCAGAAATTCCCTCCCACACACAGTTCGGTGGCTACACGTGACTGTTGTCCTCCCGTGTTGACTCTTCCAAGTGCATGTTTATAATCTGTTTGAGAGTCTTTAGTCAAATACATTAAAAGGCAGAGGACCCTGATAATTGTTAGCTCTGTTCTAGCATTGTGACTTCACTGTTTCAAAACAAGATATTCTCTCTCTCTCACACACACACACACACACACACACACACACACACACACACACACACACACACACACACACACACACACACACACACACCATTTATCCCTAAACTATTTGATTGCATCTGTACAAGTACTTTGATTTCTATGTATAGCACTTCGAATATATTTCCCAAGCATTCTATGAGAGCTCTCCTTTTTGAGAATACTGATTGTGTTAAACACTGTACTCTACTAAGAATGCAATTCATACAATAACTATGATAAATATTTTCCATAGGATGGTAGTGGCTTTTATAATGGGCGAGCACAGAACTGCCTTTAATAAGTAACTTATTAGGTAGCTCAAGAATTAAATACTTCTGTTTACAGTGTGTTCTTTACTTTCTAATATTAAATTGTACTTGAATTTCTTTTGTGCTAAATGTCCACTTCATTTTACAAAGTGAGCTCAATTAACAATCTTAAGCTGCTGCATTTTAGAAAAAGACTTCAGTAACTTGATGTGCAAATAGAGATCTTATGTCACTGCTGGTGTCTGCAGAATTGTCGTCTACCCTGTGAATCCAGCTGTTTGCTACCAAATGTCAGTGCCAGGGGGTCCTTGTCTTCATCAACTCAGGCAACATCTACACTATGAGGACTATAGAAGCACAGCTACGGCACCATAGCTGTGCCGCCATAACCCTGTAGCATAGACACACCCTACAGGGATGGAAAAGTGTTTGTGTTTTTTTTTTTTTTTTTTTTTTTTCCCCATCACTGTAGGAACTGCAGCTCCCTGAGTGACAATAGGTAGGTCAACCAAACACATTCTTACATTGACCTAGTTGTGTCTGCATTTGGGGTTAGGTTGGCATAGCTACAGCGCTCACCCCTGAGCAATGGTAGCTATGTCAACCTAAGTTTTAAGTGTAGACCAGGCTTCAGTCTCAGCCAGGGAAACAAAATTTCTATAGGCATATTAAATGCCATATTAACCAATTTATTTGGACATAAACTTTTGTGGATTAAAAACCCACTTCTTCAGATGCATGGAGTGAAAATTACAGGTGCAGGCATACTGACACATGAAGAGAAGGGAGTTACCTCATGCATCTGAAGAAGTGAGGTTTTTTACCCACGAAAGCTTATGCCCAAATAAATCTTTTAGTTTTTAAGCTGCCACCAGACTCCTTGTTTTAAATATAGTAAAAGTTGCCATTACTGTTTTGAATAAGAAGAATATTCCCAAATAAAGTTCTTACCAAATGCTACAAGGGAAGTCAAACTTTGGCTCCATAATGATTCTGTGAAGTGAAGAAGGATGGTCTACTGGAGGAGTCACTGGACTCCGATCTGGATTCAGTTCCCTTTTCTGCCACAGACTACCTGTGTGATCTAGGACAAGTCATCTGATCTACCCTGTGCTCATGGGGTACTTGCTATCTCTCACACAAGTGTTTGTGGTGATGAAATCTATTAATGAATTAGGTGCTCAGATTCTATGGCGAAGGCTAGATAGATAGATTTCTTCTAAAATAGTAACATTTAATGTTACTATGACTCTTGTTAGCCATTATTCTAATAAAATAGACATCTGATTTTACAATTTATAAAATGGGGCTACCAATGACTGCCTCGACCCCATAGCTATTCATCATGACCTGATAATAAATTCTAAAGTTGAGACCTATTTTTATGGGGGCGGGGTATGTGTGCTGTGTGTGTGTGTGTGGTTTTTTTTTTTTTTTTTTTCCCCTTAATTTCTGCATATCGCTGTGCTTGCAAGGAAGAAGAGAAACTCCTACAATTTCTTGAGTACACATGGGTTTGAACTACTCTTAATATATAGGGTCAGCTTGCTGTTTGTTTTTGCACTTCTGTATTCTTACCTGGCTACTAGCTATCGTAGCAGAGTCATTATGCCCAGTTAATGGAAACTCTCTTGTACTCATTCTGGAGCTTAGATCATTTGCCTGATAGAATAGAGTGGCTCTATCTGAATAAATATATAGTTATCCAATCGACTTCTGTGGCATTAGGACAAACCTATAAAAAGAGGATCTCTAACAAAAGGGACACAACCATCTGGAAACCAATCTATTAAACAAGTTTAAAAGTACCTTCAGTTATAACACCTGCTCTGAGTCCTCTCTGCCAATTTTTGTAGCTTTAGTCATATTATTTCAAAACAAAACAAAACCACCAAAACCCTCGAGTGTTTGCATGGGAGACCTGTAGAAACAAGAAAAATATTTACCCATTTAGACTCAATGCTGTGAAAAGCACTTGGTAAGCAGATTTGAACAAAAATTAAAAATCCTTTTGCTCATCCTCTTAATCCTTCTAAGTATTCTACCGAAGGTGGTTTAAAATGAGGTTTTATGCACTTTTTTCAAAGTTGTTGATATCCCATTAGGTGAACCTCCCCACTACAAGCAAACTTTGTGCCTCAGCCAAATAACTGCTATTTGTAGATCTTAGGCTCTGAAATCTTTTGCAATTGAAATTCCCATCCTTCTGCAATACAAGATTTTTAGGCAATTAACTGATATTGAGCTAAATGACTTGTGGAGGTGCTTGCTTAGTGGGTGGTTGTTAAATCACCAGCTAACTGTAGCATAATGTGGACAACTGGAGTCTTTTAATCCTTAAATCCTTTTTATTTTTTTTTATGCTTTAAAGTATCTTAACGATCTTTTCAAACAATTACACCTTGCATACCCTTTGTAAACATATGGAGTAAATTTTGCCCAACAGTGACATGCAGGTACCTCTGAGAGACACCAGCAGCTGTTTTACAGCATGAAGCAGCAGTATACAAGCGTGAACAAAAAAATATTGTTCAATTGAGACTGCAAGTTAAATTTGAGTCATAATGTGACTTGCGGTATTGCAGCTTGATGTGGACAGCTGGGTTAAGACCCTGACTATACAAAAAGTACAATGAGATTATTAATAAATCATGTTTGTTCAGGACCTTGGCTTAACATCTCATCTAAGACTGCTGTGATTTAAATCCCTCTTATTATTCTGACATATAATTAAATGTGGTGAGAATAACTTGGCCATTTTTTTTCTCTCTTCCTTTTAGGGTATGTGTACACTGCAATGTAAGCCCAGGGCTAGTGGGACTTGAGTCAGCCTAACCATGTTAGGGAACCCTGGACTTGACTGTCAACAGTGACTGTATTTAAATCCTATGTTAAGACTTTTCTAACCCATGCTTGAATTTAGGGCTCTGGCATCCACGCTGACTCTGGTCTATGCACTATAAAGTACCATTTCCCAGATATGCTATCCCTAGCGTCCATTTCCCAAATGTGGCCACTCTAGCCCTAGGACCATGGTGCCTGCCCTTCAAGTTACAGAAAGTTTGAGCAGCCTGCCAAACTCTTTGCAAACCCAGGAGGCTCTCTGATAGTATGCTTGCAGATCTGTGATTAGAAGAGAATGGGTTAATGCTGACCTAAGTTGCTGCTAATCACTATGGGGTGGGTGGGTGGGTGGTGGCTTCTGTTTTCAATAGAGTGGATTGCAGGTTTTTGGGATAGAAGATTAAGCAAGTTGTCCCATGGAATTGTGGGATACATCCAGATGACTCATGGGGCACAAATTAAACGGGGCTGCGTCTACGCTACAAAGTAATAAGGCTCAGACTCTGGATCCTGGCTAGGCTTGAGCTCGGACGCTCTAGCCCTGCAGGGTCCCGGGACCTTGGGTCCAAGTCCTGAGTTAGTGCAGTTGCAGTATGGACGCAAGGGAGGGATTAGGTTTGAGCCTGGGCTCAAACAGGGGCTTACGTTGCAGAGTAGACATACCATTAGAGGCCTTCATGCTGACTAAAATAAAGTGTGGAAACCAGATGTAAGCTAGAAACTACATTTTCTTGCTTTTTAAAGACACATAGGAGCTATTTCTGTTAACTGTCTGGGAGGCACTGTAAGAAATACTCTTAAAATGTTAAGTTAAAAATAAGGAAATAACCTTGGAAAAGGAGGTCTGGGGCTTAAGAAAGTTGTACACATTCATGAAGGTAACAGTCTTCCTTGCAACCTATTGCAGACTGTATGACTTGGTAGTGCTGCTGCTGCTTCTGGCCACATCATGTGGTGACTGCTGATGGTGTACTTGTTTACTAAATCATTTCCTTTGCCTTTTTTTCTTTAGCTGTGAGCCGGCTTCCTCCACTCACTTGGCTATGTGGTCTCTACCTTGAGCCCCACACTTTACTCCCCTTTCACCACTCTTCCTCTCTGTCTAATGCATTTTCCAACCCGAGTTTCCTTAATCAGTTTTCTCTGTTCCTGTGCTGCCAAGGGCCTTTTGAGAAAAAACAGGGAAGGTACAGGCTCATTATTCTACAGCAGGTTTGTTCTCTCCTTTTAATTCCAACTTGCATGCCAAACCTGTTTTTTCTCTTGATCTACTCCCATGCCTTCTACCCTTGTAGATTGTCCACCATCGCTCCCTGTGGGATCATGACTCTGACAATTCCCTCCCTCCAGAAGAAAAGAGTGGCATCAATCTCCTGGCCAGCCTCCCTTTAATATTCCCCATCTTCAAAACTGGTTCTGTTGCTCAAGGTTTATGTAAATCGTAAACATGTGTGTAAACTATTCTTTTCTCATATTTCACTTGGGAAGTTATTAATAACCTAAAAATGATGGTTATAGCAAAATAGAACTGCTGTCTTTCCAGACTGTCCTGTTTTGCTTTTCTTATAGAAAGAAATTCAAGCTATGAGTCAATGCAATCATCCCAATATAGTGACCTATTACACGTCTTTTGTGGTTAAGGATGAACTCTGGCTGGTTATGAAGTTACTAAGTGGAGGTAAGTTCCTGACTCTTTATTTATTTATTTATTTATTTATTTATTTTTTGCTTGAGCTTGTTTAACTTCAAGATTATGTATGATGTCATTTGCATATGCACATTCTTTGTATTAATGTATCCAGTCCAAATACCTCCTTTTGTGTGGAAGAAGTAGTAGAGGAACACACTGGCTCAATGGCATAACAGGGATGCTGCTCTTTTAATGTACATTATTCAGGCTATGTGAGTAAACATGCACTTTTGCCAGATCTAATCAGTTCTATTGTCATTTTTTTTCTTGAGCATTACATTCATTTACTTATCTAAAATAAGAGTAAACAAACCACTGCAGGTCATTTCCCCCTCATCCTGTCCCTCACCAAGAGAAGGACCAACACTATTTCATGCCTATTAGGCCTGTAGCAAAAGTTGTCTGTCTTCTCCGCTGTATTATTATTATTATTATTATTGATTTATTTATTATTTTTGGACTGGATGTTTAAAAAGATTCCCACAGCTTGCATGATTATTGTGGACAATATGAAAACGTAATCATAGTCATCTCTGGGAGGGGAAAAGACAGAAAACTCCATGTGTTTGCAGTTGGGAAACCAAATTTTTCCTTGCTGGCAAATAACTTACTATATCATCTTGTGTTACTAAATGTAACACAAGATTGCCAAGATCTGTTCTGATGGCAGCAGTTGACTAGTGCACTTCTATGGTCAGAAAATAAATATGGAAAATCTGCCTAAAATAACAGTTTGTTACTTGGGCTTCGTTGAAATGCAGAAAACATTAAGCAATAATACGAAATATCTTTGTTGGCCAACAGTTAATGACTAGCTAGAGCAGCTAAGGACAGAAAATGAAGCCAAATGATCATTAATACCCTAGCTAGTTACTGTCAGGAAATGCTTAGCTGAAAAGACAATGTCGCTATTGAAAACTGTTGACATTTTAATTAAAAACAAAAACTTTGTTTTGAAACGTGATACATCACAGTGCATGTTGCCAAGGACGCAGTGCTCTACTTAGAATACTTTTCATTACTATGCACAGTTTTCATATCCAGTTCTGCAACTGGATTTCTGTAGGCATGGGATTTGGCCCACATGGATCTGAGTGAAGAATTGGGACCTTGGATGGAAACTCTTGAGGGCAGAAAGCATGGTCTAGTCTGTTTTGTAAAGTGTTTGTGTAAACTTTCAATGATATTGAAATGTATAACAGTAGGATAATAAACAAGTAAGCAGAAAGTTGAATGTTAGCTTTTTTTAAACCAAATGATTTATTTTTTTTTTGAGCAATCTGTGCACTTTATTCAAACAGCTGATAGTTGAGGGTCTCTGTGTGAGAATACAAAGATTTTTTTTTTTTTTTTTTAAGTTGGAGCAGAATAGCTTAATAGGAGTAAAGAAGTGTAAATATTAAAATGTAGAAACTAATAGAGATCAGAAAATCTGGTCTCTATAGCTCAGTAATCACTGTGGTAAGACTTCTCAAACAGATTGTTTCTGACTTGTTTTCCCTCCCCTTCACCCCGCCCCCATGGAAATCCCGCTTTTCAATTTAGGTTCAATGCTGGATATAATAAAGTATATCATCAACCGAGGGGAACACAGGAATGGTGTCCTTGAAGAATCTATCATAGCAACAATTCTTAAAGAAGTTTTGGAAGGCTTAGATTATCTACACAGGAATGGGCAAATTCACAGGTAGGAGAATGTATACAGTGAATTGTATTCTTAATTTGCATTAATAGTCTTCACTATGGCTGACACTGGTCAATCCTAATAGGTTGGTTAATAGATGCTTTTCTCCAAGTATTAAAGGACTATGTTCCAATAATTCTTGGTGGCAGATAGCACTGTTTAGGCAACTGGTATACCTTGTCTGGCTTATCATTGTTATCTTGTACTGTGTGTCTATATCCAACTGTTCTGTCTCCTCTTCTACATAAATTGCAAGCTCTTCGGGGCTTTGACCCTCTTTTTGTTATATTTGCATGGTGCATAGCATGATAGAGGCCTGATTTGGGCCCCCAGTGAATATCTGTGCCTTCATAGCTATGAATCAATGCTTAGTTTTTGGTGTGTGTTTTCCTCTGACTTAGTATAAACCTACTTTGAAGGACCCATGAACACCTTTGTACTTGTTTTAAAAACAAAACAAAACAAAACATTGTATCTTAGTAAATGCCCACTTTTCATCTACTTTCCCACTGACTCCTAAGGTGTAGATCACATGTAATTTTATATTTCTTCTATTCACTCAGGCTACTCTATATGACTGCTATAGTGATATACTGTACCAGTTATTTCCATGACTTGGAGTTTTGGTGTCAGAAGCACTATATGTTGACCTCATGAGTATTGTTGGTTAAGACAAAGTTGGCTTTAAGATGAGACTTTCAACAGTTTCTTTGCTTGATCCAGTAGTGCCTTTATTTTTTTAATTGTTTGCTTTCAAAAGGTGATTAAATTAATACTGTAAACAAATGCCCTAAAACGGTACAGCACAGGCCCAATGCAATATTAGTTTCTTGCACTTACGTAGCATGTTTCATCTTCAAACTGCTTTTTACAAATAAGCCCCCTCTTGTCAAATTAAGACATATATTTTCCTCACCTAGAACCCATGTTTCCAATCTAGACCTTCAAAGGATGTGCCACAAACCTTAATTTGTTGCCCATGCTAACAGAACAGAGGAAGAGTCATTACCGTCTAATGCTCACCATGTCCTCTGGATTAGGAAGAGATTTTTCTCAGCTCTTTTTGTAATGGTGCATAAGAAGCTGGAGAAGAGCTATTTGTTTAAGTCTCATTACAAAACAGAGTTGAGAAATAATTCTCTTAAATCATACAGCAGCAGCATGGAAGCATTGTTTACAGTAGAATCTTTTACATTCTTCTTGCCCAAATGGGTTGTCACTGATTTTCCCTAGTAGACACTAAATTAAACAACTGGAGTTGCTGCTTCCAAAATGGCTAGTGTGTTTTTGTTTTTCCCTTCACCACCACTTGCTTCCCTATTAAAATATATCAATGAGTGAAGAGTTAGTCAATGACAGCAGATGCTAATTCTGTTCAGTAGATCCTAGGAAGACTGACTACTGAAATTCTTAATTTTTTTACTTTATGGTTATTGAAAGGAACATGTATTCTGTGCAGTTTAAATGGGTATAAATCTGTCATTTAAAAAATGCCCAATCCTATGAAGACTTATGCTCATGCTTTTGTTTTTAATTTTAAGCATATGAATAGTGCCACTAGATGTCTGAATAAAGTCACTGAATTCAACATGAAGCATGAGTAGATGTCTTTGTAGGACTGAGTTATTGATCTAGTGTGACCTCCTGTATATCACAGGCCACCAACACCAGCTACATTAACCCCAATAACCAAAATGAGACCAAAGTATTACAGCCCATCTAACTACCTTTATAAACCACCTATGCAGCACGTTAGTCAGGTGTAAATTTGCAGTAAACTATTTAATCTCGTCCCATAAATTTGGTTAGAGCATTTTACAGAAGATTAAAGAAAGCAGTTTTATTTCTTTAAATTATTGGTGGGAATTAGGGCAGCTCCTCACTGTAGAATTTTGAAAAGTTTCATTGGATCGTTAGGATGGAGACATCTAGGGCCAACCTCTGCTGTTAAGGTGCAGTTTCCTTGAGGTCATTGGAGTTGTGTCCATTTACATCAAAGCTGAATTTGGGCCCTTAGTTTCCATGCAAAATGGATTTGGCTTGTGTTCTTACTGGTAAGACACAATTTCCTAGCTGCAAGGGAACAGCTTACCCAGGAGAGGTGGTGGATTTGCTGTCACTTGGAGTATTTAAGACTAGATTTCTTTCTAAAAATATGATTTAATCCAGTTTCTGGGGGGAACTCTACGGACTGTGCAGGGGAGTTGGGCTGGATTGCCTCCTTAGTCTCTTCTGGCTTTGGAATGTGTGAATCCGCCTATCCCCTTCCTTCGTGGGCCCTGGGGAGAATAGGATTGCCTACCTTGCCTCAAACTCATAATTATTGCAGTTCTGCATTAAGATAATGACTCGTGCTCCAGCCAGTTGCCTGCATGAGTCAGGAAGGAATTTTTTTCCTGATGCATAACTAGCTAGATGTGTTCTGGGGTGGTTTTTTTTTTTTTTTTTTTTTTCTGCCGTCCTCTGAAGCATCGGAGATTGGCCCCAGCTGGAGATGGAGTAGACTGGTGCTTTGAGGTTGTACAGAGCAGTCTTCTCTTAAATGAATGGCTGGTGTGTCTTTCTCTCATGGTCAGGGTTAAACTGATCTCCACAGTTGGGATTGGGAAGGAATTTTCCCTCAAGTCAAATTGGCAGGAACTTTGGAAGTTTTTTGCCTTCTGCTGCAGCATGGGCTTGCCTGCTAGCATCATTTGGGTCTCTCTCACCTAATCACTTCTCTGTTGTTGCTCTCCTGTTCTCTGCCTGTGGCCTGCAACAGTTTAATCTCATGAGGACTGAAATGCTTTGGTCTAAAGTCACTGGGCTCAATATAGGGGTATTTGAGTGAAATTTTATATCTCATACACTGGACATAGACCTAAATGGGTCCTTCTGGCATTAGACTCTGAAAGAATGCAAGCTCAGTTTTGCACGTCTATTTGCTTTTATATAAGCTAACAAAATTGTGTCCCTCCATTTCTCCCCCCCCCCTTTTATTTTAAACGTCAGTGGAGCATCTTTGCTAACTAGTTTCAGATCAGATAATCAACATGTTTTGAGTGGTTGAACCTTTTTACTAATTTTACATTTTTCTTATGAAGCTTTCTTTACAATAGCTATAATCACACATTATGAAACTTATTCAGAAAGTTAACTCTCTTTTTGTGCATTATAGGGATTTGAAAGCTGGCAATATCCTTTTGGGTGAAGATGGCTCAGTACAAATAGCAGGTAATGATGGTGACTGAGGCCTAACAGTTAGTCAAGGGGAAATGGAAATGAAGCTAAGTGATACCTTTTTGAGATTCCCCCCCCCCCTCTCCCCCCCCCCCCCCCCCCAGAAATGCTGTAGTATCTCTTGGGCTACCAACTTCATAATGTGGGAGTGTCAGATGAAAAATATGGTGCAATAACCCAGTTTGAGACTACATGATCTCCAAAGCAACAATAAAGCATCTGAGCAGCATATATCATACTTGCCTTACAAGCCATAGCAAAAGTGTCCAAAAACCTATTTCCTTTTCCCCCAGCATCTTGTAACTATCCACATGCATGGGAGAATTTGTTACCCAGACTCAGCAATTCATTTTGCTGTCCTCTGCCTTATGTAATGAACTGTATTTCTGTAAATTATTCTAATACATCATGGTGACTTTAAAGTCTACACTAAAATACAATGGAGATGTTATACAGTGACCTTGGCCTCAAGACTCTTCTTGAAGATATGTGGAGGGATGTTTAAGAGAAGATGCCTCCCTTTCCACTTTTGGCATCTCATTGTTTCATGATGGACACTCCAATAATCTCTAAGGCCTCTTAAAGATCAGGTTATAAAACATGGTGGTCGTCTTAGTGGTTGTCTATCAACCAAATAAATTAATTCTCATGATTGCTAGCCACTAGGCTGCATAGGTTTAGAAGAAGCTTTGAACATATCATGGGTTGTCCACATGACTTTTTGCATGGTTTTTTGTTCGTTTGATTATTTCTTTTTAAATAGAAGTCTACAAGGGCATTGAAATAACACTGAACAGAGCAAAAAGAAGAACAGGAGTACTTGTGGCACCTTAGAGACTAACAAATTTATTAGAGCATAAGCTTTCGTGGACTACCGCCCACTTCTTCGGATCCTGAACAGAGCAGAAGCTATTAGTAGATTAGATGTCAAGAGCAAGTCACTAATCAGAAAAATGTTAAGTTTTCAGTTTGTGAGCAGAAATCTCCTTTGAATTAAATAGAAGTAACATGTGGAGGTTTGACCTCCTCTCCTCCTCTTTTCCCCCCCCCCCCCAAAAAACCCCTAATATTAAAACTAATGGGATATTAAGTCTTCTGTGGCTTTTTCTATTAATGTTAAATTGAAATCAAAGAAAATAATAGGGCAGACTTATAGCTGTACCTGAAATCACATGGCTTCAAGTGTAGGACATATCAAGCACTTGCTGAGAAACTGTGACTTTTCTAAAACACTAGCTCAAATATTTGAGATCCACTCGTTTTTATAAAGGAATTACCCCAAACTCCATCCACATGATTGCATTAGATTTTTTTTTTTTTTTTTTTTTTTGAAAAAGTGGTCTCAACTGATTTGTTAACTTTTGGATACTCTGATTATACTTTTGATCCTATGAAGGTCATGCAGTCCCTCTCATGAGTAATACTGTGTTTCTTGCCAGGATTACCATATGTCTCTTTGGACAGTACATTGCTTCTTCTTGCTCTTGTGAGAATCCCTGTGATCAGTTCTATCCCTTCCTGTCCTTGGCATTACTCTCAGTGAGTAAGTCCCTTTACTGTGCTGCAAAGTCCTGCAGTACATCCAGAATTAAGGGAACTCCATGACTGTGTGGACATATGGCATGTATCCTGTGGCATGTGGTTTTTATGGCACACTTTCTAGCTAGAAGGCTATTCCACATCTTCACCTGGGGAGAATAATTGAATCTGAACTGTCTTTGAGAGTCCTTGCTGGTTTGGGCAGTTCCTATAATGTGATTTGTTGTAAATCCAGCAATAAATGAAAGTAGATATGCAAGATGAAAACATTTAAGAGGTTGAGAGTCATCAATTTTGATTTTTTTTTTACAATCTATTTAAAAAAAATCTTCTATTTTTTTCAACTTTGTGGGTGCTCTATATTTTCAGTTTGTATGTATTTTTTTCTTTTAAAGTCATAAAAGGACACAATCAAAAATCGCATTTCATTGAACACTTTTTATGCCTCCCTTTGTTAACAATTACACCTCTGATTACTATAATTAAAGGATTCAATCCTGGCCACAGTATGGGTGGCTTTGCATAATAAAGGTCAGCTCAAAATGAGAAATATACAAAGACAAAATGGTTTATTGTTTAATGTTAAATTTTGTAAAGAATGGTATTTGAAAGTGCAATTGCCCTTCAATATTCTCGCTTTTTGCAAAGTGCTGACAAATATTGGCATTGTGTATGACAAATGAGAAACAGAGTCTATATGGACTTAATAGGGTGTTAAATATTTAAGTAGGCTCAGTCCATTAGAATCTTCAAAGAAATTGAAGTGCAGGAAAGTGACGTCTAGCCAGAGATCCTGGGGTAGCGGAACAGAGTTGGCTAGGGGGAATGTAGCAAACCTTTTGTTGTGTGGTTTGGAATTAAAAACAAAAACAAAAACGAAAAACTTTTTTCCTCTTTCACTTCTCCTTTGTAGTGAATAGAAAGTTTTTCAGCCTACTTTTAACTAAATGATTCTAAAATCATTACTGGCCCACAGTCCTATAGCCTATTAAATACCAATAAGATTGTAACATCTTGTGCAAGAGATAATTGGTACTTCATCGACGTTTCAGCTTTCTAAGCTTGACTTGCCTAGAGAATATAAAAAAGCCATGAACTAAGTGAAGGAACAGAAAACCAAGTCGAGAGAAGGAGCACACAGTAATGAACAATCCTCTCTTGCTATCACAATTGGAGACAGAGAGGGAACTGAAAGAAGGTATGGGTTATTTGGTAAAGTTTTTACTTTAGTCAGTATAAGTGACAGTTCTGTTATCTTAAAGAGCATGCAGCTTTAGTAATCTAGGGAGAAGGTCTTTCATTTCCATTTCATATGTAGCTGTGGGTGCAAAACCCTTAAATTTCACCAGGCAGTTCTTCCACTGTTCATTGATGTGGCTATGAATGACCACAGAACAGATTGTGTTTAACCAGACCTTTTTTCAGATGCTTTTGAGGCTGCCTCTTTTCAAAATTTTCAAAACAAAGGTACGTTTAGGCCCTGTTCAGTATTAATCTTAGTTTTAAGCCTGGGAAAGTAGCTCGGTCATGCAGAGTTTTGTGAAGGTCTCCATCTTTATTAGAAAGAAAAGGTTTAAAACTTGCCACCTAATTTTGATTTTAGAGGAGACTTCAGCCAAAACAGCATAGTTTAGAGCTCTGGGTATAACGGACACCATCACACCTACATTCACCAGCATTTTACTACAGAGTAACCTCCTCTCAATCCAGGGGAAAAATTGAGATATCTTGGATACCATAGTGTGTAGTAAAAGTTGGCAAGTACTGATTTAGTACAGGTGACTCTCTCCCGTCATCTACTATATAATAAAAATGTCTAACAAATCTTTTTTTTTATTTGCAAGAAGGAGTATAAAGTAGGTTTGCCTCTTGCTTTCTAACTTTAATCAGAAGGTTATGTTCTTCTAAAGGAAAATCCTGAAACTTGATGAAAGACCTTTCCCTTTTAAGCAAAAACCTTGTCTAGTGCCTGTGATAGCACATATGAGCATAGTACACAAAAACCCGTCTTTCTTACCAATCCATCTCAGTCCTGACCTCTGTCACTCCTGCTATCCTAGTCCTGAGATCTCATGACTTAAGGCTGGCAAATTGTGCCATGTGGGCAACTGTTTATGACGCATTAGATTGAGATTGCTGAACTATTTTCCTGTGTGACACAGATCATGTTCAATCTATTTTTTTTTCCCCAGAATAAACATTTCAAAAGCTTCCAAGTGTGTCTCTCTCTCCAAAGTGACTTGGGTACGTGAGCTTAATGCCTGTTGACTTTCTCCCTGCACTGTACTCAGTGAGACTTGGGGTCATCCATGCATATGCTGCTTTTGAAAATGGATTAAGTCACTTAAATACTTTTGGAAAACCTTGCCACTAGTGTATTAACTCACTGTATGTGTGAGGCTGTCCCAGTCCCACCATTCTTTCCACTTGCAAGGCTCTTAAGAAGCTTCATAAACACCAATAGTTAACTTCTCTTCCTTGGCAGCTGCTTGTACATTGTTACTGTCTCTTACCATGAATGTGTAACAGTTTGCTATCTAACTTCTTCAGTTTTGCCCACTTCCCTTTTCCCATTTGGTTAAGTGGTCTAACAATACAGGAAAATGTCAACGCTAAAGGCACATTATTGGGTTAGGACAGGGGAAGTTAAACCTCTCTGAACCTTTGAGTAAACAAACGGTATGTTTTGAAGGATCTGTTACTGAGATACAAAGCTACTCAGTGAAGGAATGCTTTTTGTTATGACTTCTGTTCTTCTTGTTCCTCATCTGTATATGACTTGTCAAACACTGCAGTCTCCTGCTAGTTTAATATGCATTTGAAAGTCATTCATATCTGTGAAGACATAAAATACAGAAAATACACTTATCTATTGGGCAGTATTTGGGTGATTATTATGAAGCTTTTGATTCTGGGTATTTTGTCTCTTGCCTTTGCCATTTGTAGTACATTGCAAAATATAAAATATGTATTAATAACAAGAGGCAGTAAATACAAATAGGTGCATATAAATAAAATAAAATTTTTAAAAGGTGGTGCACAGGCTTGAAGATAAAACAAATGTGGCCTGAAAAACAAAACTACAACAGTCTCTCATCTGGATAACTTTTCATGAAGTGAGTTAACGAATAAACTAGAACTGAAATATAGATAACTAGTTAATAAAATAACATCGTTCTTCATATTTCAGTACTCAGTGCAGAATTGCCTGGTTAGACAGAAGGACCGTGTTTAGAAGACATTACCCATTACAGAATATTGACAAGTCCCAAAGCAGCAACTCCTAACCTACAATGTTTTATATAAAACAAAAGTGCTTCATGCAGCAGGCCCAGATTCTCAAGGATCTTCCTTTAATCCTTACCAAACAAGTTGCAGGTCAGGTCCCTGAAAACATATTTAGATGCAAACTTAAATGCATTGTTTTTTTGTGTGTAGAGATATAGGAGGGAACCAAAAAAGACAATCTACTTGTAATGCACTTACTGGCAGGACACTTGATAATGGCTTTGTGGAGATTAATGACAAAGTATCAATGACCAAACTCTTAATTCCATTTTAAACCAAAGGTAAAATCCTAAATACTGATCCCCATCAAGGTCAGTGAGGAAATGAATGTGAGTGGGTCCAGGTTTGGTTCTGTAATGTCTCAAAGACCTACTTTAGTTATGCTGTTGTGAAAGCACAAAAATGCACAGCCACATGCTGATAAGACTGGGCTCAAGTGTGAGTAAACTCTTAAATTAAGGAGTGCATTCAAGTCCTATGAATCAATTTTAGGACAAGCAAGAATTGCTTATTTAAAAAGGGGAATGCATAAGAGGCTGTGTTCTTAGCAGCAACAAGCCCTTTAATGTTCTCTGTTCAAAAATGGTGTCTAATTGCAGGGTATATTAAGATACAGAACTCTGCAGTCCAGCATAAGAACATCAAATTTTGCACTGATTTCACAAACTGTACGGATAATATAAAAATCCCAAATTCTTGTAGGGAAAAAGACTAAACAATACAGCAGAAACAATCATGTTTATGTTTTGTTGCTGGTTCCTGACCAAGAATATAACTTTTTATTGCCCATGTTGCCTTACTTCATTTATGATTTTAATTCTCCTCTTTGCTGTGGTCTCCAGAGGACTTTGCACACTTCTTCTTTTCTTTTTTTTGTTTTTAAATTTTATTAAAAATGAACAAGACCAGGAAGAAATCCTTACCAAACATCAACAAGCTCAGAAAAAGTAAGGAACCTTAGAAGTGGGTACAATGATCAGAAAATAATACGAATTTGAATACTTGGTGGTTCAATTCCCTTTGAAGGCAAATGGAATGTAATCTAGTACTCTTCATAAATGCCAGAATTACTGGGCCAGTTGGAAATACTGCAGTCTTTTTAAGATAAGAACAGCAGAAGAGGGTTAGACCAATGGTCCATCTAGCCCAGTATCCTGTCTTCTGATAGTGGATAGTGCCAGATGCTTCAGAGGGAATGAACATAACGGGAAATTTTGAGTGATCTCAAAATGTTGTCCAGTCCCATCTACTGGCAATTTGGAGGTTTAGGAAACAGCCGGAGCATGTGTCTCTGACCATCTTGGCTAAATTGCCATTGATAGACTTATCCAGTTCTTTTTTTTAAACTCAGTTATACTTTTGGCCTTCACAACATCCCATGGCAATAAGTTCCCCAGGTTGATGGTGTGTCATGTGTTTGTTTTTTAACCTGATGTCTATTAAGATGACCTTAACAGAAGAATGTGAACTGAGGAAGATAAGGCTGTTATTCTGCGTGTCTAACATTTTTGTGTAGTTTTGCCAGCTGTGAAAAGATAACTCTTCAGCTAAATTTAGTTATACAAAAGATTTTATAATTGGACTCCATTTAAAAAAATATATTTATATATTTATATTTTCTGTTTAGCTTTGGTATGGGGAAAAGGGTGAATTTTTAATTTTTATTTATTTATTTTTTAAATGTGTGTTCCAGATTTTGGTGTTAGTGCATTTTTAGCAACAGGAGGCGATGTTACCCGTAACAAAGTAAGAAAAACCTTTGTTGGTACCCCATGTTGGATGGCACCTGAAGTCATGGAACAGGTATCTTTATGGCTAATTAAATGCACTTGTATCTTATGATGATTTACATTTTAAAACACCACACTAAAACTTCTTTTTTTGCCCTGCAATAGGTGAGAGGTTATGATTTCAAGGCCGATATGTGGAGTTTTGGAATAACTGCCATTGAATTAGCAACAGGAGCTGCACCTTACCACAAATATCCTCCTATGAAAGTAATTATCCTTGGAAATTATGTATAATTTAGTGTTGCATAAGTAACATTCATGTCTTTACATTGAGGAAATTTCTAGCATTTCTCTTTTAATCACTTGGGATTGCTCTACTTTTAGCTTATTAAAAAACAGTCTTGCATAGATTAAATGGGGGAGGCAAGATTGTCCAGACCATAGAACTGGAAGATGGGATTCCCGTATTGTTCCTTGCTCTGTTTCTGCATGACTATGAGCAAGTTGTCATGCGCAGTTATCTGAAAAGTGGCTCTGTCATTGTAGAGCTCCATGTGGTAGCGCCTCTCTGACTTTAGATCAGTTTTTGTTCAGATCATAAGTAATATATTTTTCTCTACAACTTGCAGCCCTTTGGGCACAGCTGGTATGTAAAGGTCAAACTCTGCATTTTTTGGCTTGCACGTTATCACTAGTAACAGATTCTCCAACCAGAAGTTAGGTTGAGGTGCGACCGGAAGAGGATTCACATTGCTTTTCCCTAGCTCTGTTGGGTCTTCAGTGCTAATAACAGGAAAAAGTAGTTTAATCTTGGAAGCATGTTGATACTAAAGTAATTGGTGTGTTCAGAGTCACTTCCTCGAGTGTGGATCTGATGGAAGTAGAAGGGTGCCGTTTTTAGTCACTTTTCTGATCATACTTGGTCAATTGTAAAATTAGGAAGATGGGGGGCCTTTGTAAGGTTCAGGGCATGTAAAGCACTCTGAAGTCATCAAATGAATGACGGTATGGAATTGCAAATTTATTATTCTCAAAAATGGCAGAAAGCTGCAATAACTGACGTTACATTTGCCAAAAATAAGATTTTATGTGCTGACTTTAGAGTTCACTAAAAATAATCTTAAATTGAGCAATTGAGGGCTGCTCTGACACACATTCTCCACTACCTTTCATTCAGAGAATCATAGGACTGGAAGGGACCTCGAGGGGTCATTTAGTCCAGTCCCCTGCACTAATGGCAGGACTAAGTATTATCTAGAACGTCCCTGACAGGTGTTTGTCCAACCTGCTCTGGAGATTCCACAGCCTCTCTGAGCAATTCATTCCAGTGCTTAACCACCCTGACGGTTAGTAAGTTTTTCTTAATGTCCAACCTAAATCACCCTTGCTGCAATTTATGCCCATTTCTTCTTGTCCTGCTCTCAGAGGTTGATGATAATTTTTCTCCCTCCTCCTTAAAACAACCTTTTATGTACTTGAAAACTGTTATCATGTCCCCTCTCAGTCGTCTCTTCTCCGGACTAAACAAACCCAATTTTTTCAATCTTACCTCATAGGTCATGTTTTCTAGATCATTAATCATTTTTGTTGCTCTTCTCTGGACTTTCACCAATTTGTCCACATCTTTCCTGAAACATGGCGCCCAGAACTGGACACAATACTCCAGTTGGGGCCCAATCAGTGCAGAGTGGACTGGAAGAATTACTTCTTGTGTCTTGCTTACAATACTCGTGGTAATACATCCCCAGAATGGTGTTTTCTTTTCTTGCAACAGTGTTTATACTGTTGACTCATATTTAGCTTGTGATCCTCTATGACCCTCAGATCCCTTTCTGCAGTACTCCTTCATGGGCAGTCATTTCCCATTTTATTAAATAGCATTACCATCCCTGAGCTTTACGTCAAAAGATTAAGAAGTCGTGAAGTTAGCTTGATCTTTGTTTTTCTGGGAAACATTCTAGGGTGAATTTTAGTAGGGAACATTTTAAAAAGAAACATTTCTCAGATGAAAACTGAGGTAGTTACTGCTGTTTCATATTCTCCTTTTAAAATTGCTAAATTACTTTTTAAATTCTTAAATGTTAATGTTCTGAACTTAGAGAAACTCTATAATTTCATTTCATTTGTTTTTAATATGCTTAAATTACAGCAACTGTTGTACATAGCAGTATTCCTACACAGCCCTCTCAGACTGAAAAATTTCTATCCAAAGTGTTACAAGAGTTAGAGTACCATGGCATTTCAAAAGAGGAATGTGGTGTTTTTTTCCCCCAGTTTCTTTTTTGCCTTTTTTTTTTTTTTTGTTAAACTCTGTAAACACTAGTTGATTGCTTGTAGCAACTTCACTATTATGACTCTTCTCTCATTTTACCAGAATTAAACTGACTAATCCTGATATGAAGGCCTGGCAGAAACCTTTCAGTATTTTGCAGTACTGCTGGGTTTTTTTGTTTTGTTTTTGTTTTTTCCCCCTTGTCTCCTTGGTGAATAGTAAATTGTCTTTTATTCTCTTGTCAAGTATACTCGTCATTGGTCTAAGAGGGTTTTGTGAGAATGCTTACATGTGGCTGTATGTGTTAGTGCAGATTTATGTATTTATGAGGCTCGTGTTAAGAGTTTGATTTTTTTTTTTTAAACTAAACAACTTTCATTTTAGTGAAACTCTCTCATTAAAGTACTGATACAACATAAAAGTCCATTACAGTATATGAAAAACCTCATTAGCTGAGCCTGACCTTTGTTACCTTTTGTATTAAATTTCTGTTCAAGTAGTCCATGTTTTGATGTTTATAATGCACTTCTCTCTGGTAATGAACTTTTCTATTCATGTGTTTCTGCTAATTCCAGGAAGCTTTCTTGGTTTTCATATTTTGTTAGCTCCCCTATTACATTTCCCTCTCCCCCTCCCTCCCCCCATCTCTCTGCCTGCTATTTGATCAAGTTCTTCATTATCCATTCCTGGAGTTAAAACAAGCTGATCCAAGTTGTATGGCCTCATCCTTCAAAGATAAATTGCTTCCTCTTTTCCCTCACCCCCTTTTCCATCCCATGCTTTTCCCATATGCATAGCTACCAAAAACAAACTTCCTATGTAAATATTTTAGCACAGGTCACTTGCAGAATAATATAGAAACAATTCTCTCTGCCTTCTGTAGCTTTTACAAGGTGTCCAGATGCAACTTATCTGGGAGCAAGACCATCCTAGGGATACTTCCAGATCTTTGTCTTCACAAATTGATGGCTTTAGCTATATGCTATCTATATGTCCTCCAAGGTCAGATGTGTGGCATTGTGAGTGATGTGCCATAGGCTTGGTTACAGGTAGGGGGAGAACTTGGTTGAGTATTGCCTGTCAGCCTTTGCAAAAACCTATGCCATCCCTGATTTGCCACTCAACTTTTTTTCATTCTTTTTAGAATGGCTTTTCTGTTTCTTTTGGAATCTTATGATAGACTGGAGCATTGTGGTTTTCAGGACTGCTAAATTAGTTCTGAAGACCACCAACTCAAAACTAAGAAGTGGGTTTCATAGTATGTCTGAACATCACACAGTATCCGAAATAGATGGAGCAAAGTGAAGGTCTGATAAGTGAATGAACCCCATAAATGTGAGAGTAATGTATAATTTATTACCCTGATAAGCACTGTGTGATGCCTCAAAGTGTTTTTAAACATGAATATTCTATGTTTTGTGGAATATTTGTATCCTACTTCATCTACTATTGTGTTTGTAATTTCACTGAGACACTTACCATGTCACCTTTTGGTTTTACTATAGGTGTTAATGCTGACATTGCAAAATGACCCTCCCACTTTAGAGACAGGTGTAGAGGACAAAGAAATGATGAAAAAGTATGGCAAATCCTTTAGAAAACTAATTTCACTATGTCTTCAAAAAGACCCTTCCAAAAGGTATGGCTTTTTTGTTGTGTAAAATGGAATTAGTCCAAAATTCAGTGAAGACTACTTTACTTTAAATATCCTTGTTACAGATTTTTTCTTAAATATTGATTTGGAAAATCCTTGAGTTTCCTAAATTATTAGGTCTTTGGTTTGGGGAGAGTTTGCTGTTAACCAAATTGTTGAAGCTTGATAATTGACTTAGTGTACTAGTATCCAAATATTCTAATTCTATTGCACAAAACATTTCTTGAACATTTTGAAAAACCATGGTCCCTACCCTGAAGAGCTTACAGTCTCTAATTTGAAACAACCCCCCCCCCACCACTTCTTGCAAACCCATGTTAAAGATTATGACCATGCTGATCAAGCTGAGCTTTTACAGTCTGAACATACTGACTGCTTGAGCCTAAACCAGAAATTGCTGTTGGCCTTCTTTTTTCTGAGATGAGCTTATTTCTAACTCTACGTTGTCATTTGTGCTGTGTGACAAGATTATCTCGAGAGGGTTAAGGTGTTTTTTATGTTGAAGATAGATAGTGTAAACAACTGAATGGCTCTGAGCTAACTTGAAAATTATATATTCCCTCTTTCTTCTGTTTTATTCTGAATCATATATTTCTGCTCTATTTTTGTGACTGAAATACTCCAGATAATTACACTCTTTGTTCCAAAACTGTTGGTAAAGTCCCACAATGATGTCTCCCATTATCCTTTTGATAGTTATTTCTATGTAAACCCATTTTGTATGTTTCTCTTGCTTTGGACTCTGTGGGAGGCACATTCTGTAATTAACATGTTTTCTTAGTGTATTTAATAAATCACTTATCTGTTTTAGAAGTTACAGTGCTAGTGGTACGAAACAATTCTCCTTGTCTGAGTCACCTGACTCACTGCTCTCTTACCTTATTTTCATGGTGTAATTTGAGTTTAGTGATGTTACAATAGTGTAAAATTAGAGTAATATAGTTGTGAGTCAGACTTAGCCTGATGGCAATCAGGGTAAATATTGTCAGAATAATAAGGCTTAGGAACTGAGAGCAGAGATAATAGATCAAGAATAGTTAAGAAATAATAAGTGCAAACAAGAGACCTTCTTTTTTAACTTCCCAGAACCCCTAAGAATTCGTCCTCTTGGCTCAGGGGATCATTTGTGTATCTTCAAATTCCCCAGACCTTTATAGTCTGTCTCCTTAACTTTAAGTCCCCAGAGTCTGGTTATGCTTTAAGCATAGTCCTACAACTTGCAGACTGCTTAAATAGATTTTAGTGTTTTCTTTAGATTGAAACATGTTCTGGAAAAACAACTTTTATTATGGTTACAAATTATTGTAGAAATGGACAAATCTTTTCGGGGCATGATTAAACTGGTGCATAAATATGATTGTCCCTAGGAAGTTAGCAGTTGCAGTAGTTTTCCCTGTCTCTCTCTATGTGGTAGTATCTGCTGCAAACACTTGATTCCTTGCAGTGCAGTTCCCAGGGTTAGCTGTTCTGCATTAAGCATACCAGTGTGTGATATTCAGGGTATTAACATTCCTGGTGACTTTCTGCTTTTTTAGTGTAAAACTAAACTACAGTGCTAGTAGTGTCCAGGTCTGGCTTCCTGCTGTTAGCTCTGACTACAACGGATCTTTCAGTTTTTTCTTTTAAAGCTTCCATTAGTTTGCCCATATTGAAAAGGAAGCTTCTAGGTGTGTCACATATCCAAGTGCTGTAGATACACTGGATGTGAAAAATGGTCTATAAAACTTCGTTGTCTATTGCTAAATTGGATAGTAGTCTCCTTGATGGCAGGATCGCGTGCTCGCGCGCGCTCTCTCTCTCTCTCCCCCCCATGTGTGGAGCATGTGAACTGGGCTTACTTAAATAATAAAATCTTTCTTCCTGGTCTCTTCTTCTCTTTCTCTTCAAAACTTTATACCACATCAAATAAGAGTGGCAAATTAACAAGCTAAGCAAGCTTTTAATCAACATAGAATTTGCAGCTTTGTTGGACACTCCATCTACATTGGGTTATAATCACATCTTTTCTTAAACCCGTGCAACTTCTGTGTGGAGACAAGCCCTTGTGACCTCCTTTCTGAATTACTGTAGGTTCTTCTTACATTTTAACCACTCATAGACAAATGCAGTGAGGCATTAATTGGGCTTTGTTTTGGTTTTTGTTCAGTCCTCTTTATCCTCTGCAATAGGGATGATGGAACTTATTTTTCTGTTGAAAGTCCACTCTTCCATTGAAAATTAAACATTAATTTGTGAGAAAGTGTCTGTTTTTTGTGCAAAGTTAGAATTTTTCTTTCCATCCCTCCATTGAAAAAACTGAATGCCCAAAGACCAAAATACTCTGATTCAGATATGCCACCACGGTGCTCATGGGATTTGTGGTTTAGTTCCCTCATGTCCCCAGTCCCTTCTATGGGCAATGCTTCCCAGCTAGAATACATCTCCTATAATGCACCCTGACCAGGGATTCCCATGATGTACCACCTCCCCTCACTAACAAGGGGACAGTGGTGCATCATGGGAAATTGAGCCCAGTCTGTAATGAAGAACAGGAACATCAGATACCTGAAATACAACTCCCCTGGGGCACCACAGGAGCATTTTCAAATCAAAGTGTGTGGGTTTTTTTGTTTGTTTTTAAATTTGTGCTGAAATATTTCATGTCTTTCGGTTGAAATTTTCTATGGAGGGTGGGGAACCCGATTTCTGACCACCTCTGCTTGACAGTCAGACAAATACATTCATAGGTCCTCTGCTGTACCTCTAGGCAAAAGTCGGCAAATGTTGCTCCTCCGCATTCAGAAATCTAGCATATCATTAGTGTAAACAATAACACTCTGGTTGCAAGGTTGTGACTTCAACTGCTGCAAACTTCAAAAGTATAAATTCAGGGGGGTCTGGGAGGAAGAGCACCCAACAGATAACTCCAGGGAGTAAAAATGGAACATAGAGCATTTGGCCTCTATGCCACTGCATCAGATTCTACTTGTGTGTCTAGGGACTGAAAGCTCTGACAGTGCTGTTTGATTTATGAAACAAGTTAATGGGTTCAGTCCAGTTCCTTTTGGACAGGTCTTCATATCACTGAAATAAATGGCACTTACCTCACTATTGGGAACATTTTAAATTATCCTTTCATCTGTATAAGCTGATTTGTTCTTGAGCAGGGTAGTCAATAGGCGGACCACGGGCCAAATCTGGGCCACCAGACACTTTTGAACGGACTCCAAAATCTTTTTATTTATTATCGTTGTTTTTTATTATTTTCTATAGAGTCTGGACCTTGACAAGAAATTTGGACCTTGACAAAAAATAATTGACTACCCCTGCGTCTGGAGTATGGTTTAGGCACATGGGCAGGGTCATCTAGGGAAGCATGTATTGACTTTTTAATGGGTAAAAGGAGGTTGTAGGTCTTGGCTTTTTAAATTCAGCACCCCTCACAAACACTAAATTCATTTTAAAAAAAAAAAAGGACAATCAAGGACAGGATATTGATTATATCCAGTGCTTTCACCATCTAGGAACATCATTACACATATTCATTCACTATACACATTGTGAATCATTATGGATTTTAAAATTAATTTTGCAGTTAATATTGCTATTCATTCAGCAGTAATTCAAAAGTATCATGTCATTTCATGAATGTCCTGTACAGTATTCATTAGGAGGGATCTTTGTTTCTGCTCTAATTTATTATTGATCTTTCAGGCCCACAGCAGCGGAACTTTTAAAATGCAAATTCTTCCAGAAAGCCAAGGTAAAATACTTAACCCTACATGTAAATCTGCTCTGTCTTGCAATCTATGTGAATCTCCTGTTTTCCTTGTATTGGGTTTAACTGTCCAAATGTTGGTTTTTCAGAATAGAGAATACCTGATAGAAAAGCTTCTGACTAGAACACCTGACATAGCACAAAGAGCAAAAAAGGTAAGGTTCTTCACACTTTTTTCTCTAGACAGTAAGATAGGATATTGTCCAGAGACCAGCATGGGGGAAAACTCAGTATGTTGATTTTTAACTGTCAGAATGTAGCAATTCTCTTGCTAACCCTTCGCAGATGGTGACTGTTTAAAATGAATGGCTTCTGAGGTTGAGCTTTCTCCAAAAAGTCTTAGGTCATTTTGACTTCCTTCCTTATTGTGCCTTGCCGAGAGAGAGAGGTTTTTTTTAATTCTTTAAATTTTTAGTTAGAAAGCTATAAAAGCAGGAAAATTCTTAATTGTTATTAGGAGGTACAGAAAATGGTGAGCATATAGATCCACAGACAGAGAAAATGAAGTCATAAATTCAGGTCATAAAATACAGTGTTAAGAGCACAACAAACACTATTTACAAAGGATTACCCGGTTAGTGTACATTTCCATGTAATTATGATAAGTCACAAAGACGTCAGTAACAGTTGTTCAGTTAGGAAGAAGCTGGCAGCAGGGCACTTCCAGAGAGGAACCCGTGTTCTCTTCCCTGGCCCAACAGACTGAGCCCTAGTTGAGCCACTGAGCCATGTGCTGCAAGGCTTTGCTCTTCTCTTGGGCTTTCTGAGAGATTGGCTTGACTGAGGTTTCAAAGGGCTAAGGTAGGAACTTTCTTCAGGAGTCTTGTGGCTATTGACCCAATGTAACTTGCAAGAATGAGGGTTTTTTTTTATTTTTTTATATAACTATTGTAGAAGCCTCTAGCGTTCGGAAAAGACATTTTTCAGTGAACTCAGAAATATATACTTTAAACTACTCGCTCATGATTTTTTGTTCCCTAATAAATACAGGACAGTGCTGGGACATAGAGGTCTGCTCAGGTCTAACTTTTAAAGCCAGACCCAAACCTGACTACACTGCAGTCATTCCTGAGCCTGAGAGTGTGGAATTGTTTCCAGACCCTGACCCAACTCTGACAATTGTAGCATATTAATTGTGCTCAGGGAGCTATGGGCAGAGCAGTGGGGTTACTGCCTGCAGGCTCAGGTGGGGTGTTCCATGCTCAGAGGATCAGTGGGATTTTTGCCCCCATGGAAGTCGGGGGCCTGCGGGAAGTGATGATGAGTTCAGCCCTGCTCACTGGGAAAGCTGCCTTGTCTGCAGGTGCCAGCAGTGGTTTGCTCAGACACCCCATCTCTGCAATAAGGCCAACCAGCTGGAGCATGTGCTACTTAGCAGTGCAGGCCGAGGACTCAGACTGCTGTGTGCAGGCCCAGGGGTTATTCCCTCTTTTGTTCCTTCTTGTGAGGTGGGGAGAGGTGCACCTGCCCCTGAGCAGGCTCAACCTGCCAGCAGCACTGGGACGCTTCCACCCACCTGGGCAACAGCAGCACCACTACAGCCACCGCTCTCCTTAGAATCAATCCTTGTCCTGCTTCCGGGAGTTTGAATCCTGTGGCTCCGCCAAAGTCATTCCTGCTTGGGGTACCATTCTGTCGGGGGTGTGTGTGTGTGCGGAGGGGGGGAGAATGGGGTCCTGGTCAGATGGGCTGGGGAGCGAAGAGGCTGTTGAGGGAAGGGGGAAGGTGAACAGAGGATCATGGGGCCAGGGGAACTGTGGAGAGAGTGGGCCTGAGGAAAGCAGTGTAGGGCCTAGGGAAAGGGGTGGGAGCGGGGAGGAGAAGGCAGGGTGAAGGGCCGGAAGGAGGAGCAGGGGAGGGTAATAACTAATATAGGCTACAAAAGAAACCTGATGAGGGCATTAGGAAGTTGGAATCTCAATCTCTCTCTCTCTCTCTCTCTCTCTCCCGGATATTTTTCATACCTGATCCAACACATATAGTCCGTTCCCATTGGGTTACAGGACTCTACCGGACATTAGTGACTGGCAATAGGGATTTGTGGCACAGTGGGTGGTGGTAATATTCTAGAGGAGGAGAAGAAGCAGTTCTGGCAATAGACAGACTGTTTGGGTAGAAGTAGGCAGTGCTAGAGATGGAATGAAGGACACAGAGGTGGATTGAGTAAACAGACTCCTTTATTGCAGTACTTGTTCCCCTCGACCCAATTGTCGAGTAAGCCCTGAGTTAATCACATCACACACTTTTATCTAAGTTTAAGATGTAAATACCTACATTTACTACAACACCCCCAAAATCCTTATTTGATAATATGAATGCCCATATAATGAATATTAATAGCTATATATTGAATGTAATTATACCCGCTACTGTTTACAGCATTAAACCTGTTATACAGACTTTTTTACCTTGAAGATACATTTCTTTGCAGTAATTGTAGCCACAAGTTCCCTTAATCAGCAGTTCACAGGGGAGGGAGGAAGGGGCCATGACCCCAAGCTCATTTATGTAGCTGGGAGAAGGGGGGAGGGGATAACACTTCACACATCCTTCAGACAACCATATTCCTCATTCAGCTGCAATGCTTATCTATCCTTAACAAGCAGAAGGGAAGGGAAAAGGATGGCAACTTTATCTATCAAGCGAAGAAATAGCGCTTGCCTGTGCCTCACTCACTATCACTATGATAGCGGTTTCCCCAGTCTTTACTTAACCCTTACGTACCCCAGCAGGCAGGAGGAATGGAAAACTTGGAGAGGGTGCAGTGAGCACCACATCTTTGTCCATGTGGTGACAGCATGTGTTGGAAGGAGTTTGTGTAATTTGACTTTAAAAGGGAAAAAATAGGATTTTTCAGTTTATACCACAGTGGGAATCACCATAATCTTCTATCTTTGAAGACCGGTTTCTAAACCTATATAGCATGGACCACATTTTAAATAGTTTGTCTCATGACCATGCAGACCAGCCTCCCTTCTATTCATAATCCCATAATATCTGAGTCAACTGCAGCAAATTCTCATTAGGGAAGTATTTAATGTAACTTTATCTCATAAAGTAACTTTTCATTTGGAAATGAGAAGCCAGCACAATGCTATCTTTCTGTGGACCACCATCAAGTACTCCTGAGACCACAGTTTGGGCACCTCTGCTCTCAGATTCAGGATAAACCTCCCCACTTCCCCCACCCCCTTAGGATTGCGAAGAAAAAGGACCGTCTTGAGAGAGCTGTAAACGCCATTGTGTACTAAAAATGCCAATAGAGTAAACATCTGCCAACTGCAGCATAAATTGAAAACTGTTAAGTCATTTAATGTCTTCACTAGCTAAAAACTTAAGTTTTAAAAGCCTCAATATTAATATTCATTGGAAATTTAAGCTTTAATTATCAGTTGGCTGCTATTTTAAAATGCTATATAATATAAATCTATTTCAATATTGAATTGATTGTTTAAAAATATTTTATAAATAGAACTTGAGCAACTAAACTTATGCAACATGTGAAATGTCAGTCAGAAATCACTTTTTGAAGAACCCATGTGCTGGAAAGGTGGGGAAGGCAATTGGTGTCATCAGTACTTTAAAATATATTTTAATATGGCATTTGGCGTCAAAAGTCTGTAATTGACATCCATGCCAATCCTGCTAGTACAGGTATAGTAATGTAATTTCTGTTGCATCTAAGATATGTGTGATTAGTTTGCCTCGCTGCCCAAAACTCCAGCCTTATTCCACTTAGTTAACCTTTTTCTCTTTACCTAATGTCCTCTTTTATTGTGCTGCTGCTGTGTCAGCACTATTTGTGCCTATTCCTTTATTTTAAACCTAATTCACATCACCTTGGTATAATCCTAAAGATACCGTATTTAAACAGCAGCTTTAAATGAGTGGGTAAAATGTGCGAGGCTGTAACAAATGTAACCTTACAAAATTGGGATTTACAATAGATATCTACTCCCCAATCATATGCCTCTTTTTTTTGTTTTTTGTTTTTGGTTAATTTACTAATTCTAGATTAGGTGTTTTCTACAGAGTTAACTTTGCATTTTGAAATCCTCTCCTCCCTCCTGGCACTTTCAGCCACAGTGATGATAGCCAGACACTTTCTGAATTTGATCATGTGAAAGGAGTGTGACTTATCTTCCACCCGCCCAACCCATCATAAAACCTAGTTTAATATATATTAGTACTGATTTTCCTGACAATAGCACAATACTAGGAAACTTCTTATTGGCACTCCAACTCAATATAAATAAATTTATAACAATACTGTGTATCTTGAAGTCCTGATGCATTTTGTAATGTAGAACACGAATGTATTGTTAGAGGTCACAGTGGAAAATAAAGTGACATCTTAAGAGCCAGGGATTGTTGAACATAGGAATCTTTAGGCATTGGCCCTCTTCCTGAGGGTAGGAAACATTTTCAAATAGTAACCGGAGGAAGGGTGAACACTAAGCTCAGATTTTGGATCGTCATCTATTCCTCCCACCCCAGCCATCTCCCTTTCTCCACGGGTCCCAGGAGTTTATCTTTTCAGATTTTACAGTGGTGAAGAAGTCCGTAGGATAGGGAGTTGGTCAGTCTTTCCCTGTTCAGAGCAGGCCTACCAAGTGCTCAGAAACAAGATGGAGTGTGGAACCATCCACTCTGAAACATAAGAGCCGAGTAGGGGGTTGGATGAGGCTACAGCTACCAGGCAACTTTTCCAAAAGACTTCTTTTCCTTTAAATCCTGGGGACTGCTGTATCAAAAGGTTTGAGGGCTGAGGAAGACCGTTTAAGTGGAGAAATAGACACAATAGGAAATTCTTGTCTTAAGCAAGAATGTGGTTTCTATTATGACTTTAACTAAAGATTTGTTCTAATTTTTTTGCCAGTCCTTTCCATGGGTTATTATTTTAAGATAGGTTCCACTGTATTTTTTTCAGGCTTATTAGTATTGTACTTGTAACTTACATTTCCCAAATATATAACTGCATCCAGTTTATGAGCAGAAGTACACTTCAGAACTTGGGGCCTCATCCTGATCACACTGAAGTGAAGTCAATATCAATACTTCAATGAGGGTAGGATTTTAGCCTCAGTTTAAATAAAATATAACTCCAAGGAAAGAGTCTTGATTCCTTTGTGGCTAGACTGACTGTGTTATGCTAAAAGAAAAAACATACATTATAAGGTGCTATCAAATATAATGTTTGCTTTCAGTATTATTACTAAACAAATTCTTTTAAAAGAAAAAAAAAAAAAAAACCACACAACCAGAATATTAGCTTCTGATTGTGTCTGAATTAACAAGTGGATGGAAATTGAATGAGATCACTGCAACACGAGCTTGAAGTTGATAAACTTTGTCCTGACCCTGCAATTTCAGGAAGAGGATTGCTGTGAGCCATGCTGACCCTGGGACATGTATGAAATAAACTCCTGTCATAAGATATGTGGAAACCAAAACAGTGAGTTTCTGTTTTTTTCCAATATGGCACTGACACTGTCAATGGAAGCCTTGGAACACTTGTGGGTGTTGAGCCTGAGTCCTCTCCAATCCTGAACTTGCAGAATCAAACCGATCTCCTAAACAAACCCCACCCACCACCAATGTTGGTGCCTGAGATGGTCCATATGCCACTGCAACCTAAAGTTCAAGTGACTTTATATCCTACAGCAATTAAATGGTATACTGTCCATCAGGATTTAAAAGCACCGAAGTGTTTATCTTCATCATAAGAACCTATAGGTGATGTTTTTCAAACTTAACTTCAGTGAAACAGTGAGTGTCTCTTGAGTGCCAGTATTGACCTGATGGCTTGTTTAGATGTTTCTAGCAGTAGCTCAGACTCCAGGGTTATTTGAGTCTCTCTGATTGAAACAAAGAACTGATGGGCATGTAAACTGACTCAAACATGTACTCAAATCCTTAACGATTGCTGATTTGATTTTTTTCTTCTTCTTCTTCTTCTTCAATTTTAACATGAATCTCATGGTAGTTGGAGAACGTTCTTTTACAACCCCAGTTCCTGAAATTAAATAACTGCTGGAGAATGTTTTTTTAAAACAAAAGTTTCTAGCCCTTGTGGTTGCAGAGAAGGCCATAATCATAAACTGTGTGCACTCTAAAGGCCCAAGCCTGACAAAGCAAATAAGACCCAACTTATTTTTAAATCTTGCATTATTTTTAAACCAATCTCATGCTACTATTGGGCCTGACTCATGACTTTAGAATGCTTAGCATTGGCTGTATCTTGGGTTAATCTGTTAAAATCATGACCGTGAACATGTGTTCTAATATCAGAAATGCATTGTGTAGTCTGATGGCACAAAGTGTTAAATGAATTTTGTGGTGCTGGAAAAGTTCTGGAATGAGAATTGTTGAAACAAGCCTTTTCTTTTCAGAAGGGGTTGATTCTAGGCAGTGGTAGTGCAAGCTTCTTGTTACCTTAGCTCTGAGAGGGCTCCTAGCCTAAGGGGATAGCTAATTTTCCATGACTATTCCATCCCTGTCCTCTTGCCTGTGAAAGGTGCTGGTTGTGGTGGGGTTTGTAGATGTGGGTACTTTCCTGCTAAAGAACTGGATTGAAACCACCAACACCTCTTGTGTAAGCCACCAAACACCAGTGTGAGGTGTTTGAGCCAGGGTGCTGGAGGGTGGATGGCTCTGTAGTCCATTACTCCTTTCTGGAGTCATACAGCCCTCAATCCCTTCAATCTAGAAGAGGCCAAACTGAACAGATATTGCTCAGCATGCACATACACAGTTGACATTGAGGGTTATCTCAAACTTCGTAAGTTGTCTCCAACTACTGTTTTCCTAATATGCTGTGAAACATGGTGGAGGAGTAGGTCTTTGTGCCTGCTTAACTTGGTATGGGGACGGTCAAAGAGCCCCCATTCATTCCAAAAAGTAATCTGTGCGAACATTTGGAAATGAAGAGATTGAGAAGCATGAGAAGTGGTCTGTGAGGTGGTATTTTTGTTTTGTTTTTGTTAAACTGGCAAGAGGCTCGGGCAATGTAGATTAGCTCCAGAAGGGATTGCGGTTGAATTTGCAAGATGAATCAGAAGCAGTGTTGCCTGCACTCACTATTTTATTGCAAGTCTCAGAGTGTATGTATGTATGTATGTATATAATAATTGAAAGCTCCAGCTTCTGGAGTTAAGTAATAATGAGAGCAGAGATTTTTATATAAAAACAAATGAAATAGGTTTCTAATGCTCACAGTTGTAGAGAAGCTTGGAAAGGTTAGCCAAGTACACCTTAAAGGCTCAGAAACCAAAAGAAGGCAAAAAAATCATTTTTGTTTCTTTTTAAAAACAAACAAACAAAACTTGACTTCTTGAGACCTGACTGGTGCAGCTGGAGATGCTATAGGAGCTACTAGGGGACTGCTAGGGAAGTGGAACTGGACATTATGGGAATAAAATAGCCAGAGGTAGAATTTATGGGACAATGGATATAACTGAAAAATATTCCCGGCTCAAGAATTGAAAAACCTAGTATGGGGCTGAACATTTGGGGGTTGATGGGAACAAGCCCTTAAAATAGGCATGAATAGAAGAGCAGAAAATGAATTGGGACACGGTGGAATAGTGGGTATATAAATATTGAGTGAAAGCTCTGCTTAAGGCTTGGGAAGAAAACAGTTGCTGGGCTGGGTATATTCAAAATGTACATGCACAGATGCATATAGAATATGAAGTCCAATCAAAAAAAACAAATAAACAGCTCTAAGTCTTAAAAGGTTTGGATTTCTAACCATATAGTTGAGTAATCACATGTCCAGCAGAGGGCAGCAGTGTATTTGTATTGCATTGATTTAAGTGCAAAGTAAGAATGAAATGTATTCTGCCTTCTACATTGACATGGCAATAATTATAGTTACAGAAAGCATTAAGTTAGAAAAGGCTTTGGTTCTGGGGTGTTAAACACTATTGTACTCATCAGAATACAGGCTTCTTTTTGATAATTCAAACGCATTCAATATGCAAACTGTTTGGATCTCCATGTTTATTCTCCGGTACTGTGAAAATGTCAAGATTTCAGCATCCAAAATTGTACTAGAGCTTTCATTTGAATAGGCTTATAAAAATTAAAAAAAAAGTATTTGAAGAATGAACTTTGATAAACCTTATCAAATTCATGTAGAGATGCTTAACTCAAATTTGAGAACTCTTGTGATGTATGCAAGAGGGAGTAAAGACCTTTCATTTTGCTATTTTAGTAGCAAAGGGAGGAATTCAAGTGTGACACCTAACGCAGCATTCTCTAACCTATGAGCTTTAGTGTAACTTTTTATGTTAGTGGAAGTTTATAGTTAAGATTGAATTCAACTATCTCCTAGCCCGTATTTTTTTAGAACCTGATCCTAAATAACACATGACTGGGCATAGTGCTTGCGGTCAGTTGTACTTACTATATCTTGTAGGGCTCTATTGAAGTCAATGGGGGTTCTGTCATTAACTTAATTGGTGCCAGGATTATACTTGTATTCTGCTAGGATCAGGGCCTTAAAAAGCAATTGTGTAGTAGTGAAAGCATTCAACTTCCATCATTATATATTTTCTGAGAAAGTGGCTGGTTGGTCAGTTAGACATACTCTGAAGGGTAACACATGGTGAAGGGGATCCAAAAATTTTTAACATAAATTTCCAATTACTTCTCAAATAAAAATCTTTGATAGTGATTTGCCTTCACTCTGATTATCCATGTGAGTGGCTAGGAAATGGATCTCAAGAGCTACTACATCTTTGGCTGAATTACCTGTTTCAGCAATTAGTTACCCCTTTAATTTGGTTTCTTTCCACTCCTGCCTTTAACTGCTGGGCTGTAGTACTTTACTTTGAGCTGTGGAAAAAAACAAATGAATGGCTCTGTTCACATGTCTGAATTACCATTAGGGGGTGCCCTATGAATAGCTAGTTTGGGATTCCTGTGTTCAGGCTGTGTCCTTTTTTTCCATAGAAGCATTCAATCTCCACTACCCTAAGGACCTAAACTTCCAATTCCTCTTCCATACAGCTGCACATTTGTGCCTAAAAGATGAAATATTCCAATAAAACAATATGAATTGGAGAGATGTGGATGACTTACTGTTTTTAAAAATGACAATAATGGAATTTTATGTAGTGGAACTAACAATTGGAGAAAAAATAAAAAATACTTGAAAAAATAAAATCAGTACTGAATTACTATCGGTGCATACTTCAAATAACATGACAGTAACAGAAAACAAGATCATATTTTTGGATCCCTAAGCTTGTTTAGGTTGAGTATAAACATGTCTGGCTTAATTCTGCTTTTCAAAACAAAGCATGCATTACAAATATTGTGGGAAACATTCCGTTCTTGTTACATGCAAGCTGTGCAACATGGAGCCTCAAGTCTGAACTCTGATTGCTCAAAGCAGCATTATTCTTGTGAGAAGAGGAGTTGGGGACAGAGTAAGAGGGTGGATTGGGGAAAGACCTTAGAAAGGAAAAGGAGAGAAAGCTGGTCAGCCATTTGTAGAGAAAACAAAGGGGACCAATGGCAATCTCTTGTTAGTACTAATATTACCTACAAAGGTTCCTTAGTCTTACCATTAATATCATGATTCCACATTTCCTTGTTTGCTAGGGGGAAACAAGAACCTCTTCTGCAGTACTTTAATGTTTGTAAAGCTATTGGCTGTGAAGTGCTTTGTTGTGGTGCAGATGAGCAGAAAGGCGCATGGTTGCAACAGGTAAATTCTTCATTAGTAGTAATCTGGTCATCACTACTTCTGCGGGTAGTGAAACCAGCAATGCAATTTTTTTTTTGTTTTTTAAAGTGTCCTTGCAGCACAGTAGAGGTGAGGGCTTTGTTAGTGTTAACCCCAAAGGGGGACACTGGGCTGTCTACCTGTTGATAATGGGTGTCAGCAGAGAGTGCCATTGCCTATGACTCAGTCTTTGTTTCTGCTTGTAGCTAACTGTGCTCAATGCCCAGGGCTGAAAGTAACTCCGAAGACTTACTGGTATGGGGGCTGGGGCAGGCTCTGGCCCCCGGAAGGGGCGGGGCCTCAGGCAGAAGGGATTGGGGGGGAGGTCCGCTTTCCCCCCGTGCTGCCCAGGGCTCCAGCCGCTGCGGCAGCGCTTTAACGTCCCTGCCCCTTTTGCCTCCCTTGTTGGCGGCCCTGCCAGTAGGGTCCGTACCAGCAGGGATGGGGAGGGGGCAGTGATGTTAAAGCGTTGCCACGGACGGGCTGGTACCGGCTTCTTACCGGTATGCCATACCAGCCAGTACTGGCTCACTTTCACCCCTGTTGACGCCATTTCAGAATTCTCAGGCCTTCCCTATTTAGTGAGGTTTACAGTACTGGCTCTAAGTGCCCTGTAGCACATCACAGCAAGTAGTTATAATTCTTAAATTTGAAGGTAGAGTTTAGGACATTAAACGTTGGGTCGCTTCAGTTACTTGCGAAAGCTCCCTCATTTGGAAGGCCTCCTCTACTATGAAATGAGACGTAGGGATGTGTGAATCCCTTGGAAGCTTGCAGTGTTGCAAATCATTTATGGAGACTGATGAAAAGTTTTGTTCATGAAGTTACAACCAGTTAAACTGGGTTTTTATTTGTTTTCCTAGGGCAAGGCGAACAGTTTTATTTATACTGAAGGCAGACATAGATGAACATATTGGGGGAGGAGGGCAGACAGACTGGCATAGATGAACATATTTTATCATCATATGTCTTTCTTCAGAAAAGTAAAAACCTAACTGCCCCCCATGTCCTGTTCTTAGGGCAGATCTACGCTACAAAATGACTTTGGTATAACTACGTCGCCCATGGGTGTGAAAAATCCACACATAGTTATACTCACCTATGTGCATTTTAAGTGTAGACCTGCCCTTATTCTCTTTGACTTATTCTAGTTTTCCTGGGTATTTTTTCTCCCCTCACAGACCCTACGTACTCTCTTGCTCCACTTTGTTTATTACAGTGTCCCCCAGGTGGAGTATGAAAATGATAATGTCCATGTTTGAGTGGCTGCTAAAGATCTTCCACCTTCAATCATTTTAATTAAATGTAAATGCTGTTTCCCTTGCTCCTGCTGCAAGAGTCATGATCCTTCTCACTCTCACATTCCTGCCACCCTTCGTTATGGTTCTAGTGTTCCATCTTTCCTGGGGAACGCATGGGAAATGTTTTTGCTTAGTAGAATAGTATATTGCCATGTTGACCTGCTCCTGTAACCACTGGAAACTGAACTGGGAGCAGGGTGAAAAAGAGCTGTTGAGGGTAAAATATGCTGTCAGTTAAGGAGCAAAGGAAGTGAGAAGATTGGAGATGCGAGCACTCTGAAGAGCTGGAAAGAGGAGCAAGTAGATGGTTGTAAAGGTGATTCAGAGTCAGTATGAAAAATTAGAGTTCACCTGTTTACCTCCTCTTTCTATTTATATTTTTGGGGTCCCTTTCTCTCCTGGTTCCAGCCGGTCCATGTCTTCCCTTGTTCCTGCCAGTCCATTCACCCACCGTCTTACACTGTCTTAGGGTTGAGGATGTAAAGTACCTGTGTGGCCAGCTCTGCTCAGTGCAGTATTTCCCCACAGAAAGTCTTCGTTGAAGGTGGGGTAAGGAGAGAGTGATGCAGTAGAGGCAGCTCTCCATTGAATCGCCATATCCCATGCTCACAGAAGAGGGTGTGATATGGCCCCGTGTGATGTTGGTTTATGCCATAAACCTCCTACCTCAAAATGAAAATCATACTTCGTGCTGTGTGCTGGGAGATGCTTGGTTCTAACACAATATTTTTCATTTATGCCCAGAGGTAGTGCTTGCTTTCCATTTCAGTTTCGCTTTATTACTAATAAAGCGCATGGACCTCTGTGCTCCCTGCTCCTGCCTGCACAGAAATGTGGAAGTGTTGGCTGGATCTCTGCTTTTAAAAAATGGACAGGGGGGAGAGGACAAGCTATGAGGCATTAAAATGAAAAGAGAAAGTGGTGTTTTTCCATGTGGCCATATTTGTGATTTGCAGCTAATCGTCCTGAGCTATGCCACAGTGACCAAGGGGACTAATTTAGTACTCCAAGGGGGTGGAGGGAGAAAATACCAAGTAATTTAAATACCCTAGCATAATTCCTAGAAGATGGAAACTAAGATCTCCATCCCTCTCTCATTTCCTTTCCCTCCCTTTCCATTCCTTTTCTTTTTCTTTTTTGTTATCCTAGCACTATACTTTAGTCAGAGATGTGTATATGTGTTACTCCTAAAGGGCAAATGTGTACCCCTTACTGATGGGAGTCCATGTATTTATGGCCTTATTTGTGGTGTTGTAATATATCATTAGCAATGGACTAACTCAAAAGACAAAACTTTGCTCTCAGAGCATGTCTCCTATTAGCATTGGAGAGTGCTGTGTGAGGGCCTGGAAATTTGTTTTAAGCAGTGGTTTACTTGAAATGGAATTGGACAACGATGGTGTTTGACTGATTCCAGTGAGAAGAACATAAAATTGTATTGGTAGGTATTAAATACTTGCATGTCTTTGTCTTTCCTGAATATCTTACTAAAATGCTCACATTTGTATAATAACCTTTTTAAACTAATGGCAAAGATCAAAAGTCACGGAACAAACTGGGATATGTGTATCTGAAGAAGTTGCTCTGCTTCTCAGAGATGGCATGTAGTATAGAAGCAATGTCCTGTGCAAATGGCCAGAGTCCAAGTTAGAAATGTTTTTATGATGTCCTAATTCTTGCATAAATCTTTCTGTAAAATAGTTATCACATCAGATTCCAAAGATGAGCTCTCTCATGATTTTGGGCAAAGATATATCTCTCAAATTGACCAAATTGGTACAGAATTGATAATTTCTAAATGGCTAAGACTCTGCAATTCTTGGCCAGATTTATCACATATTCAAGCTGTTCTGAATACAACCAGCTATGTAAATTCCCACCTAAAATATGTAGAGAACAGCTAGTCCCTAGGATTGTGTATCTTACATATAAATATTTTAATGAAGAGAGGCAGAATAAAGACCATTTTACAATTAAACAGACAAAGGAGAGCCTTATTGCAGGAATGACCTTGGCAGAGTAGTCTCCTGTTGATCATTCTATAAAGTTCAAAAGTCATAAATATTGAAATATTCAAATTCCTTTTTGTGTCCCATTGGTCACCAACTAATTTCAGAAAATCACCTCACACAGGGTTTGGCTATCAATTACCATAACATGCATTTTAAATCTTAATTAAATTTGCATAGTTGTATAATCTTTCTGAGAGCAGCTAGGATGTCTGCCACTTCCTGAATAAATTCGTGCATCAAAGAGCTGGTGGTCCCTTTTTATAATCCTAGGATTTATGTACACACCTCTTCAAGCCAGACTTACCTTTGAAATTTGGCATACATGCACAAACATCGTTCTGCCAAGACTCTTCATTGCTCTACCAATTAAGTGATGCTGCATCATGGGATCTGTTTGAACATGCCAGCAATGAGACAGTGAATGTGCCATTTACCTCAAGTGTCATTCACCCCTTTCTGAACTGCAAATTACCTTCAGTGAGCTACCAGCATTAATAGATCACAGGGATGCTACAAACACTCTGCCTTATGTCAATGAACTGTACACCAAATCTTCTATAAGATGTAGGCTTCTATTCTCAACTTTATGAAGGCCTCTTGTTACATTGCTGGGGCGTTTGTGTAACTGAGATTGTGCCCACAATTGTCAAGGTAGAACTACTTCCATAGCAAGGCGAATACCCTCGCATAGGAAGATGAAGCATTCACTGGAGTGATGATGCTGTGGCAGGATCCTGATGCAAAAGCCATGAATACAAAAATTGAGTAGGAGAGTCATGCAATGATCCTTGTGCAACAGGCTTTTCAGAGATTAATCCCCAGGTGGGTACTTTAATCATGAGTGATTTTTTTTTTTTTCCCTTTAATTTCTTGTCTGTCTTGCTGGGCAGCAGAACTTTCTTTTCAGTACTATTTATTGATGTATAATGTCTTTCTGACTGAGAATTCTAACACACGTTCTATAGATTCTAAATCAAAAGGTTAAAGACAAATGTTTATAGAAAATCTTTTCTTTCTAAAATGAATTTAGTAATGGTGAAAAATGCTCCAATGTCAAGCCTGCAAAGTGAAATTCACCACCACTGAAGAAGTGTGGCAGGAGAGGTGGCTTTCAGCATAAGCTTTCCTTTGTAGTAACCCATCCATGAGCCATACTGTTCTGGAGAGATCGCTGTTGTGTCTGAGACGTAGGATAGACCAGTTATAGTCATGGACCAAGGGCATGTTTTGAATGGACTTTTGAACAATGAGGGATGAAACAGGAGCATTTTTATTACTTGGAGGAAGCTGTGGCCTAATTTCCTTCTACACCTTGCTTTCCAATGAGAGTTGGTATTTTTTTTTTTTCTAGGCCTCAGAGGTCATGAGGTATTGGACTTTTAAAACTGCTACATTATGACTTAGCCTCATAGCTTTTGCTATAATTTTTGAATCTTCTGCAAACTTAGTTTCTCTCCTTCCAAGACATAGACAGTGTAAATATTGTGGTAAAATAACATATTAAGTATAGTACAAGGTGTAGAACAAGTAATGTGATATTAAGAAAGGGTAAATTTACAGCAAGGTCTATATAAACACGGAACAGTTTGTCAGAAAGGTGGAAATCTTGTTGCTAGAAACTCTTAAAACTGGATGGGGCAAAGCACTAGGAATTATACTGTGCTACAGGGAATAGTCCTGCAAACTGGCAGCAGTTCTGTTTGTCAGACACATAGATGAACATAATTTGTTGGGGAAGAGTCAACATGGTTTTTGTAAAGGGAAATCATGCCTCACCAATCTGCTACAATTCTTTGAGGGAGTCAACAAGCCTGTGGACAAGGGGATCCAGTGGATATGGTGTACTAAGCTTTCAGAAAGCCTTTGACAAGGTCCATCACCAAAGATTCTTAAGCAAAGTAAGCTGTCATTGGATAAAAGGGAAGTGGATTGGTAACTGGTGAAAAGATAGGAAACAAAGGGTAGGAATAAATGGTCAGTTTTCACAATGGAGAGAGGTAAATAGTGGTGTCCCTCAGGGATCTGTACTGGGCCCAGTCCTATTTAACATATTCATAAATGATCTGGAAAAAGCGGTAAACAGTCAGGTGGCAACATTTGCAGATGATACAAAACTACTCAAGGTAGTTAAGGCCCAGGCAGACAGCGAAGAGCTACAAAAGGATCTCTCAAAACTGGGTGACTGGGCAACAAAATGGCAGATGAAATTCAATGCTGATAAACGCAAAGTAATGCACATTGGAAAACATAATCCCAACTATACGTATAAAATGATGGGGTCTAAATTGGCTGTTACCACTCAAGAAAGATCTTGGAATCATTGTGGATAGTTCTCTGAAAACATCCACTCAGTGTGCAGCGGCAGTCAAAAAAGCAAACAGAATGTTGGGAATCATTAAGTAAGGGATAGATGAGACAGAAAATATGCTGCATGCAGATGTGGTTATCCCAGCTCAAAAAAGATATATTGAAATTGGAAACGGGTTCAGAAAAGGGCAACAGATATGATCAGGTGTATGGAACAGCTGCCATATGAGGAGAGATTGATAAGACTGGGACTTTTCAGCTTGGAAAAGAGACAACTAAGGGGGGATATGATAGAGCTATATACAATCATGACTGATGTGGAGAAAGTAAATAAGGAAGTGTTATTTACTCCTTCTCATAACACAAGAACCAGTGGTCACCAAATGAAATGAATAGGCAGCAGGTTTAAAACAAACAAAAGGAAGTATTTTTTCACACAACGCACAGTCAGTCTATGGAACTCTTTGCTAGAGGGTGTTGTGAAGGCCAAGATTATAACCGGATTCAAAAGAGAACTAGATGAACTCATGGAGGATAGGTCCATCAATGGCTATTAGCCAGGATGGGCAGTGATGGTGTCCCTAGCTTCTGTTTGCCAGAAGCTGGGAATGGGCGACAGGGGATGGATCCCTTGATGATTACCTGTTCTGTTCATTCCCTCTGGGGCACTGGGCATTGGCCACTGTCAAAAGGGATAATACTAGGATAGATGGACCTTGAGTCAGACCCAGTTTGGCCGTTGTTATGTTTGGCTAAATAGATGTGATATAAGCATGGTATAAATGCAAATATCTCTGATCTCCTACATGGCCAAAGAATTCTCACTTTTTCTCTGGCAGTGGTGCCTCCGGTTGATCACATGGTATCATACTCTTAAGAATCAGTCTCACAGTAATGACCTTCCAATGGTTTCTGCACTTGATTGACAGAATTGCCTATGAAATGTCGGTGCAGAACGATAGACAGTAGTTGCATCAGTGTAGAAAATTTGCACAAATAGCCTTGCGTATAAAGCCTTGTTGCTTTTCTGAGCTCATGTTTCTTACCTACACCCACCACTGTTGCAATACTACAAAGTTCAACTCTGTTTGTTTTTACTTTATAACTATACTGGCCAGTTTGTAAGGACAGGCCCTAAGGGACAGAGCACTCCATGCCTTTCATGGAGAGTTTGAGTGAATGTATCTGAGGGTATGTTAACACTGCAAAAAACACACAAAAAACCCTGCAGTGGGACGTCTCAGAGCCTGGGTTAACTGACTCAGGCTTGTGCTTTGGGGATAAAAATAGCCATGTGGATGTTTGGGCTTGGACTCTGAAACCCAACCAAGGTTGTGTGTTTCAGAGTCTGGGCTCCAGCCTGAGCCCAAACATCTGTATTGCTATTTTGAGCCCCATAGTGCTAGCCTTGTGAGCCTGGGTCAGTTGACCCAGGCTTTGAGACTCATTGCTGCTACTCCTTTTTGCAGTGTAGACGTACCCTGAGTGTCTCGAGGCAGAGAGACCTTAAAGGTCATTCTTGTCAGCCTCCAGGACAGGTCTGGGCTCTTTATAGAATGGGCTACAGTGAGTGGCAAAGAGGAGCTATTAAATGATCAACATGTCACTCCTGCTCTCTGGTATCTTGAATATTTTAAATATAGTGGTAGATACAGTGGAGAAGGGCATCAATAGGAATGTGTTTTGAAAGCCATTTTCTGTCTCCTGTTAGACTGTGCAGGAGCAACACAGCTGGCTGGTTGATAGCATGCAGTGTTTCCATAATGATCTAAGAACAGATAGTCCTTCTGTAGATTGGTGCAGGTCACAGAACAGTGTTGGCTGTCCTCCAATTAAAAGGATATAGGGAACAGTGCTGGGTGTGCCAGGCAGATCTGACAGAAGTTATTAATTGGGTCTTCCTATATATCAGCCCCTTCCCAAGAATACAGGGGTATTAACTGGAGTTGGAGATATTGATATCCTATATCAAGACAATATTACACCTCTACCTCGATATAACGCTGTCCTCTGGAACCAAAAAATCTTACCGTGTTATAGGTGAAACAGCGTTATATTGAACTTGCTTCGATCCACTGGAGTGTGCAGCCCCGCCCTCCCCAGCCCCCCCCCCCGGAGTGCTGTTTTACCACGTTATATCTGAATTTGTGTTCTATCGAGGTAGAGGTGTATTTTGTGTCTCTGAAATGTTTAATGATCATCACCATCTGTTTCATGTGCACAAAAATCTCATTGAAAATACTTGCTGTCTCTTTTTTAATTCTGTCCCCATAATATGAGAACAAATGGTCACTAGAGGAAATTTACAACAAACAAAGGATAGGCTTGTATCTCGGATGGGATGATTCTGCAGATTTACCCTCGTGAGTAATCTTGACTCTCACATTTCAATTGAAATAAGTGAGATAACTTCAGCACCTAGGGACTGTGACAAAAAGAATTGTACAAATACCTGAGATACGTGGGTGACCTAGGAGCATTGAGTTAGGGCCCATAGTGCCTAGTCAGCCTGTAGTTTGTGGTTGAAGATCAAGGTAAAGCGCTGTACCTGCATATTAACAAGGGCTGAATAATATTATATTATATAAATATTATATAAAATTATATTTATATCTGTTCACTTTACGTCAAAGCATGTTTTGTGCTTTCGTACATAAGCGTACTGCTGCGAGCCAGGAAGGAGTCCCCTATCTCCTGTACAGGGTTACACAACTGTTTCAGTGTACTTCAGGGAACTTCCACCATTCCTGAAACTATAGGTATGAATCACAGCCACAGATGGGATACCAGACCTACTGAACCACTGTGATGCTTTGGGGTTCAACCCAGACCAGTAAGGGGTTGTCATCACCTGCCCTGCAACTTTGGGTGCCTTTAAATGGTGTGCTGCTGTCGCTCACATCCTGGACACCAGCAGCCCAGATATAAGCAGAAGGGCATCCGGAGTTGCCGGGCAGGTGGTGACACAACCACTTACTGGTCTGGGTTGAACCCCAAGCATCACATTGGCTTAGTTAAACAGGATTTACGTGCGCCTTGCTCTTTAACTGACGTTTACACATTAAGCACTGGTAAAATAGCTTGTGATTCTCAAGTGAGAAGTCTGGGAACAGTTAAAGGTTATAGTTTTATTATTTTCCATTTATTTTGGGAAGGAAATAGAGCAAAGGGAAGTGTAAAAATGAGTAAGCAGCAGAAAAGGCAGGAGGAGCAAAGAAACGTGCTGAGCTCATCAGGAAGCAATTAGAAGAGCTGTGTATAGGGGGGGGGTCTGTCAGCAGCCACTCAGAGGAAATCCGAGTGGTCATGCTGCACTTGTATGCTATGGGGCACTTGCTCCAAATGAGGGTCAGAGGGGATCCCTTTTTCTCCTGCAGGGTATGCAGGAGACCAAGCAAATGGCTTCCCTAGATGCCTCAGAAATAGAGAAAGGTACAGAGCTGTGGAGGCTGGCGTGGAAAAGGCTGCTAGGGGAAGCAAGATGGGTAGAGCTGGAGGCCAAGTGTCAGAGAGTGGCAATAGCGCTGGAGCAGTCTGACCAGGACAGATGCAGCCAGCTTGAGCAGAAGAGGGTCAAGTCATAACCGTGGGACCCAGGAGGAAGGACATAATGGTGCACCTGATTGGATACTAGCAGACGAACAGATGTGGGTGTGATAGATCCCATTGTTCTGCCTGTAGCATGAGTCATTATGGACACTAAAGGTTCTTCTGGGTTCTGACTGTGGAAATGTGGGAAATGTCTCTTCTTGGTGTGTGTTCTGTAATAATGTAACAAGTTTGAGCCCGAGGGCTCAGGTACAAGATTGCAATAGCCAGACTCAGTGGTCAAGGAGGTAAACCCTCACTGAGGAAACTGAGTCAGAGTTGAGTGGGGCTGTGGCCAGGGTGTGCTAGGAGCAGTGGGACTCTAGCACAACTAGCAAAACAGAGAGGGGAAAAGTAGGGAAACTGAGCCACAGCTAGAAGGTACTGTATTCCAAAATATTGTGTATAGAGAGAGGCTGGCACAGCTACGGATAGCTATGGGCCAAAACTCCACTAGGAGCAGGGCAGACGCAGGGTGGTAAGTAGGGTGACCAGCTGTCCCGATTTTATAGGGACAGTCCCGATATATGGGGCTTGGTCTTATGTAGGCGCCTATTCCCTCCCACCCCCTGTCCCGATTTTTCATACTTGCTGTCTGGTCACCCTAGTGGTAACACCTCTAGGGTTCTGGCGCTTCGGTTATTGGGCCTGGGTGACCCAGATGGGTACTATGTCAATGTGTGGGAGTGGGGAGGGCGGGGAGAAAGGTGTGACAGCGGCCCATTTATGGTTCATTACTGTGTTAGTAACACTTGTCAGGCCTGACATGCTACACCTAACACACTGTTGATATAATCTGTATCTAAAAGGTGTCATGTAAGGTATCCTATACAAATTGGTTTAGGTGGGTTTGGGTTACAGCCTCATTTGGTGGGATTAGCTTCTGACAAGTTCCAAAGATGATAGTATTACTTTTTGCATGTAGTCCTTGTTTATCTTTGTGTACAATCTCATTTGCCTGAATACTTTATGTGGACCTCTGCATATTGGGCATATTAATCCTCTGAGTTTATTATTATTGTTTTTATAAAAATTATTTGCTATTACCTCTTTTTAATTTATAAATCCCTTTCCAACCCTGGTGTCTATTGTTAGAATAACGACTTTACCTTGGGCTACCAAAAGCATGCACAGGAGATCCAATCCCTGCAGAAACTTCTTGTAATCGTTCCTTTGGATAATTTGACTTTTTTTAATATTTTTTGTCATAGTCATGATTTTTTTCACTCCCTAATTTGTCCAAGCATTCTCAGTTCCAGCTGACATTCATATTGTCTTCCTTCCTTCCGCAGCTGTGGTGATGTTGGCAGCAGCTTGTTAATCTTTTTTCCTCTCCCACAAACTGCTTTTGGTTGCAGATTACAATGTGCTGAGCTGCTTTTGTGTTAGGTACAGTTTAAATGCCAGCCATTCAAATTCATTTTTATTCCCTACACACTCTTCTGATTCATGTGAAACATGTTTCCTAATACATGTTAATTTGTCTTTGTAAGACTGAAGGGTCTCATTGTTTTCTTTATTAGCTAAAGTTACAAATCAGTTTGCCTCCTGTACTGCAAAAGGCTTTTATTCTTTGAAGACAATAGACCCAAATTGGAATCTCCTCTTCTTCTTTTTGCTGTTTTCCATCTTCCTCTTTCCCTCAGTCTAAGTAATATTGCTCTGAGATATACCAACCTTGCATAAGGGCAAACTGTTAATACAGCATGTTATGACTACACCCAATACAGACATATACATTATTAGGTTTTTATACATATTTAAAGAATTTTCCATGATCTTTTAGAGAGGACTTGAGAGATCTGAGTTCAGTTCTCTGCTCCCCCATAGATTTCATATCTGACCTTGGGAAAGTCACTTATTCTGTCGGTGCCTCCATTCCCCATCTGTAAAATGGAGAGAATAGTACTTTTTTATCTTACAGAGGTGTGATGAGAAATACATTAGATTGTGAGCTGCTACAATAATGGGGGGGGGGCAAACAGGAGATTATAGCGTTCTCTTTTTATAGCAATTCTGATAGTAGACTTCTAAATGAACAGTTCTATAGTGTGATCTCAAACCACACCTTTCTCTGCCCATTTAGGGTACATCTGCACAGCACACTAAGCCCGGGTCTTTGTGACCTGCATCTGCAAACTGTGTTTCCAAAGTCCTGCTTGAGCAGCCATGCTGAATTGGAAACCTGGGCCTCACAACTATGCTGACATGTCCAAGCTGCTCTACACAGACCTCAGTCTCAACTTCAGCTTCTGTGGGCATATACTATGGTATCCCAGGGTTCTACCACCTTCATCAACTGTAGATGCTTTAGGGTGTGTTTCATAGTGGGTTGTAGGAGAACTTATCTGTCCATCCAGTTGACGTTGACCAGAAGCGTTTGGGTGGTTTTAGCATGCCAACACATTCAGCTGATCCGTTTTGTGTCCACATGCTCCTAGTAAGCAGAACCATCAAAACAGTCTTCAACCCAATGGAAGAACTTCTACACCTCATTCTTTCAGTCCCGTTTTGGGAAACAGGTGGCACATCTGTGAGACGCTGGTGGACATGTCAATGACAGTTTTTGAATTGCCGAAGACACTTCTTGGAGAGGATTGCTGAGATGTCAGCTGTGACCCAGCTGATGCTGCTCATGCCTGTTGTCTTAGCTATGTGTTCTCCCTGTGCAGACCAGCGCTTCTGGAGTGGGGCCATACCCACAGACTGGTGGGATTGCATCATTATGCAGACCTGGCATGACCAACTGTAGGTCCAGAATTTTTCCACGAAGAAGCAGTTGTTTCTGGAAGCTTTATCTCTTGCCCTTACCCTCCAGCATCAAGGCACCCACCTACGGGTGTCCGTGCCAGTCCAGAAGCAGGTCACTATAGCTACCTTGAAGCTGGCTACCTCAGACTGCTACAGGTCCATGGCTAATCAATTTGGAGTTGGCAAATCAACTGTGGGATTGATTGTGGCAGAGGTTTGTGAGATGATCAGGACTGTGATGAACCCAGAGAGGCTGGTCATTGCAAAATTTCCTGAAATTATTGCTGGATCTGAGAGAATGGGCTTTCCAAATTGCGCTGGGGCCATTGATGGGTCTCGTGCCTATAGTTTACTCTCCACAAGGAGTACATTCATGTCAACAAACATGGGATGCACTGGCAGGGTGCATGATGCCAGGATTTTCCAGAGATTGAAACTTTAGCTTCATGGAGAAGCTGGGACATTATTCCCACACAATGACACTGTTATAAAGGGAGTCACTGTCCCCACTGTTGTCCTAGAGGATGCTGCTTACCCCTTGTTGCCATGGCTATAAACCATATAGTGGTTTCAGAGAACCTGGCAAAAGAAGGTTCAGCTACACACTCAGTAGCTGTAGGATAGTGGTGGAATGTGCATTTGGCAGATTTAAATCCTGTTGTCACAGCCTTCTAAATCATTTAGATGGCAGTGTCATCAATGCAATCCACGTTATTACCAGGAGTGGATTCAAGACACTGCTGGATTTCTGAACAGATACGCAAAGCACAGCCAGACTGGGCACTTGTCATGACTGGGGCTGGAGCCACATGTGCAACAGAAATCTGGGATACTTTGTGCTCCCACATAATGAGTTTGCATGGTCCCATGCATGAAGAGCAATGAAATGATACTTGAGGCTTTGCTGTGTAGGGTATGGGGCAGCTGTGGGAAGATATTTGTCAATGTGTTGTATTAGATATTGTGAATTTTGTAAACATTTTCATAAAATGCATAACATCAACATTTTTCACCAATACTGGCCATGGACTACAACTCGGTTTATGGATTATTGTGATGACAGTTTGTAAATTTGTGTTGTGAGCGTTACTGAGAAAGGATGTGTAATGACATTCATTAAAGTCTGTGCCACCTCTAACATTACAATAGCAAATTTTATTATATGTAGCCTTGAAATGGCCAGCTATTCCTGGGTGTCTGTCTCTCTATTCTCCTTGGGCTTTCTGGTCATTTTGTATGTGTGGGCTGCAACTGTATTGGTGTATAAATGCACAGGGTACATTTCTGTTCCATTTGCTATTGTTTATTGCCCCTGACATGATCCAGCTACCCCCTGAGTTGTCCAAATGATGCATAGCCTGCAGGGCATGATAGCGTGGAGGGGACTCGCTGTGACACAGGAGCTGAAGGTGGCACTGGAGCCTGCAGTCTGGTAGTGATGAGTGCAAGTAACGGCTCAAACAGTTCCTGCTGTGCTCTGTCTTCCTCCCTCAACCAGCAGTCATACTCCAGGAATTTGTCCATCAATTTCTCCTCGCACTCTGTAGCCTCTTTCTGTCCTCCCATCTTTCATCTGTATCCTTTTGATATGCCATTTGGTCCTTCCGGAATTCTGTGTACTGATTTGTTTCATGTAGCAGCTCTCCCATCAGCTCATCTGATTCTTTCTCCTTACTTGCAGTAGGTTGGCCCACACTTCCAGGCTCCTGATACCGTGTGTTTGCCCTGTGTGGAGGTGGAAGGCCTTGAAAGGAAGGGGAAGAAAGGTTGGGGGGGAAAGAGAGCACATTGTCTGACCGTGGTTTAAAAAAAAAAAAAGTACATTTCCCACGGCATGAAAGGGGCTGCTTTAATTAAAGGTCAAAAATGATACTTTATCGATGGGCTGTATTTTATTCACACCACGCTGGAGACGTCAGTCTTTTGGAATAGGTAGGAGGAAAAACAGCAGAATAAAGATAATGGATTTCAAGAAGGCAGACTTCAGCAAATTCATGGAGTTAGTAGGTAAGCTCTCATGGGAAGCAAGTCTAAGGGGAAAAACAGTTCAAGAGAGTTGGTAGTTTTTCAGAGAGACATTAGTAAGGGCAAACTATCCCACTGCAGAGGAAAGATAGGAACTATGACGAGACCACCCTGGCTTAACCTAGGCGATCTTCAATTATCTGAACTCAAAAAGGTTTGAGTGGAAACTAGGTCAAAGGACAAATATATACACAAAATTAGAAAGGCCAAGGCACAAAATGAGATTGAACTTGCCAGAGACATAAAGGGTAACAAAATAACATTCTACAAATACGTTGGAAGCAAGACGAAGACCAAGGACAGGGTAGGCTCATTACTCAATGAGGGAGGAGAAACAATAACCGGAAATGGCAGAAATGCCAAATGACTTTTTTGTTTCCATTTTCACCAAAAAGATTGGTGGTGATTGGACATCTAACATAGTGAATATCAGTGAAAATGAGTTTGGATCGGAGACTAAAATAGAGAAAGAACAAGTTAAAAATTACTTAGACAAGTTTGGTGTCTTCAAGTCACCAGGGCCTGATGAAATATACCCTAGAATACTCAAGGAGCTGACTGAGGAGATATCTGAGCCATTAGCAATTATCTTCAAGAAGTCACCGAAGACGAGAGAGATTCCAGAGGATTGGAAAAAGGGCAAATATAGTGCCCCTCTGTAAACAGAGAAATAAGGACATCCCAGGGAACTACAGATAAGTCAGCTTAACTGCAGTACCTGGAAAGATAATGGAGCAAATAATTAAGGCTTGGTCTACACTACCCCCCTAATTCGAACTAAGGTACGCAACTTCAGCTACGTGAATAACGTAGCTGAAGTTCGAAGTACCTTAGTTCGAATTAGTTCGAACTTACCTTGGTCCACACGTGGCAGGCAGGCTCCCCCGTCGACTCCGCGGTACTCCTCTCGGCGAGCTGGAGTACCGCAGTCGACGGCGAGCACTTCCGGGTTCGACTTATCACGTCCAGACTAGACGCGATAAGTCGAACCCAGAAGTTCGATTTCCAGCCGTCGAACTACCGGGTAAGTGTAGCCAAGGCCTAAGCAATCAGTTTGCAAACACCTAGAAGATAAGCTGTAAACTAACAGTCAGCATGGATTTGTTAAGAACAAATTGTGTCAAATCAACCTGCTAGCTTTCATTGAAAGGGCAACAAGCCTTGTGGCTGGGGGGGAAGCAGTAGTTGTGGTGTATCTTGATTTGTAGCTAGGGAAATACTTTATAGTAGCTCCATCTAGGTTGTACGTGCATAACTGATTGGAAAACAGTTCCCTGAGAGTAGTTATCAGTGGCTCACAGTCAAGCTGGAAGGGCGTATTGAGTGGGGTTCAATATCTTCATCAATGATTTAGATTTGAATTTTGTTCTGATGTTCTGGCTTGTAAATGTTAATTTTCCATAATTTGCAAGTGGTTAAATGCTAGTTTGAATGTTCACATCAGCCTCAATATACTGGTTTAAATGTATTTTGTGCATATGTGTACAAATGAGTAACATGTGAATAAGCCAATTCAGGAATACTAGAAAACTGAAGAAGGTGTGGGGGCTGCACAATGTTAAGGATATGTTTCAAGATAGATAATGTTCCTATTGCAATGAGCATTTCCCGTTAGCATAGTTCTGACCCATCTGTGATATTGCCAGTTGTAAGGTTGTGTGACAGATGGAAACAAGAGTGCAGCTCTTCCCCACCTCCCTACCCCCGCCACTGCTTTGCCATTAACCTCTAACCTCTCCCCACTCTAGCCTGCTTAAACAAGTTCACTGGTACCTGTTGACACTATGCAGATTAAGATGACTGTGGTTTAAACTAAAACTGAGCTTGCATTGAGTCAATCAATCTACACTTGATCCTGGCAAACACAAGTTGTTCAAAATCCAGTTGTGGAGAACATAAATGTCAAGCTCTCATGGCATATAAAGAATGTTTTGTGCAGAATTTCTGCACAGTTGCAATCCTTGAAGGTGACTTATTGTTCAGTGGCTTGGGGTTTTTGGTGCAGCTGAGGTTCCTATTTTCCTTTACGTAAGCATGTGTTCTGTGGTCTTTCACGTCCAGCTGATCCCTACTGGCCTAGATTTGCGCTTATTCTGCCTTCAGACAACTTTCAAAAACATTATTCAGTTGAACACCATATTTTGATGATGATATTTTTCCTTGAGGCATTTGTTTGTTGCTTCTTCAAAGGCAATTGGTTTAAAAACTTAAAGCACACTCATTCTTCATCAGTAAGGCTTTCTCTTTCAGCTCTTTGCCAGCACCATTAAACTCCATGAAAATAACTATATTAGAAGAGGTCTTCTGAATGACTGAAAATATAGGTGTAAGTGTCTACACTAAGCACAAAAGGTGTAGTGCATGAGCATGTCAGGCTCTAAAGCTTTATAGATGTTGAAAATACAAAAATAACATGTCTAAAAAGTACATTTTGGCTTGTGATTGGTGTAATTCCAGAGTTTTCAGTGCAGCTGTTAAAGAATAATAATTGTGTTGTCTTGTTTGTCTAATTCGACACCTATATTTAAAATTGGTCGCAGAGCAGCTTTTTGCATTGTATTAATAGTATTGCATAGCTCTTTAGAAGCTGGTGTTTTAAACCTCTTTGGTTTGGTTTCTCATTGTCAAGCCAAATAGGTACTATATGTGGTGTGACGTTAGAGTGCAATGGTCACACTCCAATATTTTTAAAATCCCCTGCAGTCTACCTTGTGCTATGTAGCTCCCGAGCTAGCAGTAAGCAGCTACTGGAGAGTAACCACCATCGCATGGACTCTGCAAGTTTAGCTCTCCATGTAGATTTTAATCTAGTTAAAAAGCAAAACCAAAAATTCTCTATCCTGTCTGAGTGGGAATTTGCTTTTTCTCTTTTCTTCAGTGTTCCAGAATAGCACCTCTCATGGTAATGACTTCTTGGTCACTACAGGCTGTGAAGGAAAGACAATTATCATGGTAGGATTAAATAAACAAATGAACTTCAGAGCAGGGCACACCTAGTTTTTGGACTTTGGTTTCTTCTGAGAAATGGTACAAATAAAACCAAACCTGGATCAAACTGTCATCCTTTTGTAAGAGCCTAGAAAATGTTGTGTAGACCCCTGAGCTACTCTATCCTTTTTAACCTTTGGAGGCTAAATATCTAGACCTGATTAAGGAAGTGATAACTACAAAGGATTATTACTATTTTTAAAGAAAACTTTAAAAGGTATCTTATCTGGCATTTCTCATTGTACAGAAAACTGCTTTCTATGCATCGTTCTATCATGACTCCACGAGTCTCAAACCTGCGTCCACAGAGTTCCCTGTTGACTGACATTGTCCTGCACTTACTCAGCAGCTTGCTACCAACTGACCAAGTAGAGAGACCATGAAACCTGAAGCTACATCTAGAAGGCTGCCATTGGGCCCTGATTGAAGGAATGCCAGGACCTATTTAAATAGGGCTTGCTATTTAAACCCAAAGAAGGAGTGAGACAGGAAGTTGTCCACATAACTGGGTGAATTCCTGTCTGGCAGCTACGTCCAACTCTGCCTTCTCACCTAGTTCCTGAACTCTGCCTTCCTGACTTATCCCTGGATCCTACTTTCCTGATCTGTTCCTGCCTCGTTCCAGTTTCCTGTCCTTGGTCTCTGACTCTGGCTCTGACCCTTGGCTCGACTCTGACCACCCAAGCCCCAGTCATGACAAGTTCTCCCCATTACATATTAATGGCTAGTACCATACAACTGTTCATAGTCCCCTTTTTCCAGTTGCAATGTGTTGATTTTTTTTTTTTTTTTTTTTCAAATGAGAATTTTTCCATTTTATACTTTTAGTACAATGGGCCATAATTTTTAAAAAGGCATCCTCTTGAGTTTAACTGCAAAGGCATTTAAATTTCTGCACTGTGGACTACTTCTTGTTTCTTGGTTTGATCATTTGAAATAATTAAGGAAACTGATTATAATCAAACACCAGTGTGGCTGCTGATTATCATGCTGTGCTTCTAGCAATCTCATGAGTCTCATAAATGCTTTCCAAGGTGTGTTAAGAGTAGTCTGATTCTGTTTTGTTTTGCTCAAGTAGGTTGAGCAGAATCCTGGGAAAACAGGCATGATGTCAGGTTCTGAGAAAGAGCAAGATGGCAACAGAAGGGTATTTGATTTTTTTAATTTAGGAGTTAGCTGCTGGATGCTCCTGGTGCGTGCTTCATTAGGCTGCCTAATATACATACATTTGCCCAGTCTGCAACGTGCTACGTGCATGCCTCCTGTTTTCGTAGTCATGCCTGAATGCGTTTTACTGAGTTATTTATAAAGATCCAGACTTACTTTAAAGGTCAGAAGTGTTTAATAGGTTTTCACTACATTTTTGTGCTTTGTCAGGGTTGTTTTTTTGCTTTAAGAGCTTTTTCTCCATCCATATTAAATCTGTTCCATGTCAACAGCAACACATTTTTTATTTTTTTTTATTTTAGGGATCGTGTTTTGTGGGTCAGAAAGAGGTGGAACTTTATTTTAATCCAGCAATTTAACATCAACTAACATTTCTGCATAAACACTTCAAAAGTCCAAATGCTTAAGGCTCATATCCTATGAACAATAGTATGTATAACTTTAACCTTGAATAGTACCATGAACCGCCTGTCCCATTTAAGAGAAAAGGGCTACTCACAGTAGTGAGTGCTACGTACAGTAATTGCTTGCAGGTTCTGGCCCCAAGTATTGTGGTTCTCAAAAGATGGTCTATAAATCGCCATTAGTCCAAGGAGATGGCACACAAAATTTAAATGTTTTTTAAAAGCCTAAGTATTAATAGGAGAGGTGATCTGTGGAAAGACCTCCCTCCTGAATCAAACTACGAAATGAAAGCATTGGAGAACAGCTGATGTATACTGTAACTGTCGACTTAGTTACCAGAATGCAAGTGAAGTACAAGAACTAAACATCTATTGTTTCATTTTTCACAGGTTAGACGAGTACCTGGCTCTAGTGGCCATCTTCATAAGACGGAAGATGGGGACTGGGAATGGAGTGATGATGAGATGGATGAAAAGAGTGAAGAAGGCAAAGCTGCATTTTCTCAAGAAAAGGTAAGTTGTTTTCTACTAACTGCTGATACACTAGCAAAGTAATGTAGTGTTTTCATTTTTTTCATGAAAAGTATTTCTACAGTATAAAATAAACTACAACAGCTAATATCTAACTACTTCTTCTACAGTCAAGAAGAGTAAAAGAAGAAGAGAATACAGAGGTAAATCATCCTTTGCTACTTTACTGCCCCCAATAGCTTGGATAGGGGTAAAATTGTAGGGGCCTGATTCTGCAGCCTTTCTGCTGAGTAGTAAATAATTTTGAGTAGGGGTTGAGCATGAAGGTTATGCAGGTGGGCCTGGAGTGATTAACTTATAGCACTCACAGGGTAAAATGGCTAGGAAATTCAAGCTGATTCTGCTCATGCTTTCTAGCTTTGAAGTCTAGTAAAAATATTGATTTAAAATGAGCAATTTGGCTATTTTTAATGAATCTTCAAAACTAGATCACACTAATTACTACCTTTCTCTTCACACTAATGATGGCTGTTTCTCTGTAGCTGAAATGTCTCCAAAGAATTTTCAGCCTTTTAGAATCTGTATCGGTACTGTGCATAACTGGTAATTAGAATGGTTCATACCATATGCAGTATAATGGTTCAGTACAGTGCTACAATAGAATAGATTGATTCAGTCACCTATAAACACAAAAGAAATACCATATTAAATGCCATCTTCTTATGCTGAGACTAGGAAGGATTCCTGCCATGTATAAATGGAATAATAGGATTTCTGGTTTACTGTCAAAGTTCTATTCAGATGCTTATTTATTGGATCTATGAAACGGATACATTCTTCATCTGTAGCTTTGGATCCTCCAATCCCAACTGATGTGTTGCCGAGTCTGCAAAAGTTTTGGTACCACAGGATTCTCTGAATTCTGTGCTTGTTCTTTCTCTGACCCCAGTGCTCTTCTGTGACATTCAAAAGAAATCTTTCAACTTCTTCCTGCCTGACTCTCTCAAACATGGAACCAGTTAACATGTGGTATGCTCATCCCTTTGGAAGTGGCTGTTAAGATCTGAGATGCTTTGTGGTGCTGTTCAGTGAACTTCTTGCTGCTTCTTTAGATCAGCCTTCAGAGCTGGAGGTGACCTTCAGAATAAAAATATATATTGTTTGAATAGATTCGAGATTTGACACATTCTTTCCTCTTCCTTTAAAGTATTTGAAAGTTGTATCATCTGCCCAGTAAATCCCAGAGTTCATAGATTGAGCAGATTGGGTCTTTGCTAGTAGATCATTCTGAAAACACTCTACTTAGAGATTTCTTTATCTGGGTGATTAGTGAAGTAGTTGGCCCACCCTTCTGGACTAACGTAAAGCAGAGGGTCTGTAGCTAAGCTTCTGACTTCAAAGGGGCCAAATCGGATTCTGCCTAAATATTTTTCTTCTGAAGGATTTGCCATTTTTATAAAGTAGTTGCCAAGGACGCAGGTTCTTGTCCCATTTCTCAAAAAAATTTCCAAGTTGCTCCATGGGAAATGACTGCCATTGAAAGAGGAAGGAAGCCTGATAAGGTGGCAGTCTTCTGCATGGTGACTATGCCTTCATCAGCCATATGTGATGCAAAGAAAACTTGATTAATTTTCATCTACTATAATTGCACTAGTTGTGCAGATTTCCTATGGAAAAGCCTAACCTGTGTCTGTGACAGTACATCTATGGCTGGTATAGTTATAGTCAAAGGAGCACAGGAGGAAATTTCTCCCTTAAAATTTCCTGGATGAAATAAGTAAACCAGGCCCTGAAGTCCTTGGAGTTATCATCTGCCCTGTAGAGTCTTCATTTATGCATTCCCCGTGGTAAGACTTCTCCTGGAGTAACTAAGGAACCCACAGCTTCCTGATCTATAAAATCAAATGGTTTAACATCTGCTTTGTGATTAATTTCCTTTGTTTCTTCATTGACGTCTCCACATCTTGCAGTAAGGTCACTCTCATCTTTGGCAGGAGAGCTTTGTCATGAAGGTTATGAGCTGCTGTCATGAAAATCTTAGATAAAGTAGAGCTTTCTTCCTTTTATTGGGGAATGGTAGTTGTGGAAATCCTTTTAATCAGGAACATACTCAACCAGTGAGGGAGTCAGGCATTCTGTCTTTGCAAGATCTGTATTTCAGAAAAGTTAAGGTTTAACAGAGCTAGAACCAAACCATCAGTTAACTCATCTGTCTATCCCAGGCCCATCTCAAATCCGGCAAAGATCTAGGAAGTCCATGCTCTTATGGCTTATTCAGTTTGCTTTTGTGGTTACAGATTGGATATTAAATAAAGTTGGCTCTTAAGTGTTCTTTGTAGAAAGGAAGAAATACAAAACTGTGTAGACAAAGGCAGCCTAGTTCCGATATCCGGTCCAGGAGACCCCCTGGCATTTATAGATGCACAGGCATTGTATCTCCCAGAGACGGTTATGAGTCTCAGTATCTGAAAGTATCCCTGCAAAATGTTGTTTTCCATTACTGTTCTCCCTTTCCAGGAACCAGGGTAACATACAATGATTATTAAAATAATAAATCTTATGGATGATTACATCTGGGATGATGGGTGGAAGTGGAAAGGTTCACCATAAATAATGTTGTTGTGCTTTAACCAAGCACTCTCAGGAAGGGCCTATGATCTTCCAGACCATCCTGGTCCTGAAGGCAATGCCCCTGTGAGCCCACACCCTCTTTTGATATGTCTGATTTTTAATAGAGGAAAGCAGCACCTGACAATAAGCTCATGGCACCTACAAGCGAAGTTGCTCAGGTTCAATAAGTAGACTCATCTGCTTGCTTGCCATCCTACTTGGTTTAAACATTCCAAGCGTGGCTTGCTCATTTATGTTTATTGAGAATACTGGAGAGTTTAAAGAAAATGGTCTCACCCTGGGAACTGTTCACATCCAGCAGATGCTCTGGTTCTGTAGTGGATGCTGATCCTTCCCCAACCAATGGACTATGTCCCAGAAGTTGATATGTTGTTTGCTTTGGGTTCCACAAAGTCTAGCAGCGACCAGCCTTGTTCTGCTCTCTGGCACATGCTTTTCCAGCTTTACACATTGTGGCCCCCTATTTCCTGCCCCCAGACTTAACCAAATCCCTCCTATCTCAGCCAGTCCAATTTCTTTGTCAGTTACTTAGCCCACTCCAGTAGGTCAGATGTGGAAGGCCACAGTGGACTTCATTAGTAAGGCGGTAGTTTGTTCACAGCTTTGATGTCTCTCCAAGTATAATTTGGGCATCCGTTCTCTAAGCAGTGGTCTCTATTTAAGTCTCCCTTTTGCTGTGTGAAGGTGGGATTACCAGACAGTTCCTTTCATTCTAAATGTACGTGTAAACGTTTGGTACGTCAGACATGCAGAATCGTCCACTCCGTTAAATCAGTAACTAGTTCCTAGGACAAGAGTTGTGGGGTTTTATAAAGTTTCCTTGCTGGTTAGGAATTGGTTACTGTTTGGGTTAGAAATGTGGAGGAAACGTTCTTATTCTTCTGTTAATCTCTGTACATATCTAAATGCTGTAGGATAGTGCTTTGGATCAGAGGTGGTCAGAGTAAGATGTGCAAAATACGTGGAGCATATCATTGGTGCTGTGTGCCTGTCAGGGTTTCCCATCCCCATGAAGACTATCACTTTGAAATGGTGTATCTGTAATAGATGTAGAAACACGTGTAAAAAGGTTGTAGTCTTACTACAGACACAAATTAGTTAATCTAAAGCATTCTTTTTTAACTCTTGCTGACCAAGGATTCTTTAATTTCAGAAATGCTAAATTTGTGCCCATACAGTACTTAAATTGACATGTTAAAATGACTCCTTTTATGAATCTCAAATGTGTGGTGTCTTTTTTTTTTTTTTTTTTTTTTCTTAATAAGTATGCCTTAACTGGCATCACTGTCCAAAAATCAGCATTCATAAAACTATTTTGGTGGTGTATGGATTTTTTAAAAATAACTTTTCATAAATATTTCATCATAATCTTTTAACAGATTTCCATGAATGCCACTAATATCCCAGAACAGATCCAGAATCTATCTATACAAGACCCTCAGGTACTGTCAATAGTTATAGTTTATGGTTTTTTTTATTTTTTATTTTTTTATTTTTTATTTTAGATTTCAGGGAAGTACAAATTCTTATATGGTGGGGATAGAGGGGAAAGGATAACATGAAGATGGAGACAGAAATAACAAACTTGGATTCCAATATAAAGATTTGGCAAAGCTGATGAGGTCAATCATGGTAGACTCTCTTAGTTCTCCACCTACGGCTAGAAACAAGATTTAACTAGAAATAAGACTAGAAACTTAGAACACTGAGCCATTCTTCAGTTGTTTTCACACAGCACTAACTCCAAAATTATTACTTAGCTTATCAGAATTTGATGCTGAGTGGAGAAAAATCCAGCGCCCTAATTTAAGCTCCATGATTTGTGGTTCTGTAATCTATTTAAATACACAGACTGTTCTGCAGATTTCACTTGTACTTTAGACCTAGCACTTTAATAAAGCCCTTAAAAGGTGCTTGAGAGTCAGAGTACATGTTAAATATTTTATGCTTGCATCAAACCTATAACTGGGAAACTACTTAACATTTCTGTCCGGCATCCATTGTAACTTACATGCTGCTTTTTTCTTTAATAGTCCCTACCTACTGTTAGTGATGAATATACTGAAGTTCCACATGCAGTGAATCTTGTTCTAAGATTAAGGTAAAGGATTCATCTATTTATTTTAGCATTCCTTTTTTGTCGACCTGTGTTATTCCTGTTCTCCCTCATTAAACTTCCATAACATTAGCATAAAATAAAAATATTAACCTCTTTAATCTCCCAGTATGACCAGTATGAATTGTGCTCCCATGACTAATTGGTATCTTTTAATTGTCTACTAAAATAGAGGAAAATGAAAAGCAGAATATGAATGTGGCTTTCGGCTACGTATACCCTTCATTAAGTATTTTCTTTTTTTCCTTGCAATGCAGGATCACAGTCAGTGATTTTTAATGAGTTTCTTTCACACTTCAGCAGTCGGCCTCTGACAGAAATAAACCATGGCTGTATTACAAGTTGCTTGCTCAAAACATTTTTCACTAGCAGATTTGATCAGCCACTGTGGAGAAATGACAGATATCTTTTGAAAGAACATTTAGTCTTTTAGGAAATAGAGACAAATGTGATGTCTGACTTCATAGTTTTTATTCAGTAGAAGAAAGTCAGTTTATATTTTAATAAAATCAGTTTACAGCTGCTTATAAAATAATTGCTTCTTAAGTATCAAGCTTTATTCTTGGAGAAAACTGTTTTTTCACAAAAAGCTAGCTAGCTTTCTATGTATTTTTCATAGGGTGTCTCCTTAAATGGCTAATTTATTTAAAGTAATTTACAGGGGAACACAACTTCAAAACTTGTCATCCTTCTGCTCATGCAGATAACGAGGTGATAATCTCTTCCGCAGGCATTTTGGGGAGAGGGGGGGAATAAGAGTATTATGACATTATACTTAATTAGCACAAATACACATGAAGGGAGTACAAATAGCCTTTTTATAGCCAACTGTTTTTTAATAGTTGTAGACTCTAAGCCAGAAACAAAACAGCTATATAAAAGTACAGCATGTGATTTTCCTGAAGGCAATACAAATTTAAAACTCCTTTATTAGAAATCAATAAAATATCTGCATGATTAATCCAGAAAGCTAAATATCCTATGTTAATCCAGAAAGCCATCCTTGTCCTCTTGTGACATCTACAAGAGATTGCCCAATCAACAATGGCTGGGTTGTGTGGGAGTCAGAGATAAGTGACTTTGTTTAAAAAAGTCTCTAAAGTGATTTGGAATCAAGTTGTGCAGCAGCCAAGCTATGTAACAGCACAGTCACATTGTTACCCTTCACCTTTCCATCTGCCCCTCGACTATTTCATACTCATTTTCATCTTATCTCCACTTAGATCATAAGTCTCTTCCCATGTATTTGTACAGTGTGTAACACAATGTGATCGTGATCTTTATTGGGGACTCTGGGTGGAATTTCCATAATGATTTATTGACCAATTGGGGTAGTTTCTTGAAACACAAACCTTGAATATTGCACCTAGGGAAGATGGTGACTAGTGTTCTAAGAATTAAAAAATAAAATAAAATAAAATAAACCACTAGAACAGATGTAGTTGGAAATGCTAGCTGTGGGTCATGTTTAGGAATGTGCAATGAAAATCCCTTTTTGATTTTACTTTCATATCAACAAAATAGAATACAAGTGGATTCAAGAATTCTTTGTGTAGATTATATTTTAAAAGCAAAGCAAGAAACTATTGAGTGCTTTTTACTAGATTAACGAAAAATGGGCCCTTAGTTTTTGTTTTTTTTCAGAATCACTCACACTGAATCAAGCTTTGAGAAGCAGTGAGGTAGAATGTGTGGGGAGGTTAATTTCTGAACAGGTAATTGTACTGAGATTTAGTGGAAGAGAGGAATTCTGTTTGGGTTTTTGTTGAAGGGTGTGTGTGTTTAATAAAAACAGTCTATAACAGAATTATAATGTGTGTACTATATTTCTAAATCTTAATGCCATTTCTGTATGAGTAAGTTGTAATAATTTTTGTGACAGCTGCTTATAAGATTTATCTTGCAAAATATTCACAGTTGAGTATTGCCAAAAGAGTTACTTTGTGCTTGGGGTGGGACAGGATGATGAGGGGATGGTATGGTTGACAACAGACAAAACCCCTTCTGAAATGATGAGATGTAAGAGGTTACCATTTGTTTTCTATATCTCTTGGGGTTGTGATGAAGGATGAGGCAGATCTACAAACTGGCTTTTAAAAATGATATAGGATCTGATCTTTCAAAACCTTATTTATGTGACTAGTTCTTGCTCATACAAATATTGACTCGTGAGTCAAGTTTGTTGGAAGTCCATAATGGGTAACTGGACTCTCTGGCTACAAGTATGTGGTAGGTGCAAATAGTTCCTTGGCAGGGGAGGGAACTAAAGAATCTTGTTTTCTATAAAGCAGAAAGATCCATAAATGTAAATAGACTTCTTGGGTCTTAACAAAGAACCTTTTTTCTGAGGCACTGATAAACAACTGGCTGTTAGCAGCTCGCTGAAATGAAGCTTCTAATATTTTTCATTTTGCTTAGTTAATTTTCTTAACTAAACTTAGGCTTATAATAGCTAGGAACTTTGTCTTTATTTTGCATAGGCCATAAATAAGCTTTTTCTCTATTAAGATGCCTGATGTGGGTTGTGTAGACTTTTTCTAAATTGGGACAACCTCTGGCTAACCCTCCATTGTGAAGATTGACTTTTGACTAGAGGGCAGGCGAAGGAGGAATGAGAACTGCTGGAGCTGTCAGTCAAAGGCAAAGGAGCTGCATTTCCTCTTCACTAATGAGGCCAAAAAGGAAAGTGGGTATGGGCCAGTATGGACATGGCAAGAGCTGCATTACCTATGGAGAATGAGGCTTTGTTACACTATCACTTAAAACTTGGTTTGTGTGTTTTGGTTCTTTGATTCTTATTTATTAAATTAACTCAACTATAATTTAGCAATCTATTAAGAGCTAGTTAAAAATTACTGATTTTTTTTTTCTTTTAAATAAAATTTTATTGCCCAGACTTTCAGCCAATTCTAAAACCAGTCTAGTCCATCTTGGGTGTTTGTAGAACATCCGTGTCTAGGCTCATTGTTCCTGCAGTATACCCTGTTTTAAATTAAATTGTCTGCGTTGCTTTTAATCTCATTATAGCTACGTTAATAGTGGCTGTTGTGGTCTGGTGGCGAAGGGACTGGGAAACAGATTCCTGGGTTCTGTTCTCCATTCTGTTGTTGATTTGAAATGTGACTGTGGGCACGTTCACTTGAGCAGAACTTGTGCTGGAGAAACTGCAAGTTCTTTACATGTAAAAGGAGGTTCAGGCTTCACTGGGCATATATTTATAATCCATTTATAGTTTAATATTTTATAATAATAATTGCTTATTAAGTATCCAGTTTTATTCTGATAGCTGGACCTAGGTCTCTGAATATTCTGGAGGTGGAGAGGGTGGCAGATCATCCCAAATGAGTGCTAATACCATGAAGTGCTAATACCACCTCAGACCATACCATGAAGTGTTCCTTTATCACACGTTACAGAAAAACTATTTTTGGGAAGAGGTTTTCATCTTTAGATCTACTTCTTGTCAGTTTATCTGTGCTTTTTGTAACTTGGACCCCAACTGAACAGAGCTCAGAGAAAACATCAAAATGTTTACAAATGACTTAATTTAGCTGGGGCCCTGCATCACTACAAGCAAGTCCAGGGTCATACTGGAAGGGGGAAACTTTCCCTCAGTCTTCAGTGGCATAAGACTCTCCATTCTACCAGCAGCCTGAGATAATGGACCTTGAAGTTGTGACATTTCTATGTATAGAAAAAGCTGCTTCTGGTCCAGAACTGTGTGTGTCTGCATATGTTATAATTAACATATATTTAGTCAATTTTTTAATTCCGTAGTGGAAAAGTACACTAATTCTTCAGTCGTACAGTTGCAGCTAATAAAAACTCTGTGCATGATATAGTCAATATGCATAATATTGTACTAAGTATATCTCACTGTTGCTTCCATCATCTCTGCATTCAAAATGGAGGAAAAAAGCACTTGTCTTCTGCACATAAGGTGACTTTGGTCAGTAGTTTGCTTTGCAACATGCTACATTCAGTTGGGATTACAAAATGGTAAGCAGCAAGAATGCTCCTTAGGATTTTTGCCTTTATCTGCCGCCTCTGCTGATTTTTAAACTCATTTAATATTTCTTGCTGAGATGCTCATTAAGTCTTTATGGCCAATACAGATGTGAACACCTCAGAGAATTTTTATTGGAATTGTTAGAATGATCCGTACAGGTGAGAGCTAGCATTAGCATGGAATAGCTACCAACTACAGTATATTAAAAAGAAACACATTTCTCCGAATACGTCGCATGCTACTGTCCTAAACCTTTAAAAGAAAACTTGTATTCAAATAAGCTTTGTGAGCTGAGCTCTGAATGGCAGAACTGAGAACTTTAAAACATGCTTCTTCATCCAAAATGTTGAAAACTCTTCTTAAAATGAAAGTTCACTCTTCAAACACTCATGACATTAAGCCCACTGGAGGACATTCACAAGGTTCAAAACAAAATGACTCAGTGTGTGTCATTAGTAGTTTGCAGCAAGTACCTTTGAAAAATTAAAAAATCCTTAGAACTTGCTGGAAAAAATGCAAATATTTACCAGCAGAATACACGCAGGAATTAATTAGCTGTAATCTATGATTGCAAGACTGTCCAAAGTGTTCATGTAGACTAGTCACTACTTACTCCCTCTGCAGCTCTGTTTGCTGGAGACTTTTTCTTAAAGACCTATGCTGAAATAAGCAGTGGTGGGTCACACAAAAATAACTTCTACTTGTCGTTAGTGACCACAGCAGAATAAAAGTGCTGAGCTACATCCCAAATTGATTCTCACAAAAGAAAATTTATCTTAGGGTGTATCTTGGTTCCTTTCTAGGCCAAATGTCTCAAAGTAATGCTGCTTTGTGATAGTCCTGTTAGATTTCACAAGCTAAAGAAGGTTTAGCTGGGTCAGAAGTTTATTGGACATATCCCATGCAAGACCTAGATTGGTGATTTCAGTCTTCTGGGTAGGGGCGTACTATTTGTTGCTAGAGATGCTGCCTCTTGAATAAGCTACACAACTCTAAATTCTCAAAGAGACATCATTAAAAATTCCCTGGAACTCGTTATAAAAATCTGAGTATTGAGCTCTGCTGGTCTGGTGAGCTTCAATTTGAGTAGCTGATTTTTGCCATCCTTAACTTGTATTTAGTGAGTAGTCTTGTCAATGGGACTACCGTGGAGGAAGATGCTTCTCAGTGTGAGCAAGGGTAGCATTATTGAGTCTTAAGTAATTACATTCTGTCTAGTTAGATTTTCTATTGCAGTTTTAGTTGTTCATTTCCTGCCCCTAGAAAGACTGTTGTATGGTATTGCTATGCACTGTAAAATAGCTAGTGCTTGTCACCCCAGAGGCATTGATTTAAAGTAATCCCTATATATAACTTATCAAATTGCTTTGAAATCCTTTGGTATTAAATATTTACTGTATACCAATGGAATCTGTAAAGTCAAATTCCATTCAAGAGACTACACTGCTAGCATTATTCAATGGCCTGAAAAATATTTCTCTTTTCAAAAGGTTGTCTATACTTTGTGTGCAGTATAGCTACACCTATTTGACAGCATTAGAATTTCAGAGTACCTACATGTTAATATGTTTCTCCCTTAGCTACAATCATTAGTGTTTGGTATCCTCTTGTCATGAGAAAATAACTCATAATTCAAGTGTCCTCAAAGCCATCATTACGAGTAACTAATGGAAACATACATTACTTCCTCTCCACAGAAGGCCAAAATATGGTGGCTTACCTCCAATTTTAAAGATCAGGATAAAAGGAATGATGATCCTCCGAGACTGCAGGAGGTCCTTGATACACATACTGTGGGTGAATTTGAAAGGGTCTGTATGGTATTCTGGCCACACAGCAATGATCTTGGTAGGATGTAAGGAATAAAAGATTAACTGACACTGCCCCAAGACTAATTCAATATACTGGTAGTTCTTGTGAACCAGATGAATTAATCCTGTGGAAAGACAAGAGGGGTAAGTACTTTCCACTTGCACTTGCAAATGGCGTAGTTATATTGTATAATTGCATATTTTATTTGGAAAGTTGAATGTGGAGATAATGTTAAGAAATAAGAATGTTCACACTTAATTCACAATATTTATGGATAAATATCCTTTTTACTAAACTAAAAGTCCATTTCCTAAAGTAAAATAAACAGTTTTATAATGGTTATAATAATATGTGATTTGATCCTTTCTAAAGAATGTATCTGCTGTGACGGGTTGGATCACAGAACCACCCCCCTTCGCAGCTGCCAACTGATGTGCCAAGACTACCCCTGTTCCTATTTTCCCTACCAGCTCAGGACTCCAGCACCCTGTCTTGCTGAGCCAGACACTCCCGTCTGCTCCAACACAGATCCAGGGTCTGAATTACTTGCCCCAAAGCTGCAGGTTTACCTGAAAACAGTTCACAGATGTGTGCTTGTCTTTAGCACTCAGATGCCCAACTCCCAATGGGGTCTAAACCCAAATGATCCTCTATACCCGTTTTACCCTGTATAAAGCTTATGCAGAGTAAACTCATAAATTGTTCGCCCTCTATAACACTGATAGAGAGATATGCACAGTTGTTTGCTGTCCCAGGTATTAATACATACTCTGAGTTAATTACTAAGTAAAAAGTTATTTTATTAAATACAGAAAGTAGGATTTAAGTGGTTCCAAGTAGTAACAGACAGAACAAAGTAAGTCACCAAGCAAAATAAAATAAAATGCACAAATTTATGTCTAATCAAACACTGAATACAGATAAGATCCTCACCAGTTCCAGAATGCTCCCTTTTACAGGCTAATTTCCTTTTAGCCTGGGTCCAGCAATCACTCACACCCCCTGTAGTTACTGTCCTTTGTTCCAGTTTCCTTCCAGTATTCTTGGGGGGGGGTGGAGAGGCTCTTTCTTTAGCCAGCTGAAGACAAAATGGAGGGGTCTCCCATGGGTTTAAATAGACTTTCTCTTGTGGGAGGAGATCTCCCTCTTCCACAACAATCTCGCAATGCCTCCGTCATCCTAGGTAAAGAATGCCCAAATCTTGGACACTCTGACCTCACCACTCTGTCCCTGATTCCCTGGCTCATCCTGCTCTGTATGTAAATCACAAGCTTCTCTCTCTCCTACCATCTCTCCTTCCAAAAAGGGAACATTTCAAACATAGTGCTGTCTCAATCTTGTTTCTACTTGATAGATCTCTGGAAGGATATGGTCACATGATTTGATGTGTCAAATCGCTGTTGCCTAACATTCAGTAAGGGGAAAAAATATAAAATCCACATTGTCACCCAACACATGACATTTTTCACCCTCCATTTCATGGGGCTTTCTCATCTGACTTTAAGTGCATTTTGCACCTGTGCTGTTCAAGCAGATAGAAATTAAGCACAAGTTTGCCCTATGTGGTTTTTTTGCAGCGCTGCAACTGAGGAGTTTCTGTGCACAAAGTGGCTTGGCAGTGCGGACATGTCTGCAGTTTGAGCACAAAAAGCTGCTATACTGTGCAGAAACTTGCCAGTGTAGACAAGCCCTTAGCATTTAAAACGCTTTTCCATTCCAGTCCTTTTTTGTAAGGCGTGTCCGAGGATTTGTCCTGTTTATCAAATGCAGGCACACCTGGTTACTGTGTTTTTTGAGAATGATTTCAGTTTTTGGTTTCCAGTGCCCTGGAGACACTGAATGGTAAAAGTCATGTACACAACTCTCAATGCTTGAATGCTTTAAACCTGGACAGTGACATAGGCTTTCTTTTTGTCAGTCTCCTTTTTACAGTGAAGGAGAAAGTAGGTCCTCCACATTTTCTGCAGTCTTTTGTCATGTGGTCTAAAGCACTGGAATGTTTCTTAGCAGTTATAAAGATGAATACAATTTTGACTGCTATACTAAGTACTGTCGTCCTCCAACAGATTCTGGCATCTGCAGACTTTGAACCAAATTCTGTCCTTGCAGATACATATTACCTTTCACTGATTACTCAGGGTGCTCTGCCTATGGGAGACTAGCCCCCGGCTGGAAAAGTTGATGCACCCTTCTGAGAGAGATCTTAAGCTGTTTTGGGTAGCAGTCAACAGAGATGCGACGCGATAAATCAATCCCCGATAGATCGATTACTACCCGCCGATCTGGCGGGTAGTGAAGACATATCCAGAGAGTCCTGTGGCACCTTTAAGACTAACAGATGTATTGGAGTATAAGCTTTCGTGGGTGAATGCCCACTTCGTCGGATGCATTGGGTAGCAATATTTGTTTACCTTCGCTACTAGAATACTTCACACTCTCTCCTTGATCAGCTAGTCAGGTCATACCCATCAACGTTAGACAGATGCTAATCAGACAGTATCATGTTTTTGACAAAGGGGTCAGTTGGGAAAGCTAGTAACTTATTCTATTCCAGTTCAACTAGATTCAACTCAGTTCAACTCTTTGGTTGTTACCTTAGCATGTTGATACAACATCAGAGGTGGAAAATTTAGCCTCCCATTTAAAGGGGCGCACACATTCAGGAAAGCTTTGATAAAGCAACTTAAGTTGTCTGGAATTTTAACAAGCTTATTTTGCTCCTGCCTAAGCCTAAGGTATCTTTTAGGCCTCTTCAAAAGCCCCTTTTGCCCACTAAAGGAATTTCTCCTCAAGAAATGCATGTTCCTTTTAGAACTTGCCACAAGGCTTTTGTTTTGATTGAATAAATGAAATCACTGTGCAGAACCAACCCTTTTGTAATGGACTAATCCCACTCTCCTTCTGAAGAACTGTAGTGTTGTTTTAGGTAGCTTGGTCACTTCACAGTTCTGTACTTGGGGAATATGTCAACATACTAATACCTTGTGTCTTTTGTGCAAGGTATACAGAAGCCCAGTATGGCTTTAAATGTTGAATCTGAACTTGTTCCCCTTTGTTAGTCAAGAAGATGCAATGTCTCACCTTAGTTCAGTCACACAGCTAATGTGGATTTGACTCCTTCAGCTGGGTGCATTGAGCTATCCCTTCATGGTGTATTTTATCACAGAGAGACAAATCCCTTTCATACGGATACATCACAGGGGAGTGGGGAGGTTAGTTAACTTGACAGAATCAAAGTCCTCTATATCCACAGTATGTGCTCCAGTGTGCAATAAAAGTTGATTACTGTATGCATAAGCAGTTGTGCCCTTCATTGTCATAAATTGCAATATTTTTGCACTTTCATTATCAGAGTCTATTTTCAGACACTTCCAGCTATTTCTAGGGGAGGGGAGAGCTTTCTTTTTGAACTGAAACCTCTCCTGCCTGTTTTTGGCCAATGATGAATATTATTTTCTAAGATGGTACAATTTTATTGGCCATCTTTAGTTAATCAAGCATTTTTTTTTAAATAAAAATGTTTTTCACTAGTCAAGTTGTATTTTTACCATTGCTTTTCTTTGTTACTACACTCCAAGAATAGCTTTAAAAGAACGCCCCAAACCTTATATGCTGTCCTGTAGCAAAGAAAATGTTGTAGAGAAATGGATACAAACACTGAGAGAAATATAGAAGTCTGCAGATAGCATATAAGTGAAGCTTTAACTGAATATTGCTTTTCAATGTAATGAGGTACATAGGCTATGCTCCTCTCACTAGCCAAAGAACTGAATTCCCAGGGAGATCCATGCAGGCTGGGTTAGACTGATGGAGAGGTCCATTCCAGAAAGGAAATAACGAGTAAACAGACTGTCCATTTTGCAATCTGCCAGTCCATGACTTAACAGGACATAGTGACCAGTAAGGAAAAATAGACTTTTTTTTCTCTCGTTCTGCCTCCTTACTATCTTGCTACTTGTATCCCCATCCTTGTAAAGGCTCTTTGGTTTAAGAGTCACCACCTGCAGCACCTTAAGAACTAAAAGTGCGTTTCTAGCATTTTTCATTGTCAAGATAGCCTTGATGTTAAACAAGCAGCTTGGCTCCACATGTGCAATAGGAGCCTTTTTTTCACTCACTCACTCACTCACTCACATGCACGCACACCTTAGAATGAGCCAGCTAATTTGGGGCTGTCTCTGTGCAAAGTAGTGGGATAAAGGACAGAATTTGGTTTGAGGTTGTTTAGGTGGGAGTAGGAATTGCAAACACTGTTTTGCAGGCCTGCTCTGGTTTTAGTGCATTACAGCTCATCATCAGCCTAAATCTGTGTATATTTATCGCACACCAATGAGTGTTTGAGGCACTAGTGAATACAATCTCAGCAATTTGAGCTAAATCATAAATCTCATCCATATGCCCCATCCTTTGGAAGGGTTCTCATCTTGTACCTATGACTGATGTAATTTTTTTTTTTTTTTTTTTTTTTAGCCTTACATACTGATGTTTCATTTTAGATTGGGATGGGTCAGCTATGGAGGGGTTGTCTTAAATTTGTTCTTCACCTGGCAAGTTGTTTTCCAGTTGTTGTCCATTGGTGGCTGCATAACATTTTGTACCAATTAATGAAATGATGGTAGTAGCAATCCAATGAGCTGCAGTGGCTGTAGCTTTTGCAGCAGGTATGAAAGGGTAGGTTTGTATGGAGACTGGCAGCAGGAGCAATCCATACAGAAATTAAAAACTTCCAAAAACAAGCTCCAGCAATGTAGGAAGTGAATGGAAGTGTTTCATTAAGATATGAACTGAACTATTTATTGTATCTTTCTAAAGCATATTTGGTAGGTACAGACCATAAAATGTTTAATTACATTTCATATTGCCCCTTAAAACTTGCCATTTTGCTCCATGAAAAATAGCCCATGCTTCAGTAAGGAGGAAAAAGTAAATTTTAGTTTTAGCTATGGAGCAATGGTATAAAATGCACACCATGATTAATTAAAACACTTTCTCCAGCCTTCAGGCACTTCTGAAATCTGTTCTTAAATGAAAAATGTTTTCTGCCCTTGTATTCCAGATCGCTTCTAAAACACCACTCTCTCGTTCTGTGATTGCCTTGCTTTATTATACTTTCTCTTGGCAATATATGATCAGAAAACTTAGTAGAATATTTATATTGAAGAAAGGAAGGTCTGGCCTGGGACCAGTGCCAGAAACCAATACTAAATATTCTATTTTCATTTTTAAAAAACGCTTCCAACTCTGAGGATTCCTAAAACTGCAGGCTAAAAACAAATGTTGTCCTAGAATAGCAGGTACCTAATATTTGTAGGGCAGGGGAACTTACAAGTATGTCTGTCTGGCCTGATTCAAAACCTATTGAAATAGGAGGAAAAACTCCCATTACTTTCAATGGGCTTTGGATCAGGCCCATATTTACTTACAAAGAACCAGCTTCTCATCCCATTGGAGCTGATGGAAGTCTTGCCACTGACTTCAATGAAAGCAGGCTCAAGTCCTCAGCACCCGATATGTTTATACCAAAAAATTGTATTGAGTTAAAGCAGGAGTGACCCTGCATTTGACAATGACCTAGAATTACAGGAAACATATTCAGAGGGACTGTCTCTCCGTTTTGTTTTTCAAAAAGTAACTGAAAAACAGAGGAGAACAATGCAGAATGGGAAGATGTCCCGTTCACACAGAGTGAATCCTCAAGAAGCTACTTTTCAGGAAACTTTTTTTTTTTTTTTCTCCAACCAATTTGCATGCGTGGAGAATCTCGTATTTTTAATATAAGAACATTAGGGCACTGATTCACAAAAGCATTAGAGCACATGTGTGAAGTTAAGCAAGGGCTTAAGTGTGCTTCCTGAATAAGGATGTTTTCTTCTATTGGGTCCTAGGTTAGTGTTGTGTCAGCTGGGCTAGACAGACAGCCACATAAGAGCCTGGATGTTTGTATCTGATGATGGGAGGATGGAGCACCTCACATGACTTTAAGTACTATTCTGTAGCAGGTGCATAGGGCACCATGTCTAACCCCACTACACCAGTTGGAGTGTGACATAGGGCCACAGAATGAGGATAAATAAAATAGAAACTGGGTACCTCAAAGGATTCCTCCTGTTCTTTTTCCTCTTAAAGTAGTAATAATAATCATCCCAGTACTCCAAAAATGTGAAGTTACAGCTATACACACGTTAAAATATTTCATTCCAGTTTATGTATATTGAGGGTATTTATAAATACTATCTGTATCTAAAGTTGCAGTAACTACAATAGAGTCCTCTAACAACTTGTTAGAGGCAATAGAAACAGATAGAAATACTTTTTTCTATATATATTTTTTTTCAGTCCATTTTCAGTTGATCTTTTTTTTTCTTCTTTTTTTTAATTACTATTTTTATTCAGGTATATAAGCATTTTGTCAAGGCTTCCTTTAACACCAAAATTAAATCAAACCTTGATAAAATATCTTACAGTAAAATTGACTTTGTGCCACTGTATCAGTAAATCACCATCCACAGGGACAGTAAACTCATTATAGTAGCCTTGGAATGGAAGCAGCCCATTGGAAGAACAGTGATAGATAGATGAGAGAATTTTTCCCCCCTCTCCTTTCTTGGGAGAACTTGCTTGAAATGCAGCTGATCCCACAAATGTTAAGTGAGAAAGGCAACCATATTTAACTGGTTTACTGCTTAATAAGGAATTGTAACTTTTAATATTAAACATACAAAAATGCATCCAAGGATGCAGAAATGAGCCAACGTTAACCAATTCTTTGAAGGGAAAATCATTGAAAGGAACTGTGGTTCTAAATCATTCTTATTTTTGGCTTAATTTTATTTATCCGGTTATTTCAAACACAAATGCATAAACAGGAAGGGAAAACTTATGGGATGCCAAATGAGATCTCGCCTGGTGAACTAGAATGAAAATTAGAAATGGGTAAAGATTAATACAGCTCTGTGATATACAGCATGTAGCTTTGGCTCTGATTACTGATTCAGCCAGTGTTGTTATGATCTAAACTTCTGCCTTCTCAGAAATCTAAATGAGCGACGTTCTTTGTGTTCCTTTATTTTTAACTACAGCAGCAACTGCAGTGAGGCTGCACAAATATTGTACAGTAATTCCTTGGTTTTTAAGCTGTTGGTGTGCTTTGGGTGGATTGTTTTGTTGTTTTTAAAAATGAGTTGGCTGCATCAGCGATGGTATAAATGAATTTCAGCTTTTAGAGAGGTGTTTCTGATTTTAATTCTAGATAAATATGTCTTAGACAAGGCTCTGGTTATGGTGGAAATTCCCTGCTTTGTAGGAATGGGATTGGTGTATGTGACATGCCCCAATTGTTTATAAGAACGGCCATACTGGGTCAGACCAAAGGTCCATCTAGCCTAGTATCCTGTCTTTTGACAGTGGCCAATGCCAAGTGCACCAGAGGGAATGAACAGAACAGGTAATCATCAGGTGATCCATTCCCTATCGCCCATTCCCAGCTTCTGGCAAACAGAGGCTAGGGACACCATCCCTTCCCATCCTGGCTAAAGCCATTGATATAGTGACCAGGGAAGGTGAAAGGCTGATTCAGGTTGCCAAATGATGCCATCCAGGCTCTGTCTCTACCCCCAGATGCTGGGGATATATGGTTTAAGGACTTGTCTGCATGAGGACATCCAGGAAAGTTAATATGAATTAACTAAAATTTTGGATTTGAAGTGGATTACTTAAACCATGTTAAATCCCTTTGTGAACATCCTCATTCAGAATTAAAATGTCTTTAATTTGGTATAATTAATTCACTTTCAAAATGAATTAAACTAAACTGAATTAAAGCTGCTTTAATACTGATTACATCCCTGCATGGATGCTGTTAATGCAGTTTAACTATTTCAAATTCACATCTTTAATTAATTTGGATTAATTTTTCAGGTTGTCCCTCTGTAGACAAACCCTTAGTTGCAAGCAATCTCACTAGTGGTCCTCAAAGAAGAAAGAATAGCTCATAAAGAGGAGTTTATTAAATTGGTGGGTTTGGGTGGTTGTTTTTTCTATTCGCCCAGACTCCTTTGGGTGGGCTACGTTTGTAGGGCTTTAGAACTCTTAATTTTAGAGAGTGGAGATTTAATAGTGCCTCCTAGAGCATGGGCCAACATTATATTTAGTACCCAGGAATGTGGGTCTCAAATTGGCTCTTTTGTCCTAGTGGAGCATCCAAGAAAGAAGAGAGGGGCTTCTTATCTCCCTGAGAGATGCCATCCTGCTTTTCATTCATGATTCCCTTAATTGGGTCTTGATCCTCCACATGGCTGCTCAGTTGCTGAAGGTGCACAGAGGCTTTTATTGTGACAAATGACCCGAGAATAGAAGATGTGGAGAGTTCTGGCTCCCTAACAGCCTCTCCACTTGAGCAAGCTGGGGGCTCTTGCCTGGGTCGACTCTGTGCTGATGATAATGCCACAGAGAATTGCTTCTGATTTTCATCTTTTAAAAACATTTTTCCCTTCCCCTTGACCTCTACTGTCCTCTATTAAACTGTAGGTCAAGAAGAAGAGGGGAAATAGAAGTCTTATTCTTTGCATCATCAACATAGAAAAGAAACCAAAGGGTGGGTGGGAGGAATCCTTCCTCAGGTCAGGGCTGCTGCAGCTACCTGTGTATGTCTGGCTCAGTTAAGACAGAGTAAAACCAGGTTGCAGCTGGGTGAGAGTGAGTATTCTGGCACCAGCACAGCTTAGTTTCTTAGTGTTGCTGTCTGTCTGAATATAGAATATCCCTCTGTGTGTTAAGGGAGGCCTGAGATAGCTAGAATACAGAAAACAGATGTACAGGTAATGAATACAGATGTCCCTGTTACATTGCTTTTATGTAGAAGTGTTCCAAGTCTAGTTCTTAGAAGCCCACTTGAGTGTTCCCTCCCCCTTCTCATTAAAACAAAAAATATTAGCTTACTGTGTGGTGTGGGTTTATAATTGTTACTTCTTTTCCCCTTCCACTGTGGAAGAGAAACTCTTTAACAAGGTAGGCAGGATAATGTGGTTATACTCCGATCTGGAATAGTTTGTCATCTACAGCCTGCATATGGCTTTTAGACAAGCTGGGTCATTTTAAGGCAGATGAGAAATAGGGGCGGATGAGCCAGCCTGTATAAAACAAAAACCAACATTTCATCCAGATCTTGAGGTGAACATAAATTCCACTTTTTAAAAAAATTTTGAATTTGTTTTTTGTATGCATGTCTGCTAACCAGCTTTTCAGGAATGAAACTGGCAGTAGCCCTGGAATGACCTTTTGTATCATTTCATGCTAGATCAAAATAGATCTACAAGCTGATTTTATTTTTATTTTTCCCCTTGTCAACCTGTCCTTTCCTCGGAAGGAGTCAGAAAAGGAAAGTCTTGGAGTCTCATTTTGGAAAATAGTGTTGCTTGTGTTTCTCATAAAGAGTATTCAGTGAACAGTCATATGAAACTTCAGTATCTGTACAAAATGGCATTTTGTACAGATTCTGGTATTTCAGAACAATAAATATATGAAATCACAACTTTCTTTTAAGTTGAAATTGGTAAATAAGAAGCACTGTATCCATTTTCTCTAGAAAGTGGGCTAAAATCAAAACAACTTGTTTTCAATAGCTTTACTGCTTATTTAAAAAAAAAAAAAGTTTTTGGTATAATATAAAAAATAATCCATGGAGACTTGCTACCTGTCATCTACCCCGGCTAGCTCAACTTGATTTGAACTATAGTCTGTCTAGTTTTCAGACACCTATTTCACTATGGTCTCATTCTTATCAGCATTTAGATATCTAGCTGATGGATACTTTACAAATAAAAATAAAAAAGATAAGATATACTCCCATTGAATATCTGTTGAACTTTCAATTGCAAAAACATAGTGTCCTATCTTAATCTTCAACCATATATGGTAGTCAATAATGGTAGATTCTTTGTAGCTAGCCTGTGGAACATGGTTACTTGACCATAGCAGAAGTATAGTTAGATAATTATTTGTAAAACTACTTAATGTGTTTTTTTAAATGTGGGTGTATGAAATTATACTGTCTTCATGTCTCATGCTCTCCCCCCACTCCACCAAACAATCAAGTTCATTTTGCAGCTTCAGTGGTTGTATTTCCCACAGTCATTGCTTTTAAAGCAGAATTTTTGTTTTGTAGAGACACACAAACACACACTTACTTCTATTTTGGCCTTTGGGTCATCTTCTAAAAGAGGAAAGGCCAGGTTCAGAAAGATCAAGTGACTAAATGGGCAACCACCTTGCTTTGGTTTCTGTATGAAAACATAGTGCTTATCAAACCAGAAAGTGGGATACCTTAGCTGTTTAACATCTGCATCACATGATAACAATGAAAGCAAAAAATCAATGAAGGATTTTAAAATGTCTGTCATAAAGTGCAGGGTTTAAATACCAAAATCACATTGCAAGGGTGATGCCTGCCAAAATGTTGTGGTATGATTAAATGGTCATTCATTATGTTTTGGTGGGGGGAAGGGGTGATTTAAAGTGACTCTGTAGAACTTTGGCACCTGGAAGTGACTAATGTGCCTATTAGCTATCAAAAAAGCAGTTTTGGAAAGCTAACTCCAGTTAATGTGCTTTAATGTACGCTGCTCTACTGCAGAAAAAAGCTGGGAAATCTCCCCAAACTACCATAATTAAGGTGCCTCAGGCTACAGTGCTTCTGAAGAAGCAAGAAACATAGCTGCCAAATAAGCATGATGAGGGACTGCAAAAAGGTGTGTGTGTGTGTGTGTGTGTGTGTGTGTGTGTTTCAAAGAGTAGAGTTTCACAGATATATTAGAGAGAGAAGTAGTACTAGAAGAAAGTAGGGGCCATTAACAAATAATGAGGGAGATTAAATTAATGACTAAGATACTGAATTCCTTTCTTCTAACACTTCTGTCTAACAAAAATACATGGAATCAGTTTGAACAACTAACTAATGAAAAGTAACTATACCTTACAAAATAGGAACTGTTTTTAATAAATAAATAAATAAAGGAAAGGAATACCTGGGAAATCTACATACAGATTAGCTAGTCCACAGGACCTGCATCCAAGCGAATCAAGGGAATTAGCAAATTAATTTATTGTATCACTTACACTAATTAGCCTTGGAGAGATGTCTAAAGACCAGAAAAGTAAAGGCAGTTTACACCAAAAGAAAGAAGTAATGCTCTGAACTCTCGAAACCTAAGTGTAGCTTTTATCTAGCCTTCTTAAAATGCAACAAATAATTTAAAGAAATCATTAAATGTCTAGAGGATAATGGGACTGTAAGCAATAAGCATTGTGGATTTCTAGAGAATGGGTCTTGCCTAACAAAAGACTTGCTTTGCTTGTTGCACAATTAATGGATGAAGAGAATGCAGCAGGCAATTGTTCTGAGTTTAATAAAACTTCTGATAGTCTCATGAAATCCTGCTTCTAAAATTAATTCAAATTAGCTCAAACACTAATACTGTCACCTGGATTGAAAACTGGCTGGAATTCCATAAAAGAGAATGACAGTCAACAATAGTGTTGGGTGAAAGAATACCACCAAACTTTCCTTGGCAATGCACTCTAAAAAAAGCAATGGAATTGGCTAGTTATGCTTTGTGCTCACTTTCATTGAATATTTCAGCAAACAAATTCACAGAAACAGTGAATTTGAAGTGTGTGTGTGTGTGTGTGTGTGTGTGTGTGTGTGTGTGTTTCATTCATATATATATATATGAAACACACACACACACACATATATATATATATATATGTATGTATGAAAATGTTTACAGCAAACAGTGAATCCTCAAATACCAATATTTGTGCTGATGATAATCTCATTCTAAGAATTTGGCAGCTCCAGTCATGGGACAAATATTGGAGCCTGATCTGTATGTCCAACACCAGATAACACAGTTCACATCAAATGCTAGAAGTAGGCTTGCAAATTATAAGAGAAAATTATAAGCTGCTTGCAGACAATGTGTGAACATAAAAGGCTTAATTTGCCTAAGGCCTGGCCTATAACTGAAATGTAGTTTAGTTAAGCCATCCTAAGCCCCATTGTAGACACTGCTAGGATGGCAGATGCCCTGTGCTGAGGGGCTGAATTTACTACAGCAACTGGAAAAACTCCTTCCATCACTGTAGTAAGTGTCTAAACTACAACACCAGAGCTGCTGTGCTACAGCTGTGACGCTCTGAGTACACTTCCCAGAATTGAAGAAGAGTGCTGTGTAAATTCAAAAGCTTGTCTCATTCCTAAACTGTGGCAAACAGAATATTGCTGGTGGTCTTCAGAAACCGGGCTGGCAACATGATACTGGCTCTCTTCCTTCTGGTTTCCAAATTACACCTTGCTGTTGCTAGAAATGGTTAGCCTGTAGAGGTATACTGGCAATTTCCCTGTTGGAGATGCAGCTTATACTGGCAAAAGAACTCTATTGCCAGTATAGTCTAAACCAGTTCCTTGAACCGAGTATGTATACGTGTGAAAGGACTTCTTGGCTGGTATCACTCTATCTACACTGCGGCTTTTTCCAGATTAGCTATACTGGTTTGAGATGTGATTTATTTCATTTCATTTCACACTCCTAACATACATAGTATTCTGGTAAAACTTACTAGGCCTTAAAGAAACAGAGTAGATGAGAAAGAATGATGCTCCGGCACCATGGGGAGCTGAAATGAAAAAGACAGTAAAAATAACTTTTCTAAATGGAAAATATAAACACTTAACGTGCATGAATACTTTCCTTGCTATTTTTCCATGTAAGCAATTATTGAAATTGCCATGGAGACGTTCTGTGATTGCAACTGGGAGGGGAAGTGGTCCATCAGAGAATCTGTAAGTGGTAGTCCACAACATGGAACAGTTGTATCCTGTCTTTGAAAGTTGCATTCTCAAACTACATGTAGTGTAGCATGACCAATAAGCACTGCAAAACTTTGTAGCTAATTTTGTGGTATTTTGAGGCCTGTGGCTTGTGTCTTGGTGCAGTGAAAGTTATGTCATAATTTTAGTCTTTTTGTTGTAAAATGCCACAGTCCAAAAAAGTAAACAACCCCAAACTCCAGACTATAGCAGGCCTTTCACTTCCCTGGGCGGTAAACTGCATACAATGAAACTATGCAGTTCCCTTTTATAACTGTTAAAATGTGTTTTGCATAGATGCTGCTCTGAAAGTCAGAAGGATCATTTAAAAGTTGCTTATTAGTAACTTCTATCAAATAGTATATAATACTTTTAATGTCTTGTTATATACTGTATTCTCCAGCTGGGAAATCGTAATCTGCAGTTGCTAGACACACAGCCCTCAGAATTCAGAGTAGCAGCCGTGTTAGTCTGTATCCGCAAAAAGAACAGGAGTACTTGTGGCACCTTAGAGACTAACAGATTTAGTACAAATTGATATAATGTTCCCAAGTGCTGCATTTTGGATTTCTCAGTTTTCCAGTGAAAACACACATAGCCTGGACAATTCAGTGTTGTCTACAAATCTGAGGGAGTGAGAGTCTACTGTTCATCCCCATAAAGGCATGGAGTAAAGATTTGGTGCTCCTGTTGCACTAGCTTCAAAAGGCAGTATGCAGATACCGAGTGCCAGGAGGTGATGCCTCCTGCATTTGGTGAAACAGTGTCCTGATTAAGGGGGATGTTAGACATTTGGCTCACTTGCTTTTTCAAGAATGGGTGTTTAATGTGAAGTTCACTGTCAGCCCTCTGCTGAATAAATTATTCCACATATTTCTGTGAATCTGATATTGGAAGTAAGCCCAAAGAATGAAAGCTTTGGCTTTCAAGTAACCTTACCAAGAAAAGAAAGAGCCTCCCTGGTTTTTCCAGAGAGAAACATTATTTTATACTATAATTCTCTGCTGATTAATGGATGTGGACTTGATGGCAGAAGCAAATGAGCCCAATAAAAGGCTCTATGTTACTAATCAGATAACTGCATAGTTGCATTATCTATATCTTTCTATTAGATGATACCAAATTACCTATTAGTATCTGTTTTGCTACAATAAAGTGCCAGATACCTCAAAGTTGAAATAATTGAATAATAATAAGTGTCTGGTATATTCAGTAGGTGGATACTTTTCATTATAAACATTGCATGTAGCTTTGTAATTTTTCAATATCTTCTAGCTCATTCTGGTAAGGTGAAGTATCCGTTTTTGTTATGTTTTGCTGTTTCCTGACTATATAATGTTTCTAGCAAGTGATGATAGATCTCCGTCATGGCTGAATGTGCCTGCCTGTTGGATTTAGGTTTCCCACAGTAAGACTTCATGGCCTGGTACACTGATATTTGAACCTGCTTATAGCTTCCTTACTGAAGAGAAGAATAATGGACTGAAAAACACATTCTACTGCTGTTAGCTTTTCAAGTAGATTGAGCTATTCATTAGAAAAAAGAGTGTGCTACAGCAATTAAGTTAGTCTCTGGGCTTAGCCCGCTTGCTGTTTCCAAAAATGAGATGGATTTCTATTTTGCAAATGAACGAAATGTTTTATTGATGGTGAAAATTATTAACTAATACCAAAATTGGAAATTTGAACGGAAAGGAGATTTTTGCAGCACAATCCCTGTAGAATCCAAAAGAAATTCTTTACGATGTATAGGAAACATACAGTGACTTTGTTGCATGCTGAACTGGCTGAAACGCTTTTTTCCTGGTAAATATGAAGGCAGTGGTTTTTTAGGCTTGAATGCTGTACCATCGATATAAGCAGTCTGATCTCGTATTCATGGGAAGAACTTCTGAGTGGAAAAAGTACTGGAAAAAGGAACTGTTTGTATTAAAGCAGTTTTATAAACATTGCTACAGCTAGAATGGGGGGGGAACCCCTATGCTTTCCTGTATTAAAGCAATGCTGTAATTATGGTTGATGAAGCACTTTAATTATAAGCCTGTTTCCACGTATTCTTACATTTCTTGAATAGTTTGTTCTCCGATGAAAACTTAATTGAGCCGCCCAAATGAAATTTTTTGTTTTTTGTAAAAAGCTGTGTTAAAAATTGGATTGCTCTTGCTAAGCTATTGGAGCAGGTGAATGGCAGGTGAATGATATCTTACATATTTCAGATAGTATTCAGAAGTTTATTTTACACTTGGACCACTCAAGCATATTTTAAAGCTATAAACTAACCTCCAGTTTTAGTCCCCAACAAGTACTAGTAGCTTGGACATATTTAGAGAAAGTATATATAGAAATAAGTTATTTAAATTGTTGTTAAATCATATTGTGGGTGAAATTCACCTCACCCTGACAAAAACCAAGCTTTGCACAGAGACCAAAGAGTGGACTGTCACGGGCTCACAGATCGTGCCCACTCTTGGCCCCGTGCGGTCCGTGGGGGGAACCCCTTTCAGTGAGACAGCCCTTCTCGGGGGTCCTCTCTCTCTCGGGGTCAGGGCCCTCCATCTTCTGGAGCCCCGCACCTCTCTGAGCCGTAGCAGGTCTGTCTCTCGCCGTGGGCCTCCTCAGGGAGTCCACTCACTCTGGACCTCCAGGGCCTCCACCCCCCCCGGGGGTTGATGCAACCCTGTTCTCTAGACCGGAGTGACTCTCAGCCAGCGTAAAACAGGAGGGTTTATTGAGCGTTGAACACAGCACAGGAAACTCTGACCCTCAGGCCTGGCCTCCCTCAGCACAGCACATCCCAGTCTCCCCTGCATCCAGGTGGGCTCTGCCTGCTCCCCCTCTCCAGCCCAGAGCCCCCCTGCTTCCCAGCTGGGCATCTGATGTCACCTGGGCTTCAGGCCCCACCTCTGTCCATTGTCTTCTTTCCAGGTAAACGGGGTCGTCTGGGCCTCCTCTCCTCTCCGCCCTCTTCTGGCTGGAACTGGCTGGTTAGGTCATGGGGTCCTCTCTTCGCAGCCCATTGTCCTCCCACTGGCCAGAACCGGTTGCAACTCCTGAACTGGGTCTCCGGATAGGGGTGTCCCCCCTCCAGGCCATCAGCTGGGGTCCCAAGTTCCCTCTCCAGTCCTCTGTAACAGCAAACTCCCCCTCACCTCGTTAAACCAGTAACACCCAGGGACCCTGAGTCCCACTCCCTCTGCATGCAAACATTGGAAAACCACAAAAAAAATAAAAAAATCCCCCACTTCGTTACAGTGACAATGGGGCAACACTATGGGCAGGATGCAGGCCTGCAATGCAGGCACTCTTCCAACTGAACTAACAGCCACGATCACATCATACCTCCTTTGTCAGGGTTCCTAGCCACTTGGTCCATGTTGAGGGTTGTGTTGCTGGCCTCTTCCACCAGCAATCACCACCCTGCCTCACCCCCAATGTTGTTTTCTGTGCCAGCCTGTTTCTATCCACAACACACACTCATCTAGTATGTAGGGATGCAGTTCACTCACGTGCACTTACATGCAGCTTTCTTATGGAGCTATACCGCCATATTGGTCACTGTATACCCTCCCTACTAGGGTGCAGTGCATGGATTTTTGCCATGGTTAAACTAAGTTATGGAGCTCAAAAAAGATGCATGGTCTATGCCTGTAATACATGCCTTCAGGATCAGGGAAGGAAAAGGGATCCAAGATGAAAGAGCATCCAGTGACTGCAAAGGGCAGGTCAGACCATGTGGGCCCCTAACCTTTTAGATACTTGCATTAACAAGGGCATCTTGCTACTGGCTACCATCTTCTCTCATACTAAACCTGAATCCAGGTTGGGCTGCTTGGAAGGAGTGCACGTTGTGTTAACAGTGACAGAGCAGGTTAGTTGGCATGCCTGAGGAGAGGATGCGGAGAAGAGAGAGTACAGGGACTGAAGTAGTTGGCACGGTTTATACCAAGCATCAACTCCTGCCATTGGCTGGATTGTTGTCTATTGTTTCGATTGTGTGTTCTTGAGTCCCGGGACTCTTTTTTATGTGTAGAGACAGCCTAGCATACTGTGGGTGCTACCGCAGGGTGAGTACTAAATAATAAGTGCACACTGTGTTAAACTGAATATCTGATTAAATATCATGTCTCTGTGAAAACACCACCTGATTGTAACACCTTATGCCAAATCACATTAAATTGTGAGAAGGGGTTTAAACACAGAAGTCAAATGTAAAATTTATAGTCATGGTTCCCAGAGGAACAATAATGTGCTTTCAGTTAAAAATGCTAAGTTGGAGTCTGAAGATGTTTCTTCGATACTTGACCGTCAGTAGCTATATCCAATTTGGCATTTTGCAAACTATATATCGCCTCAATGGGGCAAGACTACTACTTACAATTAATCATAGCTTGTTTTACTCTTGAAAGTATATTGAATGTAGGCTCCTAAAGAATGAATAGACAATGTGGCTTACTTGAGCTACATAAAATAAGTGTTAGGGTGTGTATATTACCAATGAAATCTTGAAAAGTTTTCCAACCAATTTTATTAAACATTATAGAGCAGTTGTGGGCAACTGGCTGCCCGTGAGCCGCACGCACCCCGTCAGGGTAATCCACTGGCGGGCCGTGAGACAGTTTGTTTATATTGACCGTCCGCAGGCACAGCCACCCGCAGCTCCCAGTGGCTGCGGTTTGCCGTTCCCAGCCAATGGGCGCTGCAGGAAGTGGTGGCCAGCACGTGAAACCAAAAATAAGGCTTCTTATTGGGTTGTTTACAGTTTTGAATTCCCAAGACTTCCATGTTTTGTACTGTTTCTCGTTAACTGTCAGGCAAGGAGAGGGAAAAACAAAAGAAACCATTTTTCTTGCTCTGTATTTCTGTCCTCAGTGGTAGGTGGGTGGTAGAGAGATGATTTGTTTCTGATATTATAATACATATACATTTATATAACTTGATGCTGGGAGACTTCTGTCTTTCAAAACATTGCTTTATTATGTTTTTTGTTTCACTTGAAAACTAACATTATTAGGGTTATATATAGAGTCTGATGTTCATTTTGTATTCTGGGTTTATTCTAGCATGTGGGTCCCTGAAATTTTCTGGCTGAAAATGATGTGACCAAGATTGTTTGTTTAAAGAAAAACTAAATATAATCCACCATAATCACCAAAATATTCTTGTTTCATTGTACAGAGTTTTATTAAGATTTTGTACATCAAGTACTGGAAATTTGAAGTACCATACTGAAATACTGCAGCAATGATTATCCCAACAACTTTAAAGTATGGGCTGTTCCTGTATTGGAGGACTGGAGCTGGGTTTCCCCTCCCCCCCCCCCCCCCCCCCATAATAAAAGTTTGTTTTACTGGATCCGATGCCACTATTTTTTTTAATACTTTAAAAATACATAATTCTGTTGGTTGCTCTTATAAGACCAGTATTTATATAATAATATGGAGATATACCTATCTCATAGAACTGGAAGGGACCCCAAAAGGTCCATTGAGTCCAGCCCCCTGCCTTCACTAGCAGGTTCAGGTACTGATTTTGCCCCAGATCCCTAAGTGGCCCCCTCAGGGATTGAACTCACAACCCTGGGTTTAGCAGGCCAATGCTCAAACCACTGAGCTACCCATCCTCCCTGTCTGCTTGTATTTTATACTCCAGTTGAGTAACCGTAGAACATAAAACTGTAAAATGCTCTTTATATATTAACAGCAACTTTATTTATAAAGTTGAATACACTTGTAATGAAGCACAGCTTATTCAAACTTATTTTAATGTTTCCACTGAATATTTTTCAGGAACTCTAGAAAGGAACTTAATGACATACGATTTGAGTTTACTCCAGGCAGAGGTAAGACGACTGTTAATTAAAATAATTATTTTAGTGCTCAAAAGGGTATTTCAGAATTCATTATTGTTTATGGTTAATATAACTTACCACTCTGAAGTGTTTCCTACTATGCAAAGGTTTTATATTACACTATTTAAACCAAACAAAAATAATGCAGAATATGTAAATTCTAGTGACAAAGTTATATCTTGAACAGTATAGTAGATACAGGATAGACTTTTCGTTTCACTTTTTAATATAGTGAAATATGCAGTATATAGAAAGGTCTCTTTGCAAGGTGACATGAGTTACACCATAAAAATGTACATGCTGTAACAATAAACTGATCATTGTATGAATGATGGAAAGTAGAGTAAGGTATCCCTGAAAGCACGTGTGGTTATAGTCTGAAATAGTACTCTGAAAATGGCATTGTGAGGGTCCACATTTGAGTCTCTTTTGACTTCCATATAAAACTTGCTCAGTTTTACAAGTGAGAAGTATTTGCCAATTCTGCAAACTCCATCTTTATCTGAAAGTTTAGCTGTATTTCTGGCTTGTGTATCTTCACTAATAATTACGTTATTGTAATTGGAATTTTAGAATCCAGCTCACTTTTCCAGCTGTATTTGCTTTCTATTGCTAATAGTTGTAAGAAGCCATACAACTGTATTTTTGCAGATGTTATTGGTTAAAACACACAGCTGATAGGTTGAGTAAGAAGATACAGTCCACTTAGCCAACATTTCGGCTATCACTGTACTTCAGATTTCACAGCAACAGTTTTCTAAACTGAATAAATACTAAGAGTGCTACTGCCTACAAAGGAATCTAAATTGGAAGGGAAATTATGATTACTTAAAGATGTATTTTTCTTGGACATAAGAAGGTGTGTGTGTGTGTGTGTGTGTGTTGGTGTTTTGGGTAAAATATACCTATAGTGTAGTGGATGGGATATATAGAGCTATATGCTCTCCTCTCTTATTAATTTAATTTATTTATATAGTGGGATTTTTGCAATCATTTGTTTTAATATAAGTACACAAACATACCCCCTATCACTGGCAATCATTAAGGAGATCAGCCTCTAGATGATCCCCCAGACAGATCTTTCTCTACCTGGATTTCTTACTGACTGTGGCAATGAAAAGAGAGAGAACAAGGGCTGACCAGGAGCCAGTGCACTATTCTGACAGGCAGGTAGACACCATGAGTCATGCTTTTGTGAACTCCAGGCTATATTACTGCAACTCTCTCTAAGCCTGGGAATGAGTACACAAGCCATGGAAAATGTCCAAATGATCAAAAATATATCAGCCTGCTTACTAAGAAACACCCTCACCCCAGGGTTCCGGTCAGTGACCTGACCTCCCATTTACAGACAACATTGAGAACAAGGTTGTAGGTCTAAGCTCTGCAGGAGTGGGGATTGAGCTATCTTAGGCACTGTCTCTCTCCTTCCTTAGCCTTGGCTTTCTTCAACAATTGCATCCTTCAGGAATGAAGGAGCTGTACACAGAGTAAGACATTAGTTGAAGATGTTGCTCTTAGTGTCTACTCCAGCTATGGAACTCCCTGATCAGAATGACCTTGAAAATTACAACTTTGAAATCCAAATGAAAGGGCCCATCTCTTCAATGTAGCTCTTTCTTCATAACAATAATAAAGCAAGCTCATCAAGAGAACTTAACGTGATTATCTTTTCTGCCTGGGGAGGAAGAGAGTGAGAATCACACCGCAACAACCCCCTGTCGTCTTTTGTAAGGTGCTCAGATATTACAATGATGAGTGCAATATAAAATATCTAGTTAGGTAATAAGGGAGAAATGTCAATGCCAGGGAATGATCTTTATGGGCTTCATGAAGAATCAAAATGTTCTCTTGTTTCTTGCTGTGCAGAGTATGATGGGCTAATAATCAATGGGGAATTATGGTACCCTTTTTTATCTTTTTCTAATAAAGACCGTTTTGAATTCAAACACACTTAGCTGGGTGTTTGAAGCTGAAATATATTTTCTTAAATTGCATTGGATTATTGATTTTTATTTTATGGCCACTAATACATATTCATTTCACCTTTTGGACAGACACGGCAGATGGCGTTTCTCAAGAGCTGTTCTCTGCAGGCCTGGTTGATGGTCACGATGTAGTTATAGGTAAATTACACTTAGTTTGCAATTATGCTCTTACTAAAACTTGTGCTAAATGGATGTGCTTCTGCATCTTTTTATACAAAATGCATTCTCTACTTTGCTTTCCTTTTCATATATGCACAAGAGAGCCAGCGGTCCACTTTGATATAAATCCTTCCATTATCTCTGGAAGTCAGAACTCCTACTGATTTAACATAGGTTTTGATTTCACCGGGCTGTCTCTCCTGCTGTTATTTTCCAAGCAGTAAGTCATAACTTTTGTGCTAATTCCAATTTTTGTTCAAAAGAAAATTGACTTTTGAATTAGCTAGTTAGGATTTATGGATGAGATTTTTTCAAAAGGGCTCAGCATTGGCCTAATTCTGCTCTCATAGAAGTCCATAATAAATCTCCCATTGAATTCATGGAGGGAGAGAGAGAGAGAGAAATTAGACCAGTCCTGAAAGATTTTAAAAATCCCACCTGATGTCGTCAAGCAATTTCTAGTGAAAAGGGAGAATCTCAAAGTGATTAATTGCCCTAGGGTCTTTGGTGATCGCTTCTAAAATATTATACTTGGCAAAACATGATTGGCTAGGAAAGTCTCTTTTCTCTGCAAGTTGGCTCCTCAAAAATTGGATGCAAGAATCCAGTAGCTTCCTCTTTTTACCATAATAAAGGAATTGTTGAAGAGCATAACAAAGGACACTTGTGACTGGAACATCATTAAAAAATATTAGAGGCTTACCTCTCACGTGATGTACATTTGGTACTGGTAACACTATGTAGAATTGAATTACTGCACCAGTGTCAGAATCAGAGCAGTCAAGGAACATTCACACTCATCAAATATTGGTTCAGATGAGTTGTTTGTCCAGGTTACCTAGTGGGTTCAACTCCTGGTCCTTGCATTGCTGTCCTTCCTCACCACGTTTGTCCACTTGGTTGGATCCCCGTACCCTCCATGATCCAATTTCCTACATCTAAGTACAAAAAAGTTCTGCTTGAGGGTTTTTAGCCTCATCACCTACCTAAAAGAGGCTACTCAGATACTTTATCAAAATCTAACTCGCTGAAGTATTTTAGGAAGGAAACTGATATTCCAATGCTATTGTATAAACAAAGTCCATGTTTGTTTTGGCTGGGACTGGGAAGCTGAAAAAGAAGCCATACCCACTTTACATATAAACAGACAATTTCAGTCTCCATAGCTGTCAACCAGGAGTATGATTCCTTTCTGACTCAGTCCCCAAATTCAGCTGCCATTCCCTGCTGCTTCTCCCACAGGCAGTGTCACCCAGCTCTTTTCTCCATTTTTCTCACAGCAGAAGTGGGAGGTTGCCAGAATTGCAGCCATTTCTCTCTGCATGCAAAGTCTCAAGCCTAATGTTTCAACTTGGCCCCATGAAAAAGAATCCCTTGCCTTCTAGCCCTCCCCTTTGCTTTAGAGATGGCATATGGATGGGATGGAGAAAACTGTACAGATCCTAGGGGACAGGAAGGCATATTTGAAAATCAGTATTTGAAAATCAGTAAGCTCAAACTTGCACCTGGGTAAGCTGGAAGCTGACTCCTCTTACGTGGTGTGCTGGCTGCATTCACTGGTGCTCCTTCTCTTGTATCTCAGCAACACAGACTAAATTTAGGCCTCCCAGTCCCTGAAAACTGGAGCCTGAGGTACCATAGGGGCTGCAGGGATTGGGACATGTACCACTGAACAAACACTAAATTCACAACTTTAAACATTCAATCAACTTGTTGTTCCTCTTTGGATAAATAGAGACATTATCCAGCTAGTCAGTAAAAAAAAAAAAAAAAAATAGATTATCGTGTTTTAACCTTATTTTGGACTGCACCAGAGAGTTTGATATTTTTAATACATTGGGGATCTTGATCTTTATTGTTCTCCCTATCTATGATTGTTTCTTGGTATACCATAGTCTGCCTCATATTGGAGGGGAAAGCCATTTGTGTAGCTGTTGGACATTTCATGACTGTACTAAAATCCTGTACGAATGAATTAATTCCAAGTAATAGTATGTCTGGTAAAACTAAAGCAAGTCCTTACCTTGAGTCCTGTAGATGCTGATCTTTGCGCTACATTTTTTAAAATTTTGCATGTAGTATTTCATAATGTCTGCTCATTTTGTGCAGCATTTTAACATTCCAGAAATTTGTAGACAGAACAGTATGCTTCTGGAATGTGGCTTACTGTTTTCATATCTCACTGATGCGCACACACACACATCCTGCAAACTTTGTTTTGCTTCTGCACAAAAATATAAAAATTAAATTTGAGTTAAATTAAGGTCCATTTACCTCCTCCAAAATAACCAAACCAAAAACCATCCCGGATGCAGATATGCACATATATAAAGCGGATATCTGCAGATTTGTAGGGCTCTAGATACAAAATTGCGGATCCGCGTCGATCAGCAAACATGGTCCACGGGTATCCGGATGTTGATATCTACAGATTTGCAGGGCTCTACAAATTTTCATCTCACTGAGATTTTATAGCATGGGGGGAAAAAGTCCTGTAAATAGTGATTGGTAGATAGAAAAGAACAGTGGATGTTATGCCCATTACTAGAAGCAGTAGTGAATGTAATACTGGAGCCAGAGAAACTTGGACTTCAGGTTTCATGTCCAGATGTTATGTATATTTCAATTCATTCTTTAACCATGCTTTAAAGGGATTGTCCAGTCTTGTCCAAAAAATATAGTCAAGAGCACAAACTGAGTGTTATGCTTGTACACCTGAATAATAGATTTACCACGGGTCTTTTAACTGCCATACCTCCTGTAAGAAAATAAAAAACAGCATTAAATCATTTGAACTGGGAACTGAAAAATGGATTTCCCAGAGTAGGTTAAAAGAAATTGAGCAAAACTTGTTCCACTAACTTGAATACTGGAGGAATTAATTTAACCCATTTGGGTTTTAAAAACAAGCTAAAATCCTGACGGGAAGATGGTCCTGAACGTGTAAATCTGTTTAGGAAGCTCATTTCTTGTGCATGTCTTGATATTGCTTTGGCTTTTTCAAAATAAAAGGCTTAAAATCTTCCTGTGTGTGTGGGGGTGGGTGAGTGGGGGAGCTATGGCAGGGATATTAGCTCGGTTAACCTTGCTTCAGCAGAGGACCTGGTTCCATTAGCTTCCAGATTGAATGCAGCTGATAAATTGTTTCACTTTTTAGCTGAAGCATGCACAAATTCAGCCTGTAAATAATGTGCATGAAAACAAAGCTGAGTTCTGTGAAAGCCTTGTGAAACTTGATCTTTTCATAGCTCCTTTTTATAAATCTGAGGAGCTGTAGAGTTGGAAAATCAGGGACACATGTGATTAGTATCAGGATAGACAGTTTCTTGGCATAACCTGTTCCTGAAGGATTGTTGGAACTGTGCTCATCAGACAGTTGCAGAAAGTGTGGCAACTGCATGTGAATAAAAGCTGTTACTGGGGTTCATTTGGCATGTACCCTTTCACAGCATTTGCTGTTAACTCTCAACATTTTTCACCTCCTGAGTGCTACTGGATTTGCTTCAGTTAACATGGGCTTCAGAGGAAGATTTTGAACTGAAATAAGGGTGTCAAGGATAAGATATGCTGTACTGGCAATAGGTGGAGAAGAGCAGACCCCAGTGGCTGAGAAGGAGAAGCCACCTGCCCCCAAGACTTGGATGCTCACACTACCACACCTAAGAGAAGGAGATGTAAAGTGGTGGATGCACAGAGGCATCCATCTGCTGACCTGACGACATCTTGGGAAGTGTGCTGCCTGCTCGGAGCCCTCATCCAAGACATCACAGAGTGATGAGGCTCATTGGACCTCTGACCACTACCCCATGATGTTCAACCATGTGGGCACCAAGGATACCGTCTGGTATAACCCAAAGCAAATGAGTAGGATGAGATTAAGGGCCCTGGCAAGAATATGCATCCTAGAGATGAATGCATGGCTGTGCAGGGGGTATTGACAGAAGGTTTTGGCTTCCTAGACCATGGGATGCTGTTCCAGGAAAGAGGATTACTGGGAAGAGATGAGGCCCACCTGACCAGGAAGGGAAAGAGCACCTTCAGACACTGGCTCATCAACCTAGGGAGGAGGGATTTAAATTAGGTTCAGAGGGGGAAGCTGACAAAAGCCTATGTGTAAGTATGAAAAAGGTGTCCTTAAAGGGCTAGATTTTGGGATGGGTGAGGGAGGAGAGGAATGGAAAAGTAGGGTCATAGGAACATCAAGAGAGAAAACAGTGGGGGAATCTGCACAACATATTAGATGTCTATACACACCCGCAAGGCATATGGGGGATAAACAGGAAAAACAAGAAGTATTAGTACATAAGCTAAATTATGACTTGGCATCAGAGAGACTTAGTGGGATAAAGTTAATGACTGAAATATTGGCATAGTTTGTTCAGGAAGGACAAGTAGCGAAAAAAGGAGGTGTTGCATATACATAAAGAATTATATACACTTGTTGTTTGAGTGATGGTCCCATGTATTCCACCCATGGACATGTATACGTGCCATGCACCCCAGTCCAGAGATTGTAGGCCAAGACGACCCTCTCGAGAAACATTCCACCATCAGCCTCTGCTCAAGCAGCAGAGGGTTCACGGGTCTCAATTTTCAGCCCCCACTACTACTGTGACCTCTACTTGTTCCTAGTCAAGAACCACCCAGTGTTACTGATGCCAAACACTTCTATCCCTCCCCAATCTTTGGGATAATCTCTCACTTTTTGCCCACAAGTGGGACTGTGTCATGACAGACAGTTGAGTTCTAGAAATTATTAACTGTGATTGCTCCATTGAATTTCTCTCCCTTCCTCCCCACAAACCTCCTTCCCTCTTCCTCTTCAGGGACCACTCAAAAGGAGATTCTTCGGCAGGAATAGATTCACTCTTCAGGGACCAATAGAACAAGGGCCACCTCAGTTTCAAGGGAGAGGGTTCTATTCCCGATACTTCTTAATCACCCCCAAAAATGGAGGATGGAGACCCATTCTAGACATTTAACAGTTGAACATCTTTATTTGAAAGTCAAAATTCAGAAAGTCAAAATACACTAGCATCAATAATTCCCTCCCTAGAGGAGGGAATCTGATTCACGCCTCTCAACATGACTGCCTATATTTGTATAGACAGTCATCTATCCCATAAAAAGTTTCTCCGGTTCCTGGTAGGTCAGGAACACTATCAGCTCAGAGTCTTTCCCTTTGGATTCGCCACAGCGCGCAGGATATTCATAAGGGTTTTCTCTGTGGTGGCAGACCAAATGAGATGTCACGATTACAGAATTTTCCCATATTTGGACAATTGGCTCCTAATAGGTTTCCAACAACAAGGTTAAATCCGTGACTTTGTTCCTGCTCCATCTTCTAGCAGCACTGGGTGTCTGTGTGAACAAATAAAAGTCCATTTTGACCCCCCACACACACAGACAAACTTTACTGGGGCAATGCTGGATTCAGTTTCAGCAAGATCTTTTCTCCCCACAGAAAGATTTCAGTGAGAAGTCTGATAACACAGGCTACTTGCAGACCAAAGACTATAGTGAAAATATGCCTTTCTCTACTAGGCCATGTGTCTTCATGTACTTATGTGACACCATTCACCAAACTTCATCTGTGCTGCCTGCAGGCCTTTCTCTGGTCTGTCTGCTCACCAGACAAAGACTGTATGTCATTACCTCTCTTACCTGGTGGTCGAACCCAAAACAAGTGTGAGTAGGAGTCACATTCAGCACTCCCACCCCCAGTGCCACCACCACAACAGAGGCAGCCCTTCTGGGTTGGGGCACTCACCTGAATGATCACACTGTACAGGGCATTTGGACCCCATGGGAGGCTAGACTGCACGTCAACCTGCTAGAACTGAGTGTGATCCACCTGGCCAGCAGGTCTTTCTCCTGCTTATAGTCACTCTATATCCAAGTAATATTGGACAACATCACCACATTCTTTATATAAACAAGCAGGATGGAGCAAGATCCCTTCCCCTTTGCCTGGAAGCAGTCAGGCTTCAGAATTGATGCATCAGAAACCACATCACTGGATAGCCACATACCTACCAAGTGTTCACTATTCTTTAGCAAGCAACCTAGTTAGGCACTTCTGTGCAGATCACAAGTGGGGAATACACAGCTCTGTCCTGAGTGATATGTTCACTCTGTGGGGAATACCTCAATGGGTTCTCTTTGCATCCCAACAAACAGGAAATTTCCCCTGTACCTCTCCAGAACAGCTATGGGCCACGACTCCCAAGGTGATGCTTTCCTGTTGACATGGACAGACCAACTCCAATATGCCTTTCCACCCACTCTCCTGCTACCACAGGTCTTGAGAGAGATTTGTCCTGACTGGGTCAGAGTCATTCTCATAGCACCCAACTGCCCCAGAGAATTTTGGTTCCCAGAATTTTGAGAATGTCAGCCTGTCCTCCTCTCAGGGTCTGTCCCTTCTGAGATCACCTAACTCAGGAAGATTGCAAAATCAGACACTCCAGTTCAGATCCACTTCAGATCCACTTCACCTGATGGCCTGGCATTTGGATGGGCATCAGATCTAGAATGCTCATGTTCAGAGGCCATTCAAGCCATTCTTACTCAAAGTAAGAAAGATTCAATTAGGAACTGCTTCCTAGCTAAATGGAAACATTTCTCTACTTGGGAACAGTGCAATCAGTTATCTTCAGACTCTGAAGATATCTCAGTCAATTTAGATTATGTCTGGTCATTGAAGAACTCGGGTCTTTTCATTAGCTCGTTGCGGGTCTATCTTGCAGTAATCAGTGCTTTCTTCCTCTAGTAGACAGGGTTCTGTTTACTCACCCAACTCAGAAATCCGAGTTAGGAGCAAGATGTAGGGCCAAGGTAGAGAACAGTGATGTGTTACTGATTCTGTACAGTAGAGGCTTTCAAAAAGGACTCGATCAAAGCTCACTAACAAACTGTTAATGCATGCCAGCAGGGTCCACTCAGTCTGCAGCAGGTTAGTGTTGTGTAGATTCACACCCCAGCTTGCCGCAAACTAAATGGATGTGTAGAAGAGCCTTAAATGATTAAAGCTTGCCATATGCCATTCAACTGATTTAGCTTGGACAGTAGGCCAGCTTGCTACTTGGATATATTTAGCCAAACTAAACTTTTAAGCTATTGGCTTGACAATGGTCAAGCAGCTCAAATATGAGTAAGCTTTGTGGCAATTTCTCATTTAAAAAAATAGCAACTCAATTCAGAAACACGTTTGGCACGGTTTGTCAATCTATAGTCCCCTCCATTTTTTTAAGGGAATGTTTTGTCTTCTATGAAGCCAGTGGAATTGTATATTTCTGCAACACTCAAAAGTGTACTATTTTATGTGCTAGAGCCTAGCTTCAATTAAATCCCCCAAAGTCAAGATGCTCTTACAGTTATTAGCATGTCCCTTTCTGCCCACCAAAAATGAAACAAAACCAAAACACCCTGATAAGGGCTTGGTGATGAGATATACAATTGTGGATCAGTGTGTTAATGACACGATCCTGTGTTCAGAAATGATTGCCAAGAGACCTCCATATAGATTTTGAACAGCATAGAGGAGAGGATAGTCTGATACATATCAGATATTTGATGCACTTGTTCACTACCACTAGTTTGACTCCTATTTGCCAGATGATATAATCAGAACCAAGCAACATCACTTAGTCACCAGAACAACAACTTTTGTTCAAGAATATCAAAAATTTCTACTGAGAAGTCTACTATGTCAGAAAGAGCCAACTGAGTAATATGTAGATAATATTTGGAATGGGCAACACTAATCGTTTCTTTATATACATCTGTTACATGCTCTTGTAAGAAGTTTGAAGCCATTTGGAGAGTATTGTTTGAATCTCGTTTCTACACCTGCCCTTTCATTAATACGTTTCATTTAATTAATTCAACTTAAAATATCGCAATATGGCATGGTTTCTTTTTCATTTGGGTGCTGATTCACATTCAGCAAAGGTTGTAAGAACTGCTGCAATAAGTAGGTGAGGTTGAAAGCCTTACATCTAAAGTAAAAGATTGTTGGATTCAAAGACAAGTGTGCTGGCCACACCAAAGAATGGGTGCTGGACCAACTTCACAGTGGCTTTGCCATAAGAAATACTGAGTAATAAAGAATAGTATTGATGGCTCTCTATTAACCTTAGTGTCATAGAAATTAGAAAATGAAAAGACTACTGGTCTCCCCCCTTCTACTGATAAATTATTCCCTACAATATTTTACTGTTTGTTTATGTGTTTAATTTTATTTACTTTGTCCAGTCTAGTTTCAAATGTCTCACATGCTGGAGCTTCTGCTTCTTCCCTTTTGAATAGTTTATTCATTTTTAGCATCAGAATTTCCCCTCCCTCCTTTGCTTACCTCCTTTTCTGATTAATAGTCTGGTTAATAGTCCCTTATGCTCAGGTGAATAATTCCTCTCTCTCCCTTGTGTTTATTCCATCATTCAAGTATCTGAAGCTAGTCCTAGGTAGCATAAGCCCTGGGGATTCAGGTGAGGTTGGTGGCAGCCATGACTACCCTCTGTTTTGGTTTTTGCTCTACTGTTATGCATTAAGGTCTAAAATGGAGGATAGTGCATATGACAGGCCAAGCACTGAGTCTGCTAGGCACACTAGAGAACACCAAAGTGAAGCAGTGGCAGTAGTGCTACCAACCTTCCATATAAAGAGAGAAAAAGCTGTCCCCATCTTTGCTCCAACTATCTCCATCCAACAATTCTGTTACTTTCTCCTTCCATGACTTAATGCTTCAGGGCTTGCAGCCTAAAATCTGATCAGCTTTTTTTTTTTGTACCGTATCTCATTGCAAATTCTTATCTAACTATTTGACCGATCACCACAAGTTTCATTCTTAGATTCGTTGCACTGAGACTATTTCATTCATTCATTCATTCATTTCGTTTGCAAGTCAGTCTTTTGGGATATATCTGCCATACCACAAAAGCTATTTTTTGTCATGAAATTCTGTCCAGGGAATTGCTCTCTTAGGCCTAGTCTACACTTACCGGCTGGTCCGGAGGCACGCCATCGATGTTCTGGGATCGATCCCGGAAGTGCTCACAATCGGCGCTGGTACTCCAGCTCGCCGAGAGGAGTACGCGGCGTCGACGGGGGGAGACTTCCGGCCGCGTCTGGACCGCGGTAAGTCCGGAGTAAGGTACTTCGAATTCAGCTACGTTATTAACGTAGCTGAATTTGTGTACCTTAGTCCGAAGTCCGGACTAAGTGTGGACCAGCCCTTAGTAAATGAATAGTGGTTTTGCTTGTTTGTCTGGAGAGGTAAAAGCAGAAGTGTTCATGTTAATCCACATGTGATTTTTAGAAAAGGTTGTTAGTTTTGAGATACATAGACCACATGATGCATAAAGACTTTGTATAGTACTTTAGGCAGCTTGATCACTCAGTAGAATGATACGGCTTTGAAGGATATCAAAAGGTAGAGTCTTCTCTTCGTTCAAGAATCCTGTAGGGATTCATTTGTAACTTATCTTATGCTTGTCTGCTTCAACCAAAGGATCCAAAAGTGAAAGTTCAGTATGTTAATTTTACTCTTCTTAACCTCTTCCTATAAGAGCATTTGATGTTGTAGGCACACAAAAATGCCACACAGTTCCTTGTGGCTTGCCCTTTTTGCTTCTATAGTCCCCCCCCCCCCCCCTTTGGCTTTGTTTATCCCCATCTTCATCTTTTTAAAAAAAAAAAAAAAACTACTTAGCTGAACTTAGTGATGCTTTTTGTTCACTTAATTCTAGCCTACCACCTTTCTTTCTGTAATCAGAAAAGCGATTTTGCTGAAAGTAAGTTTCTTACAGTTATTTATGAAAAGCTACAACATTGCTAGAAGTACCTAATTTGGGTAGCACTACTTTCTGAAAGCCTGAAGCTTCACAGGTTCTTCATTAATATCTTCATTGCATCTCAAATCCCTGCTAATTTTGGTAGTCTTGAGGACTTTGTTGAAGTTTTGTTAAATAGTTTTGTTGTTGTTGTTCAAGCTTTATACTTGTATAGAGTAAAGTTGTAATATCTGTTCCATTCCTCAATTCTCCTGCCATTGTTTGATAGTACCTATCAAATATATAGATACTCCATAAGGATCCTAATGACAGACCAAAGAAACTCAATCGCTAGAAAATTGGTTTTAATCTGTGTTTCTGGTTGGAACAGACTGTTCTGGAGAGCAGTCTTATTTATCTCTCTCCTGACCTACAGCTAATTTTACTTGAGCTATTTTATAGTAAGTATTGTCATCTCAACACAGTCACGTAACTCCCATTAGCTTTAATAAGAGACGCGCACACATTATTGATAGACTAGCCCCTAAGGATTTTATAGATAACTAGGAGCTTAAATATTTCAACACATCCAGCTCATTTAGATCCTAACACACTGAAGGGTGACTCATAATGACTAGACTCTTGGGGATTCAGAGAGCATCAAATACAGCCTTAGGTGGTCAAACCTTGCATCTAATTGCTCCTTCAAAGAAGAAAAATCTGAATATTATGCCTTGTTAATCATGTAAGCTGTGTATAAAATGTCTTTGATACTGAAGAACTTTATGTTCATTGAAATATGTTCTGTATTAATTTCAAGGGTCAAGAGAGTTCAGGGTGTTAAACTCATTGTCCAACATAAAAACAGAGATGCAATGAATTCTGGGGGGGTTTCCTACAGAAACCCTAGCTAGCTTACTCAATTTCTTGGTAAACATGCAAAAGCATTTGTTCTAAAGTTGAAAGACAAGAAAGAACAAGAAATTAAAACTAGGGTTACCATTTCTCCGGATTCCCCCGGACATGTCTGGCTTTTTGAGCTAAAAATAGCGTCCGGGGGGAATTTGTAAATGTCTGGACTTCACCCCCCCCCCATGCAGAGCGCACGTGGCTAACAGGGCAGCCGGCCAGATGGTGCCACTTACATGGGTCTCTGACAGCCAGAGAGAGCTCCTCCTCCTCTCCCCTGCAGCAGAGATCCCTCCCTCCCTCCCTCCCTGCATTCGCAGATCGCCTCCGGCAGTCTGGAGCTCCTCCCCCACTCCCCAATGTGCCGGGACGAACTGCTCCAGCCGTTCCTGAGCAAGTTCACAGAGACATTAGGCGAAGGCCAACAAGGGAGCGAGGGGGTCGGAGAAGGGGCAGGGAGGTTCTGGAGGGGGCAGTCAATAGACTGGGGGGGGGTGGGGGTTCGGGGGGGGGCTGTCTGGGGGTGGGGGTGTGGATAAGGGTTGGGGCAGTCAGTGTACAGGTAGGGGGTAGAGTCCTAGGGGGCCATTTAGGATGGGGGGAGGGTCTCAGGAGGGGGCAGTCAGGGGACAAGAGGCAGGGAGGCTTAGGTAGGGGGTGGAGTCCTGGGGGGCAGTTAGGGGCAGGGGTCCCAGGAGGGGGCAGTCAGGGGACAAGGAGTGGGGGGGAGGGTTGGGGGTTCTGAGGGGGGGAAGTGGGAGGGGCGGGGCGGGGCTCCTCCCGTCCTCTTTTTTTGCTTGCTGAAATATGGTAACCCTATTAAAACAAGTGTTTATGTTGAAACTGAATGATTAGGCAAAACAAAATTAAACCTTTAAAGCCCGTCTCCTTTTTAGATATAAAATATTAGCCTCTGTTGAAAAGGAAAGAGTTAATTTTACTTACAATTCTGATGTGTAAAGAATATTCACTTTTCCTGTTTCTAACAGACAGACTGACCCAAGGTGAAAGGAGAGAGGGGATGGCAAAGGTGGGGGAAATATGGCTTTTGGTGATGTCTTTAGAACACTGAATGGCTGGTCAGTCACGAATGGATACTTTGCCTGACAGGTCAACCACAGTACCTATTGCGTGGACCCTGGTTCACATTCTGGTCAGGGACATCATGTGTTTGGACCTTTTCTCCTTAGGTACAGTAGGATTGTGGTCATCTCATCTCACTGTGCTGATGCAATGCAGTTTATTTCAGCATTTGATGAAAAGTCAATAAAATAAAAGGAAGGAAGGGGAGAAAGTTCCAAAAGGAATGGAACAGAACAGGCTCTTATGTGCCTTTACAGTACTGGCAGTTAGGTATCCACACTGATGGCCTGAGGAATGGATGTCAGGATAATAGGATTTTCAGGACTCACAAGTGAAAAAGAAAGTTCCTTGAAGAGCAAAGTTTAATAGCCTTCTCTCAGGAAGAAAGTCTTTCAGGCTCATTTTCTGCTCCTTCTGTCTTGGGGTCAAGGAAAATAGGATGAGACAAGGTGAGCTGGGATGTCAAATGGGACGGAAGAGAGGAGCATGTTTTGTTTTAGTTTTTTGTTTTGGTTTGGTTTTTTTCTTTTAAAATCTCTTTTTAAGAAACCCAAAAACGGAAAAGTAGGCTGTTCATCCTCATTATTTTGTCCACCAGTTATACCCAATAGCCAACATACTAACTTCTGGCTACACATTTCCTGGTTTTTAACCAGCATAATTTTAACACTGTCACGGGCAGGCTGTGGGCAACCAGACCAAGCAGTCAGAGCCAGGGACTGTGGTCGCAGGTCAGGAGTCAGCTGGATCAGGATCCTTATCAGGGGGTCAGAAGTAAGAGACAAACTGGAGGATAGAACCATGAATCAGACACCAGGAGTTGTGCCAGCCCAAGATGTCAGAAAATCAAGCCAGAGGTGCAGGAAAAGGAAGCACAAGGCACACAGTCCAGAATAGGGTGGAGCCCAGTTGTTCAGACAGCTTCTTGTTCCTCCTGCTGGCTTAAGTAGGGCCAGCAGGCCAGTCAGCTGCTCTGGGACTCCACCAATAGGACTGAAGGGGCAGAGCCTCAAACTAGAGCTGGGCTTCATAGTCCCAGGTATGCACGTGTCAGCAGGTTGGAGCGTGGCTGCTCCTATAAACTCTGTGAAAACAATTGTCACAATTTGAATCTGTTTGTTTTGCTTATAATATGAGGAATACATTGCTATGAGTCACTGGTATCATATATTACTTACCCGGTACTTTATCTTGAGTATTTTTTGTTTTTGACCCCCTAACCAATACCATGTTGCTGGAATTGCTTGAACACTAGGTATAGTTCTAGCACCAAAATTATTTCATGTTCACATTTGATATAATGTTCCTATTCAATGGAATATACTCTGTTCTCAATAGATGGAAAACTTTCTGGCAGCTATTGCTTGCATACTACTTTGGTTCAGTCCTGAGTTCGCGTCTTTCTGCCTGCTGCTTCTGGGTATTAAGGAATTTGAGGACTACCATTTTTACATAATCTCTAGATTTGATGCAGTTCAAGTGGGGATGAATATTTCAGAGGTTCCTATCTGTCAGAACTGTCTTTAAGCAATGCAAACATGGATTTGCAACCTTCCTATTACATAAGGCTGGCAAGAATTCAACATTTTTATCCCACCATTTCCTGTTTAAGAAGACTTACTGTCAATATCTGTTTCCAACAGGACCAGATTCAAACCTCCCCTTACAGTCTGCGACTAGGATGTGCATTTGGGTTATAGATTGTTTCAGCATTTAATCTTTTGGAGACTTGATATCTGTCCTCTCACTGTACACACACACACACACACACACACACACACACACACACACACACACACGAAATTAATGCTCTGTAGAAAATGCCAGCATTTTAAGAATTAAACATCACGGGCAAACATTTTTCATCCATACAATATCTCCAAAAACACACACTTTAATCTGATAATTGTGTTGAACTTTATTCACTTGGAGTTGAGCATTTTAGTTGCTGGGGCTGCTGCTGTCTTCCCTGTATTGACTTCAGCTCATGCAACATCTAGTTGCTCCTCTTAGACTCCTTGGAGAGAAAAAAAAAATACGGTCACGAAGTCTATTGGCTCCTTGTCATACAGCACACTGATTTTAGGATATTTTTTTCCCCACTGTTTAGCTGGACTGCTCCTCTATTTGTCTGTTTTGACCTCAAAGCTTTCATGAGTCCTCTTCTCAAAACAAAATGTAGTGCACCTAAGATTCAGCTGTCTACTAGTAGTGACACAATGTTCTAATCTCCTGCTAAATTTTGGAATATACACACATACAGAGAGCGTGAACAGGTGGGAGTTGTCTTATCAACTCAGAGGCCAATTAAGTAAGAGAAATTTTTTTTTAAAGTAATAATCAAGCTAGCCCAGTACAGACAGTTTGATAAGAAATGTGAGAATGCTTACAACGGGAGATAGACACTTCTTATCAAACTGTCTGTACTGGGCTAGCTTGATTATCACTTCAAAAGTTTTTTTTCTCTTACTTAATTGGCCTCTCAGCATTGGTAAGACAACTCCCACCTGTTCATGCTTTCTGTATGTGTGTATATATATCTCCTCAATATATGTTCCACTCTATATGCATCCGAAGAAGTGGGCAGTAGCCCACGAAAGCTTATGCTCTAATAAATTTGTTAGTCTCTAAGGTGCCACAAGTACTCCTGTTCTTTTTGCGGATACAGACTAACACGGCTGCTACTCTGAAAGGTTAGCCAGGTGTATTAAGTTTTTGGCTTCTTTTGAAACAGGATACCAGACTTGGTTAGTCTGCCCTGGGTTGGCCAGTTTCTAAGAATTCCCCCCCGGTGCCCCAGTAACTTTGGTTGTCTTCAGCAAACCCTTTCAATGACTTCATCCTATGTAAGAGAGAAACCGATTAATACACTCTCTGAAAGTGGTTTTACTACTCACTGCCTTAGGGCCAAATTGTAACCTGACTTACATTCTGTGCAAACCCAGGGAACCCAATGGAGTTGCACAGCCTTTAAATCAGGGCAGGACCTGTCCCTTATTAGTATTAGAATAGCTTGCGCTAATGTATATTCCATAATTTTATGTATATATTTCTAGGCCTTGTTTGTCCGCCTTTTACTCCTGTCAAACATTGTGCAGATTTTCTTCAGTGTATTATTGATGATCACCATCAAGTCTTTCCCACTCTGGTTAGTATTCAGTATCCTGCTTCCGTGTAGGCCACAGCCTTTGATTCTTTGTGGTGACTAGTGTGTTGCCTTATCCTTTATCTTAAAGTACACAGCAGGGATCATGTCCTCTTGTGTTTGTTCTGCAATAGTGCTGTTAGTTGGCAAAAACACATTCTATAGTCTCCAGAAGTGCCACCCTCTACTAATCAGTTACAATTGGTATTTGCTCCTTTTCTGTACAAGCAAAAGATTGGTGCATATTGGGCAATACTAAATCCAATTAATGTAAAGGGCTGAATTTCTGGGTACTTCTGTAATATAAATAATCTTTTGAGCTATCCGAGCCATTTATCACTATGGAATTTTCTTCCCAGTCAGCTAGTTTAGTCCCTTACGTATATGCACAGGAAAAACTACAATAATCCTAGATGGCCCTTCCTCCACTTCACTGTTCCTCTTCAGCCAAAACTGCTTTGGCTCTCTCTAATTCTTCTTCGAGGCGGGGCATGTACCAGTCTCCCAGGTTCAAGCCTTGCTCGGACTGCAGCAGGCCTATGCCTGTGAGTGACCCCCACAGCAGCTTCCTTAAGTGCCTGGGGGAGTCACATGTTAAGGAGCGGTGCCGGATCTGCAAAAACTTTTGGCCCCGCATCCAGAAAGAGTGGGACGTCTGCCTCAGTGCTGTTCTGATGGAGTCCACCCTCCACCTGACTTCCGACCCCTCTGGGCAGGTCGCACCGAGTGCCTCAGCCTCCATGCACAGTCCACCACCGGCACCTGACTCCTCCTGGCACCTTTCGCTATCCCGGGTGCCGAAGAGGAAGGCCAAGAAGTGCTCCCCGGCAGCGAGCAAGAAGGCCCAGCAGTCATCTATCAAGGGACGCAGCACTGCCCACCAGACTGCTCTGGAGCCACACGATCGTGCCTCCCCTGCTGGGGCACACACATTATTGATAGACTAGCCCCTAAGGATTTTATAGATAACTAGGAGCTTAACTATTTCAACACATCCAGCTCATTTAGATCCTAACACACTGAAGGGTCTGCCACCGACTCTTGGGAGCAGTATGGGACCCGCACTCTTGCCTGCACCTTCATCATCCCAGGCTTCCGCAGCGCAGAGAGAGCACAGTCTCCACCTGCTCCAGTGACGAGCCCGATGCCGCAGGACCTGGCTAAGGCTCCCCAAGAGGGCAAGCCCGCTGTTAAGATCCTCAGGGCACAGGAGAACGATGCCGGTCGCTGGACAGAAGGCATCGCTCTTCGTTGCCACGTTCAGAATCCCGGGTCAGGTCGCTGGTTGCCCAAGTGAGCTTCCAGATCCCCGCGGCGCTACTCTCCAGCACAGGGCCAACGCTCCCCTTACTATTCCTGGCACCGCTCGCTGTCTTGACGATTGTCCTCTAGGTGTCAGTCCCAGTCACCAGAATGGTGGGAATGGTCCTGGTTCCAGTCCCCCCGGCACTGGTACTTCTCTCCATGGTACAGTTCCCGTTCAGTCATGCCCAGGCAACGGTCACCTGTAGCCACGTCCAGCAAACAAACTCAAGCATCGACAGCTCCTCCCTGGTCACTAGAAGAGGGTTCCTCCGGTACGGAGGACCAGTTCAGCCCGTCCCCACGGTCTCATCGGTGTGACTGGGCACTGGAGCCTGTTCCCTCATCAGCAGCACCACAATGGCAGCATGGCCAGTGGCCAGCGCAGTGGCCTTTATTGAAGCATGTGGACCCATACCAGTAGTGACACTCCTCCTTCACAGCACTACATGGTGGCCCCACTGGCACCGGACCCAGTACCAGAAGCCCATTGTGAGGTCGGGGCAGAGGAACCTGTGCCCACGCCAAAGCCTCTTTCTCCGGTGGTTGAGACTCCAGCACCCGCACTGACAGTCTAGTCTTCCTCGTCCTCCCCAGACGAGGAGGTTGCAGGACCTTCCAGAGCTAGCCTGCTGGATGAGTTTAGGGCACATCAAACCCTTCTCCAGCATGTGGCTGAGAACTTGGGGCTCAAGACGCAAGAGATAGCGGAGTAGGAGGATGCCCTCTTCAACGTCCTCTCGACCTCTGTGCCCGCCCGGGTCGTCTTGCCTGTGTATGAGGGGATCCTCAAGATAGCTATGTCCTTGTGGTAGACCACATCCCACTCACCTCAAAACGGGCTGAGAAAAAGTACTTTTCACCGGCCAAAGATTACGAATACCTTTATACCCACCTGCCCCCAGGCTCGCTGGTTGTATCTGCAGCCAACAAAAAAGACAAGCAGGTCCCCACCACCTCGACTCGCAAAAACAAGGATGCTAAGAAACTTGATTTATTTGGGAGAAAGATTTATTCTATCGCCAGCCTGCAATTTTGGGTGGCGAATCATCAGGCCCTGCTGGGCCGGTACAATTTGAATCTGTGGGACGGTCTTAAAAAGTTCCAGGAATCCCTACCTCAGGGTTTGGCCCAAGAGTTTGGCACTTCGGTGGAGGAAGGCATAGCAGCAGCCAGATGCTCCCTGCAAATGGCATGGGACGCGGCGGATTCGGCGGCAAGGGTAGTTGCACTGGCGGTGGTCATGCGACGTAGTTTCTGGCTCCAGACTGCAGGCCTCGATCCAGGACCTTCCTTCTGATGGAGTTGGTCTGTTCTCAGATCAAACAGACTGTAGATCTACCCTTCGCTTGCTGGGCATGCACATGCCACAAGCAGCCAGGAAGCCCTTCCGGCCACCGCCAAGACCCTGGCAGCCTCGTCAGGGACCTACGAGGAGAAGGGATGCTAGTTTAAGTCTTCGTTGCCCTTCTTCCTCCCACTCGCCAGCCCAGCCTGGGGCAGCCAAACACCCAGAGGCCCAGAAGCAGTCATTTTGAAGGCGCACCCAAGAGCGACGCCCCAGTCAGTCGACCATATCCTACCCACCTTTTCCTCAACCACCTTCCCCCTACCACTCAGCCCAGTCAGAGGTTACGTTGGACCGCTGGGTCTTGGACATAGTGGCTTGGGGCTTCCTGCTCCCTTCTGCTTCTCTCCTGGAAGGTCGCCTTCTGGGTCGCTATAACTTCGGTTTGTAGGGTGTCCGAGATCAGGGCTCTCACGTTGGAGCCACCCTATATGGTCTTCTGTAGGGACAAGGTCCAACTGCATCCGCACCCTGCCTTGCCCAAGATCATCTCCCAGTTCCACACTGGTCAAGACATTTACTTACCAGTCCTTTGCCCAATGCCTCATGCAACAGATGAAGAGCGCAGGCTGCATACCCTGGACATCAGAGGGGCGTTGGCCTTCTACATTGAGAGAACAATGCCATTCCGTAAGTCAACACAGATGTTCATTGCTGTCGCTGACAGGATGAAAAGTTGCCCAGTGTCAGCCCAGAGAATCTCGTCTTGGATCACAGCCTGCATCCTCTACTGCTACGAGCTGGCAAAGGTGCCCCCACCGGCAATCGTGACGGCTCATTCAGCTAGGATGCAGGCATCAGCAGCAGGCTTCCTGGCGCAGGTGCCAATCCAATAGATCTGTTGGGCCATGACCTGGTCATCTGTCCACCTGTTCGCATCGCACTACGTGCTGACCCAGCAGGCTCGAGACGATGCTGGCTTTGGCAGAGCAGTGCTGCAAGCTGTGAGACTGTGAACGCTGAGCCCACCTCCATTGATTCTGCTTGTGAGTCACCTGGAATGGAATCGACATGAGCAAGCACTCGAAGAAGAAAAAATGGTTAAGTACCTTTCGTAACTGCTGTTCTTCGAGATGTGTTGCTCATGTCCATTCCATTACCCACCCTCCTGCCCCCCGTCAGAGTTGTCAGCAAGAAGGAACAGAGAGGGCGTAGGGCCGGCAGCGCTTGATATACCGCGGTATGAGTGCAGCACTCCAGAGGGCACTACATCTGGCCCTATGAGTACTGCTAAGGCAAAAATCTCCAAAGGCTGCATATGTGGGCGCGTACACCTAGAATGGAGTAGACATGAACAACACATCTCCAAGAACAACAGTTAAGAAAGGTAGATAACTATTTTTTCTTGTCCTTCTAGCCAGCTGAGAATATGGTTCTCCTTAAACCGTGTATTCTGAAGTTCCAAATCAATTTGTTGCACAAGAGAGTATCGCATGCTGAAATCCAGATAAATCACGTCCACTGTTTTTATCTTTATCTACCGATTCAGCAATGTACTTTGAGAATTCAAACAAATTTGTGAAGCTTAATCTTTCTTTGAATTCCTGATGACAGCTCCTTTATAAATAATGCATTTCAAAATGTTTTTCCTTATCAATGTGTCCAATATCTTCCTCACAATAGAAGTCAGACTTACAGCTCGGTTGATCTCTGTATCTTTTGTTCCTTTCTTCTAAGAAATGTCAGCTACCGTCCAGTCCTCTGAATACCCGCTCCTTAGTGAGCAATCACAGATCATCTCCAAATGCTGTAATAGTTCTCTGGCTGCTTTTCTTAAACAGCTTCTGATAAAAGGGTCTTTTGACTGTTATCTTGAATGTCTGCACTAAGGGAGTAACTCCATACATTTATAAATCTTTTCTTAACCCCGCCTTAGTTTCTCATACGAACAATTCTGGCTGTTCAGTACACTACTAGGAGCAAATTTAGAAGCAGAGAAACATTTATGTAACCAAAGTTCACACACTTCCATGTTTTGGGATTGGATAGGTGTACAGATTAAGACACTTGCCCAGGGAGAAAAATTCATTTGCATAATGGATAAACCAGAAATGAAATGCTGTCTAAGCATGCTGTAAAACTTAGAATTTTGCATTTGACACAGTCTTGCAAATGTGATGCAGTATTGCCCAGTCTAAGACATCAATGGATATACAGCCCAGCAAACGCCTTATGACAAACTACCACCACAAGAATGTACAGATTAAATTCAGTTCTTTGGGCAGTTGAGTTTTCAAGAGCTCATTATTCCATTGGAGAGTGTCCCATCAATCCAACATCCCATTTCTCTCTAATATCAGTAAAAAGGGGAAGCAGAATGAATTCTGAAGCCAGCAGATCCCAAAGGCAGTTGCCGTTTCATGTAGTAATCTGCTTATCAAATGAAAGTGCCAAAGTCACTGCCTACACATAGGAAAATAAGGTTCAAAATGAAAAGGCCAATCTGGTGAGACTGAGCGCACACAGGAAACTTGGAGGGATTGTGTCCCCACTACATACAGGCTGTGTTTTGCTGCCTTCAAACAGGATTACCCACAGAACAATCAGCTGGAAAATGAAGCTGTCATTACTACTTCTCCTTTGGACTCCATGGTAGAAATATATACATATTTGGGAGAATTTAACTAGCTCTCAGTTAGCTGCTGAAGGTATCCCTAACCAAATTATCTAGCCTAAAATGTAATGATACAATATATGCATACAGTTATTTTCACTGTTAAAAAAATAGTTTATTTCAGAATCTAGCCTAGCATTTCTCTTCTCAGTGCCAGCAGCTGTACCCTAGAGAGGTTTGGGCAGGAGGGACAGGGTTACCAAATGGTGAATCACTTTTTAAATGTTAAGAAGCCAGGAAGATTAATCAAAGGCTCCCCATCCATCTGAAAATGGAGAGGTGCATGAAAATATTTCCTTCTGGAGTGGGCCACAAAGTAATGTCTCAAACCTCTGGATTCCGTCTTGTGCTTTGTGTTTATGCCAGACGGCTCTGCCTCAGTTGACTGACTTGGCATTGTAGTTGAAAAGCATTATTCACATTACTGTATTTACTATCTCCTTAATTTTTTATTTTTCCAGAGATTTTCCCTATTCAGAAGTCATTAGGGTTAAAACTCCTGTGTAGAGAATTTCAACTAGTCAGCCACAATATTCTATGACACTAGAAGAATAAAACTGCAATTTGAGACTGATGAAAATGCAGTTAGGCAAACTTTTTGTAATCTTGGAGATTGAATTGCCATTTACTTTTGTTGTGTGTTTGTGTTTGTGTTTCTGTAACTTGAATTAGATGGTTGGTCATTTTTATAAAACTAAGATCTGATTTATCAGCTTGAAGCCTTGTATGGAAAATGGTAATATGTATCTGCATCCCAAATAAATATATGCAATTTCATAGAGTGCAAAGTTTTTGTTTAATTTTTCTTGTTACGTCTGTCCTGAATTAGAGCAGTCCATGTTGTGTTTGCATAAACGTTGTTCTTGACCTTTTATTCTGCAGTGATTGTGGAGTTGCAGTAACATTATCAGGTTGACAGAGTGGCGCAGCCATTTGTAACTAAGCAAAGCCTTACAGTGGTATCTAGAATGAATTGTGGTCCCCAAGCCAAATATAGATCACTTAGAAACCTAAAAAACCACCTCATTCACTGCTGTACACAACATAAAACCTATTGTACTAAAAAAAATGCTTGTAACATTTGGAGAAAATTTTGATTCTGAGAAATATCATCAGGTACTCTTCTCTCTTCTCCCTTTTTTGTTCCAGGATATTGCTGGCACGAATTTTTATCCTTAATTTTATTAATCTTCCCTCTACCTCTTACTCACATTTACTCGCTCGAACCTTATGGGAACATGACTATAACACCTAAAGGATACCAGAAACCAAAATAAAGTTGAGACCTTCCAGCAACGTAGGGTCCTGGGAGAGCTAGGAATTCCCACCAGGAACTTCAGATTGGCAGTCGCTACTGCCTGCAGTCAAACTAATATAATCTGGATATGCAAGGTAGTGCTTATCCAAGAATTTTAAAGCACTTTACACAAACTTCATATCACCCCAGTGAGGCTAAATAGTCTTATAACCATCTTACAGCTGAAACACATACACACGTATGGTTTTCTTTGCTCCCACGTCTTCAAATATCTCAGCTGGAGAAAGTTAACTCATAGCTGAGTCTCTGCACTACATCACTTATCTCTCTGGAAATTTCGAATATTGCAAGAAATAAGAGAGGAGTACTGCTTATCTCAGTATAGGATTCCTCAAAGCACTAATCAGATAAAATAGACTTTGTATCCATTGACTTGCAATAGAAATACTGTTGTTGCATGTCTTTTATTACTTCTCCCTCAATTTTGGATGAAGATCATTTAATTTATTTTTTTGTTTGTCTTCTCACTTCCCCCAAGCAAGTAAAGATAGAGCATAACGTTTCTTAGATGGTCAGTGAAATCTTCACACAACTTCATTCTTCTGGTTTTTCCAACTAACAAAGATGCTAAATCAGTAGATGGCTTTATTGATGAAGAGATGAGTCCTAGGTAGCAGTACCACTTACAAGAATTGCTCTTCTCCATTTCTTGCCCGATACTATCAATAATTCTAGTAAGGGTGATCACTAGCAGCAACTGTAGTTAAGTTTATCGCACGATGCCATTATAAACTTCTCATTTTCACTGGTTTGTGGCCCTGTGGTTGGTGTGGATTTCTCCCTCTTCCATTTTCTTTAATTACAACTAAAAGGAAATTAAACAATTTTTAACTTAAACCCACAAAGACAAAGAAATTCTGTGTTAAATTTTATATGCAATATTTTATATCTGCTTTGCTGTGTCTAGGTATTGCGAGGAAGACATGGAATGATTTTATATTGGCTATGTTGTATGACGTTATGTCACACTTTAAATATAGAATTATAGCTGTCATAGTTGAAGAGACTGTCAGTAAATCACTTAAGCTGTCTTCCTGAATGAATGACAAGCCTGCTTTAATTGCTCCTAAACCATCTGATTCCACATCTCTAGAGCGTGTGCTTCTGCTTTCTTTTTGTCACTTAATTGAAACAATATTTCTGAAGGGATATAATTTGGACTAAAGGCCTAAAACAGTCAGCAGCAGATCATTGGCTGGTGCTATTAGTTAATGTGGTTGTTTCCATCATGCCCAAAGGATGCTAGGAACTTTCCAGTTTGCCTCCCTACCCCCCAAATCCCTACCAGCAGATTAAGCCAGGATCTTCACATTTGGATGCTTAAAGTTAGGCACATAGGTTTCATCTTAAGAATCCAAACAACCAGCCTGATTTTCAGAGGTACTGTGAGCATCTGCTGCTCCCAGTGAAGTAAATAAGACCATGGGTGCTCAGTGCCTCCTAAAAATCAAGCCACATCTATTTAGCTTTCTAAATATGGATTTAGGTGGCCAACTTTCGGTACTGAACTCTGAGTTGGCCTTAGAGTCTAGATACAAAACATAGCAAATGTGAATAAAAAGCCTCCACTTTTAATGAGCATTACCTTTGAAACATATCATCATCTAGAATAATATGTAAAATTGGTTAAATACAGGCATTTTAACATTTTTTACAGGAAAGTAAAAGTGTTTTGAGAATATAAAAATAGCATTAGGATAAGCAATCAGCTGCGTGGTCATCTTTGCTGTTTTTGCTTTGAGATGACTAAAAGAATTTGAATTTCTAAGGTCCCTGAGATGCAGGATTGACAACTGGAGACCATGGTTTTTAAGATGATCATTCAAATAACTAAGAGCTCAGTGCTGCTTTCCACTACACAACATTGCATTATATTGATAAAGGGGTGTTGCGCATATCAGTGTGGTGCAGTAGCTGTGTCTTAGAGGGCAGATTGAAGCCCTTCACTTGACTGGAATAGCAGCAGCAGAATGGAAATAATCCAGGAGCAAGTCAGCAAATAGTCAGTGTTAACTAAAAGTCAACTTTTCTTGATGTAAAATTGAAACTGAACGTTTAAATTAAGAGATCCATTTAATTCAATGACGTCAATTGACACCAGCTGAGAATCTACCCCTTACTTTTAAATAGAATACTTTATTGGATTTCAGATAAGTCACAAACACTGCCTGAATGGTATCATGGTATCATGATGAAATTCCAGGCCTAATAGTGTTACACAGCTCTATCCTAGTTTCAGCAGATGGGAGGCAATGTGCCTCATATTATATATTTACTTGGTCTAAGTATTATTCTAATTAACTTTTGTTTTAAATGTGCACTATATTTTGACTGGGTAGAATGTGTGGACTTTAGAGGCTAGAATAAGATTGATCTGTGGTTTAGAGATGTGAGTTGTCTGATTAAAACAAAAACTGTAGATGAGTAGAATAAAAAATCCAATGGAATTTTAAATAAGAAAATCACTTTAATTTGAAATGGATTAATCCAATTGTACAAGCAAACTTCTTGTCATTTTCACAGTTTACCTTACAGAATTTGTTAGTGTTTGGTCTTGAAGTTTCAAGCACCCTTTCTACTATTTCTAGATTCCTTTTCTAGCTAGAGGGTCAAGTTCTGTCACAAGTTTCTGCATGCCACCCCCCTACCAAAGACTGCGCTAATGGTGAGCACATACCTTAGCGTAGAAATGAAGCCCAATTTTTTTTCAGGTTTGGCATGGTTACATGGAAGCTAAAATGTCTACATTTTTTTAATAACTTAAATTTAATAAATTAAATAACTCTAGTTCTTTATATGGGACTACATTCCACCTTAGGATGTATAGTAAATTGTACTGGGACAGTGCACATTTACCCCAGGGTGGAATTTGGACCACGGCGACTAGCAATAGTAATTAGATTTCTATTTCCTCAGTCAGTTCTGAGTGTGGTACTTTTTAAATGTATATCCAGTGGCAGGGAAACCAGGGGTTTTAAGAAGTGTCAACATGCAAACCAATAAACCATGGTGTGCTTTCTGCATTTTTATACAATTAACAGAAAGGAAGCATGTAGAGGAAAACATTGCTTTAGTAAAACACTTGATTTCTTCATTCTCCATTTTGCTGCAGTAATCTGTCCAATGTATTCAGAAATCTCCACTACTTGAGTACCCCTGTTGTGCTCTGTTGACCAGTGCATATGGACTCTGCAGCACTGCTGAGACCGGAGCCTCTCTCTCATGGTGATGTCCTAGCAATGGTACTCACGCTCATAAAACAGGATTGAACAGAGGCTGACAGTGATTAATTTTGAACTAGCTAGTGCAGAATCCTGTAATGTTCAAAGTTGTGTAGAGTAGGTTTAACAAACCAATGAACTTGAAAACAGTCAAATGAATCTGCCAAGATTAACATCTAAATAGATTGATTAACAGACAAGTTAAGTACTTTCATTGAAAAGGGATTTACTGTTTTTCTTTGTCCTCTCTCCTTTTTAAAAAGGCAGAAATAGTTCTAATACCACTCTCGTTGGTAGCATATTGACTCATTGAGTTTCTAACGCTTGTCACGAGGCTGAAAATATTGGTGACAGTATTTTGGTTTCTGTGTTGATTCATTTAAATTAGTAGTTTTAGGTTACAAAATGTCATTTAGCTTTCCTGGTGTGCACAGACCCGGTACATGCTTTTTGAATATTTCTTTTTCTCTTCAGTTTCAAGAGCGAAACTTGCCAGAGTATTTGAATTGGCCAGGTTGGCCAGACGGTTTCCTACTCCCTCTTAATGCTTATAATCTTCCAGGGTAGATATGCCATTGCACTCAATATGTACTCTAACACAGCAGAAACGGTTACCATAGAGAGAGAGCTCTAACCGTGGGCTAACAAAAGGTCAGATGAATGGGAAAATGTATTACCCCCACAAACATTCCCCTCTCCACTTTCCTGGAAATTAAAGATTGTACACTCTAAAGTACATAATAGATTCTAGACTTATGTGCTGCTCTGTTAATATCTGTAACATTCTTTGTAGCCTGACAGAAATTTAGCCATTTAAGTGGTATATTACAAATGTATGTGTGCTAGTGGAATTGCTCGAATACTCTCATCTGAAAGAGAACTGTATTTAATGCTATTTTCTATGTATGTTACTTTTCACAATTTGTTTTACAGTTGCTGCTAATTTACAGAAGATGGTAGATGATCCTCAGGCCTTGAAAACATTGACTTTTAAATTGGTAAGTAAAAGGTTCTTGGTGACAAAACAGTACACACAGAAAATAATTACTAATATTTGAAGCAAACTTTTTTTAGCTTCTGATTTATTATTGGCTCTTCTTCTGTACAGAATATTTATATTTTTGAACAGTGTACAAACTAACAGGAAAATAGAAAGCAGCCCTCTCTTCTTCAGCTGAAAACGCATTGCAACAAACCACTGTTTGGAATGCTATGATCTGGTAATGCCTGGACAATGTGTTCCATTGGAACACACAACTGTCCTGTGTGTTCTGCAATTGCTGGTGGCAATAACTCAGGGGTGGGCAAACTAGGGCCCATGGGCCACATCCAGTCCGTCAGACCTTTTAATCCAGCCCTCAAGCTCCCATCGGGGAGCGGGGTCGGGGGCTTGCCCCACTCCGGTGCTCCTGCCGGGGAGTAAGGTCGGGTGATTGCTCTGCTCCGCATATGCAGTGGCTCCGCATGTCTCCTGTAAGCAGCTGCATGTCCCCACTCTGGCTCCTACATGTAGGGGCAGCCACGGGGCTCCGCACGCTGTCCCCGCCCCAAGCGCTGGCTCTGCAGCTCCCGTTGGCCAGGAACCGTGGCCAATGGGAGCTGCAGGGGTGGCGCTTATGGACGGGGCAGTCCGTAGAGGTGCCTGGCCGCCGCTTCACCTCTGTGTAGGAGCCGGAGGGGGGATATGCTGCTGCTTCTGGGAGCTGCTTGAGGTAAGTGCTGCCTGGAACCTGCACCCATGACCTCCTCCCGTGCCCCATCCCCCTGTCCCAGGCCTGATCCCCCTCCTGCCCTCTGAACCCCTCAGTCCTAGCCCAGAGCACCCTTCTGCACCCCCAAACCTTCATCCCTAGCCCCACTCCAGAGCCCGCTCACCCAGCTGGAACCCTCACCCCCTCCTACACCCCAACCCCAATTTTGTGAGCATTCATGGCCCACCACAAAATTTCCATACCCAGATGTGGCCCTCAGGCCAAAAAATTTGCCCAACCCTGCACTAGCTGTTGGAAAGAATTGGACAAAGTTTTTACCTTGATCCAGTTGAACCAGTACGATGCTTGAGGGATCTGATCTACACTGGGAAAAAGCCATTGAATTCAGTCCTCTAAATCCATTCCTCAGTGCAATACTTTGTGGTTGGAAACTACGTAGAAGTCCCTGCAGGAGGTCCCAGAATGCGTTCATATAACCGTGGCTGTAAGGCAGGTTGTGTATGGATGTCTCAATCTGGTCATTAGTTAAAAAGTGAGTTGCTGTGTGGATAGGCCATGCTACTGGGAGGGAAAACAAGAGAAACAATTATACAATCTCTGTCCCTGCAATGGTTTCTTCACTGAGTAAAGGGCCCCCTACTTCAGTATTACACTTTTGGTACTCTTTAAGTAAAACAAGTTGGGAATCTTGATGCAAACAACCATTTTACTGACCTCTGGCAATGTATCTGAACCATGTACATGAATTAAAGTGAATTCAAAGCTATACTCTCCTAATAAAGCTTTCCTGTGGAGCCAAGTACTCTTAGCTGTAGGGGGGAGAGAGCACATCATACAAGGTGAATATATAAAGGTCTAATGTGACTGGGAGCTATTGTAGAGCCGCTCAAGTGAAAGCCTAATGAACAAGAAGTAACACTAACTCCAACCATCAAATCACAATAATGGGCTCTAATGGACAGGCACATTTTAATGGCATACTCACACCAGGAAATAATGACTGTAGTCTCTGGTGTGCCTGTGAAATAGCGTGATGGGAATGGCATTCAGGTCACTCAAAATAAACATGAAATCAAGATGTAGCAAATAGTTGTCATAGCATAATCTAGATTTTATCTCACTTACTGCTATTTTACTACTTTTAATAAATTTTGATAAAAGTTGACCAAAATGATCATCTTAGATATACAAATCTATAGATGCCTGAAGTCTATGTCAAAACAATACAAGATGTATTAATATAAATTTAAACTTACATTGCAAAGACTTCAAAATTGCCTGCATTGATGTGCTATATTTGCATTTTTCCAAAATTAAGTAGAAAATTTGTATGACTGATTAGTTATGTAACTATTACTGCTACCAATTAACTTTCTAGCTTTTAGCACTCTTAGCTGAGAATGACTGTGCTGTATATGAAAGGATAGACCATCCAGAGAGGTACTTTCTTTATAAAATAGGCTACTTCATGATGGGTTATAGTCTAGATTCGATTTTTAGAGAGAAGACATAATAGATCACCTAGAACATCCACTTGTCAGTGTGGGATTGTTCCCTCTTTGTCATTTTAAAATGACATCATCAATGGGGCTTCCACCCCTTCCCTTATCAGACTGTTTCATAGAACCAACCATTCAAGAAAAAGTGTTAATGTAGGTTTAAAACTTCCCTTTGCTTGATTTCATACCATTAATCCCATACCGTAAACTCTCTCTCTATTTCTATGGCTTGGTCCACACTGGGGCGGGGGATCGATCTAGGAAATGCAACTTCAGCTACGAGAATAGCGTAGCTGAAGTCGACGTTTCCTAGATAGAACTAAGTTTACTTACTGCGGGTCCACGTGGCACAGGCAAGCTCCCCCGTCGACAGCGCTTCCTCCTCTCGGTGAGCAGGAGTTCCGCAGTCGACGGGGGAGCGCTTCTGGGATAGATTTATCGCGTCCAGATGAGACACGATAAATCGATCCCAGAAGATCGATCTCTACCCGCCAAATGAGGCGGGTAGTGTGGACCTAGCCTATGTCATTTAGCCTCTAAATATAGTCTTTTCTTGTCTTTCCTCTTTGTTATTGTTTAGCCAGGCTAGCTACATAGCATTCAGTTAGTTTAATAGCTCATCAAAAACCATTCCACTTGACATGCTTTCTTGTATTTCTCTGACATCTCTTCAGTTTCTCTACTATGTTTCTGGTACTGAGGCATACACAGTGGCATGTGATATTCCAATGCCTGTAGGGAAGGAGTATCGCTCTCCTGGTCTGTGAAGAGAGGCCTTTTTATGTATGGTCCAAAATGGTGTTGGTTCCCTTTGGGAAGGGGAGGTGCCAGATCATAATTTTCTATGCCCATTCAACCTAAAAAAAATTTCAGCATTACCCCTTTCTGAAGTACAGTTCTATCTTCTGTTGACATCACTGGGCATCCTGTGTGTCATCTTCTGAGGGAATATCTTCTATTTGGATAGTTCTCCCACAGATATTCTTTGTTAGATTCACTCTTGGGAAAAAGCTACCTAATTCCTATGGATATTTCTAACCTCCCCAAGTTTCTCTTCCATTTCCCTATCCTTTGACTTTTTAATACCTCTCAGTTTCGTAGTATCCTTCAGTGTATTTCATACGTGATCTGATTCCTCCTGCTCCTAGGTCGTGGAATAGATGCCAAATAAAATAGTGCCTAACACTGAACTTTATCAACCACACACTCTCCTCTATTTTTCATTAATTTTTAGGCAAGATTCACTCCATTTGACAGTGTTTCTATACAACTCAGTTCAAATTCATTTTGCTAGTAAATATTTCCCGGGAGGCTGAAGTCTAACACACATCGTCTGTCCACTGACTTTGTAAATGTGATTGAAAAGCGTGCAAGTTAATCTTGCCTCATTACTATGTGTCTGTTACTTTCTGTCTGTTTACAGATTGTTTCCATTCATGTTTGGACTTCTGCTTAAATAGCAACTATTGTCTCCTTTAGAAAACTTTAACTATACAATATCTAAGAATTTTAGATCCACGCAACTTCCATGTCTTCAATAAATTTTGCGTACCCATTTGATGATTAAAAATGTTACTTTTAGGAAGCAAACAGGGATGAAATCCTAATTGTGATTGTTTAACCCTCTGTTAATGTCATACTGTAGAATTTGTGCCATTTGTGACACCGTAATCATGAGGGTGAGAGTGAGGTTGGTAGATGATATGAAAGATGTAGTGTGAAATTCAATTTGTGGCAATAGGCTGTTGTAGTTAACTCAGAATTATGACTTCACTTGCGGGATCAAGAACTGAGAAGGAAACTGTTGTTATTCAGATACAAATATTTGTGGTAATAGCCAAGGAAACAGAAATGCTGTTCAATATAATTAGGGTTTTTTCTAAGTTTGCCTTAGAGTAAAATACTTGAATGAGACAACTTGTTTGGTTGGTTCATGAACTGTAAATTGTAACTAATTGGAGCCTTTCCTAACTGTTGCAATGTAGATATTGGCATTTATACTTCATTAAATTTCTATTTTTATGCCCCGTGTTGAAAATTGAGCCGATTTCAATATTACATAAGAACGGCCATACAGGGTCAGACCAAAGGTCCATCTAGTCCAGTATCCTGTCCTCTGACAGTGGCCAATGCCAGATGCCCCAGAGGGAATGAACAGAACAGGTAATCATCAAGTGATCTATCCCCTGTCGCCCATTCCCAGCTTCTGGCAAATAGAGGCTAGGGACATCATCCCTGCCCATCCTGGCTAATAGCCATTGATGGACCTATTCTCCATGAACTTATCTAGTTTTTTTTTTTTTTAACGCTGTTATAGTCTTAGCCTTCACATCATCCTCTGGCAAGGAGTTTCACAGGGTTGACTGTGTGTTATGTGAAAAAATAGTTCCTTTTGTTTGTTTTAAACCTGCTGCCTATTAATTTCATTTGGTGACAACCCCTCCGCTCCCCTCCCCCCAGTTCTTGTGTTATGAGAAGGAGTAAATTACACTTCCTTATTTACTTTCTCCACACCAGTCATGATTGTATAGACCTCTATCTTATCGTCCCTTAGTTGTCTCTTTTCCAAGCTGAAAAGTCCCAATCCTATTAATCTCTCCTCATACGGAAGCCGTTCCATACCCCTAATCATTTTTGTTGCCCTTTTCTGAACCTCTTCCAATTCTGCTATATCTTTTTTTGAGATGAGGTGATCACATCTGCACACAGTATTCAAGATGTGGGCGTACCATGGATTTATATAGAGACAATATATTATTTTCTATCTTCTTATCTATCCCTAATGTAATGATTCCCAACATTCTGTTAGGGTTTTTTGACTGCTGCTGCACATTGAGTGGATGTTTTCAGAGTACGACCCAGAACTGACTCCAAGATCTTTCTTGGGGTCTAAATTAGCTGTTACCACTCATCATTTTATATGTATAGTTGGGGTTATGTATTCCAAAGTGCATTACTTTGCATTTATCAACAATACTAGCTAGAATTACTCTTATTTTAATCTGTAACTGCCTAATCTTTTAAAGTGACACTGTAAAAAAAATATATATATATATATTTATATATATAAAAAGTTGCCTGTCTTATTGACAATACCTTTAGATTGCTTTTAAAACAGAATACCTCTTCTCCTGGACAAGTCCTTTCAATTAAGAGAAATATAACTAGTGGATAAGGGTGAGAGTGAGATTGGTAGATGATATGACAACTGCATTTAGCCACTAAAGGTCCAGTGCCCATTGTCAGTGGAAGTCTTTCTACTGAAATCAGTGGAGCTACATGAAGCTTTTAACATAGGGCATCAGTGATAACTAAGGCCTATTCAATACTCTGCACTGAGGGAGAAGACAAGGCCTCATCCTGCATTTCTGTAATAGAAATAAAATTGTTTTCTGACTCCCAAACAAAAATAGAAGAAGAGAAACTGATGAAATACTTTTACTGTATCTGGCCTTTAAGAGTGAGCAACTCAGTATGGCTCTTGCAAACACCCAATTGGTTTTCCTTGTCAGTGATGAAAAACTATTGGTGAAAAATGTCAGTGAGAATGCATGCACTTTATGTACACGTTCTGTGGCTCTTTTCTCACTGTTCCAGATATACACACTAACTTGTAATAAAGACATAAAAGGATTAAAAGAATTTTTCATGGGGGAGACTAAGTGTTGTAACAGTTTAATGGGAGCTGTGCCAAGTAGAGTCAAAAGGTGTCTTTCAGTGTAATTTACCACTAACCACCATTCATCAAACTACTGGTACTTTATTTCTTATAATCAGATGTATGCACCAAAGAGGTGTATCTAGTTTCTAGCAACTTGATGAGGACTTCTGTGAAAATGTAGTCACCACTCAGCTACAGGCACCAATTTTGTATTTAAAAAGAACAGTTACAAGACTAAACAAATTGCACTTGTTAAAAGTAGTTTTGAAGCAGTAGTTCCTTGCTAGAAAATCTGACTTATACTTTCACTATTATTTGTGAAAATAATTTACCCTTTAAATGGGTATATTACATTGTGCCAGTTGCATGCTGCAAAGCACATTAATAAAGAAGCACTTGTGATTGCTAGTACTAGATTGTAGAGTATGTCAAAGGGAGAAACCTTAGTACTTTCCCAAATAATAGCACAGACTCCCCCAAAAGTCCCTATTCTTATTTTTAAAATTCCTGGCCAAATATTCTAAAACAGATTTGAAATCAGTAATTGTAATCTTGTGGCATATTTTTTTTGTGTATGCAGCAGAATGTATTCTACAAATCAGATTGCAACTATGCATATAGCTATTCTGTTTCTCACACATTTAGAAGGCAGACTTGGAGGGCCCCTCTGGAAAAAACCATTTGCTTTTGTGTTTTTTAAAAGTGCCAGTTTTGGATGATTGCCAACTGTTTTCCTGGAAGCATGGCCCCAAACATTTTTCACAATTTTTTTGTAATTAGCCATATTGATTTAAACATTTTGTGCCTTGCTATAAGTGTGCAGTTTATGAACAGTGATAGAGGATAGTCCTAACTGTGTAGACACTTCATTCTTAAACTGAATAAAGCATTTTGTTACTAGTGTGGCAGTACAGGGAACTGTAGAATTATAGAATGGCTGTCAAATGTTCTAATGAATGTCTGTTTTCTTCTTCCAGGCTTCTGGTTGTGATGGCACTGAGATCCCTGATGAGGTGAAACTGATTGGGTTTGCTCAGTTAAGTGTCAGCTGATGTCTGTCCCTCAACCCCCAGCAGAATTGTGAGTTTGTGAGGAGGCCAGCTTAGATGCAAAGAAAATTAAAGCACCCACACTGAGTTCTGCTTCATTCTCTAGCAATTCACAAAGTCAGAAGACGCAAAGCCCTCAGCTACACCGCTGCTGCTAACATTCAAAATGCTACTAAACGTCTCTTATCAATTTGGATTTCCCCTATGTGAAAAGCATATGGAAATGCACTCAGGTGGCTGTATTTATTGGTTACAAAAGGAATTTTCTATCAAATTTATTTCAGCTTTCATAAAATTTCAGTGATACTATTTTAATTATGTACTTCTGATTGACAATACCACCTCTCTTCTGTTGTATTTAGAAATTAACATACTTATAAAAGTTAACCTGTATTAGCCAAACTTGAATTCTAGTTTTAAAACTGACTGTGAATTTTATTTTTCATATATTTATGCATTACACATCCTAGCTATAAGAAAATGATTGAGCTGATTATGTGCTACTTGCAGTTAATCTCCTGTTGAAACAAAAAAAGTTTCAGGTATATCTTTGAAGTATTTGTAACTTCTAGTTTTTGAAATGATTTAATTATGAGTTTAGGAAGCTTTTGTTGGTTTGTGTGTCTAAAAACCAATCCACAATCTGATTGTCAAGGGTGTGGGAGGTGCCTTGCAGACATTGATGTTTTGAGAATGTGCCTGAGGCTGCTTAAATCTAGAATAGACTCAGTTCTAGAAGCACCGTATATATTTGTTCTTGGTTAGAAGGGGATATACTGTAGCAAAGACTTCAGACAAGTTTGGCCTAAACTATGCTTTGTTGGGGAGTCTACAAGCAAGAATTATTATAAAATATTGCCATTAAGCTAGACTGCTTACTGTGCCCATGTCTGATTTGGCTTATCCTTAAGCGATAGAAATTACTTTGTAAAGGTGATAAAACTTGAACAGAATCTGAGCTTTACTTGAAATTCTGCAAAATACCAAGGTGGAGTGAAAATAATAGAAAGGGGTTTGTGCAATGACTAAAAGGTAACATTTTGTTTAAAAAAAAAAAAAAAAATAAAACCCCACTTCTGACCCAAGTAGTCTTATGCTTAACCTGTGACATAGCTATTATGGAGCTAATAAACTTCAGAAAGATTCTGAAATTTGGAGTACATGTTCAAGGAGGTATATTCCTTGGATGTTACCATTTAAACTACTTCCTAGCTAAAACTAGATCAATGGCAGCTCTTTAATGTACTGAAAATGGCAAATATATATTAAGAAAAAGTTATTTATAACTCCTTGTCATAATTGTTGGGGTGTTCTAGAGCCAATTGCATAAAACTCAGTGTAATTTCATTCCATTTTATTGTTTACACAATTCAAAGATGACTGCAAAGGTAAAAGGAAAATAAAAGTGTTGCACAAATAGGCTGTGTAATGAGTTTCTTTGATCTGTGTATTTTGTGCATTACTGTTGTAATATGGCAAATAACACACACTCTTATAAGATCATCTGCAACACTTGTGTTCTTTACTTGGCTTATTGAAAATGCCACCTGGAAAGGAAACCCTGGTTCATAAAGGTCAGAAGAAGAAATGGAACCCCCCTCCGCTCCCCCCACCCCCAATTATATTTTCCTGTCCATTTGCCTGCAGTGGAGGAGTGTTCCCTACTGCTCACTGTTCAGTGCTTTGTCAAATCTAGTGTTAAAAGTCCCAAGTGTTGAGGCAATAGTTGTGAAGGAGGCAATGGTGAGAGCAGAACTGGAACTGTGGAACTACTTTCTCAAAACTGTTTTGAATAAGAATAAGGAAACTGCTCGCCTGCCCAAATTAGGGGAGAAGGTGCAATTTGACAGGCGATGTAATTAAGAAGTATCAGTTAGCAAGAAAAAGCCTCTATTGAAATAAGAGTAAACTAAAAGGGGAAATTATAAACCCATCTGGCTTCTGATAAAGCACTTCACATGCTTGTAATGCTGTGAACAGATCATTAGTCACTAAGCAAGAGTGAAAGTATTTAAGTGCATGAGCTGTGATTGCATTTAATGATTCTTGGCACATACAGCATCTTGGATTTTTAAAGCACTGTACAATTATTAACTAATTCTCCTGTGAAAATAGGTGGATAACTTTCATTTTACAGAAAAGTGGTGTTCAGGGAGGCTTGCTGCTTGCCCTAGGCTACCCGAGAAATCAGGATTAGAATTTAGAAATTCCATGCTGCACTAAAGAAGCCAGGAAAAAGGCTGGGAAGCCAAATGTGCTCAGATAGCACAGTAATTGGGGGTATATAAGTACCTAGATAGAGACAACACAACCTATTGATGAAGTAGTCGACAGTACCCTAGAAGGGTGTGCCTATTCTAGTGCTGCTCATTAGTGATATGCTGTAGAAGCATGAAAAACACTTTAAAGGTTTTCCTGGATACAAAGAAAGAGCTGGTCTTCATGCCAGGAAATAGTTTCTTTGCTTTATTACAGTTGCATTAAAGTGCTTTTTGCAAGTACCAAAGCACTGTATGTAAAATAGAACCCACAACAACAAAAGGAATTTAGAAGGAAAGTAACTTGGGGAAAAATAACAGCTTCAGCTTTAAATTTAGTAAATATTACTCTCATGAGGCAGATTATGCCACCAAACTATCAGTATAGACAAAGATTTGATACTCAAAGTTGGCAAACAAACAAAAAAAACCCATAGCTTAACATGTGCAGCTTCTGTGTAGGAATATAAACAGAAAGCACAATGGCATTCCAGAGTGAAGGACCTTTTAAATGCTGCATTCAGATACTTCAACTGAATATGGAGAGGAAAAGAAAACCAGTGACTGTTACATGAGCAATTTTGCATGAGAAATAACCAAAACATGGATGCACACACTGGGATGGTGTGTGGCCCCAGAGTAGTCATGGGTGCTATTTATTTTGCAGGAGTTGATCAGACAATGGTGATGTCTAGTAAGGGATGGAGAACACCTGGTTACATTGAAAAGGAGAAATGTCTAGTTAATTAGACAAACTTGGAACAGGTGAGGTACTGTATAGTCATCTGTGAGCCCAGGGAATGGGGCTTATTGAAGAAATCTCTAGTATTTTTACAGCAATGATTATATGTCATTGCTTACAGTTTTGCACTTGTAGAAGTTATTAATTAATTTCAATATCTGTGGAACCAGCCTTTTCAGTACACTTTTCTTTCCAGTGTGTTGAAAGCAGCTCTTCATTTTGGGTAGAGTTTGAAGCCAGTAGATGGGAAAACCAATTGTGTCTGCCCACTGCTGTAAAAGAATAAGCATATAAAACCAGCTCAGCGCCAAACTGACCTGCTACAATGTCTACAGTTGTTAGCTGATGTTCAGTTAAGAAAAAACAAGCCGGGTGTACGGGCAAGGTGGAATGTTCATCCTCTTAACTCTCGGGACATGAAATCTTCAATATGTTTAACCTTAGGCCAAGTAAGCTTGGCTTCCATCTCTCTCTTCTTTGTGCCCCTTCCCAGCAGTTCCTCCCCCGTTTCTTACTATTCCCTCTCCTTGATGTCAAATGAGACATCCACTTCCCTGACCCTCAGCTTATAAGAAGTTCTGCCCAGCTTCCTGGCATATGACTCCAATATATACTACGGTTCTGGGTCCCAAGGCAACTGCTTTCTGCCCCACGCCTGCACTGTGCAGCTGCTTCTACCAGAAGCTCCCTGCTGCTTCCTGTAAGGACATCCAGAAGTCAGGGAAGCAGGGGTATTTAACAGGGGCAGGAAGAGGACGTGCTAGAAGCTAGGGAGGGAAGTCCTGACCAATAGCTACGATCACTTCCTCCTCCTGCCAACATATCCACTGGAACCGTGCCTGCCTTTAGGAAACTGGCTAGTCCTGATGGTATTTGACATCCTAGAGCCAGAGTCTCAAGGGTTATTTATTCCCTGAACAGATCCTGCTTTTATTCCCCTAGGATTGGAGATGAAAAGGCTCATCTGCAAAATGCTTCTAAATAAAATTATCTTCCTAAGAAATGGATCATTCTGCATAACTTGTAAATAGCCCTTTCTTCCTCTGCCCCCAGACCCACTTTTCTTGCCTAATCAGAGGCTTGTTTTCCTTTCCACCAGCTAGACTTGCATACTGATGTTGGATGTGAGATGGCCTGTGCCTGAAATCAGTCATGATGATGATGAGTCTGACACAGACCTTAAAAAAAAAAAAAAAAAAATCTGCTAATTAAGTGGGGTGAAATTACAGATTCTGTTTAGGAGGGAGGAGTTTTCTCTTTAGGGTTCTTCAAAGCAGCAGAAAATGTGAGACTTTGTTAGTAATTAATTATATTCATCATAATGAGCAGTTCAGTTTTTTCTTTAGCTCAGTTCCAGTGCATGTTAGGTTGATTTGTGGAGATTTTTCCCAGCATCAGTGACCAGCTCACCAAGCATCTTGCAATGTTTCCATACCCAGGCGTGACCATACTGTGGTAGTAATTTTAAAGAGAGAAGTTGGCAGATGAGCAGGAACCAACATCTCTGATCTCCTTCTGCTAATGAACTGACAGAGCAACTAGATTTGCTCACACCAGCAAAAATCCCCACCAGCAAAATCTCTCCCTCTTTTACTGCATTTTATTACACGATGGTCCAATTGATTAAATATCCAGACTTAATAGCTGAGCATTGTGACATGTTAGGTTTATTCACAGTGACAAAATGAATTACTAACATTACAGTGTACATAAAAATGTGGTTTTATGGCTGCTTTATGATTGTTAAACAGCTGCTTGTCAAACTGTTTGCATAGTGAAAGTAATCAGAGGCGCTGAATCAAACCCAGTAGTTGAGAAGCAAAGAATGTAATCTTCATAGGCAGTGCTTCTTGGAGCAGACGAGATATTAAAGGGAGTTATCCATAAAGAGTTATGGCCATGAGCAAGAAAATTTAGTTTTTGCTGCATGGACCAAATGAGAGGCAATAATGTGCTTCTCAGGAAGCAAGTCCAGGTAGTATCTTGCCATCCAATCTACAAACATGAATATGAAAGATTGTATTACTCTGCCGTCTCCGTGGGGTAGAGAAAACCATTATGGCAGATGGATGTGTTTTTGTGGGGAAACAGTTAAGGCATTTTTATTCAACATCAATTCCCCATATTCATTTCTCTCCTCTATCCCTCTCCTTTTTTTAATATGCAAATTTTATGAATAAAAGGTGTCTGCATCCTTTCCACGTGCCAAAGACCTGTAACTGGAAAGATCTTCAAGGACTGAGTTGTTTGGGTCTTTCCTGTTATAAGAGAAAAGTGTAATTCACTAGGGAGGGACTCTGCTAATATATGGAAAGGTTTATTAAATAGAGAGTGCTTTTATTTTTAATCTCAATTACTGTGCCCGTGGCTAAATGGTTCCATTCTGCCTTCCCTGATGTACCTGCTCAAAACATTGTAGTTACTTAATAGAGCGTATAGGTTTATCTCTACTTGCTAATTTTCTGGAGGATAAATGAGGTATAGCTTCTCCAGAGTTAAAGGGATTTAAGGTAATCATGAGATATCTAGTCTTGGCTCTCAGAAAAACAGCTAACTTCATTGTCATCTAAAATGAAATGTTATCAAGAGCCAGGGGTACTGGTGTGGCCCAGTGGTTGTGGATGGGAGGGATCTGTGTTTAGATGCCTTTAGATATTAAGGATGATGTGTTTTGATGTTAAATCCGATACCTGTACTATTCTATAAAGAAAGGAGAGGTTATACACGTGGTAGTTTTACAAGATTAGCACCTGAAAAGTCTCTCTGGATCCATAAATCACTATCATTCACAAGACATATGAGTGACCTGAAAATGTTGAAAATTCTTCTTTAATCTTTATCATGTTGGGACTTATATGACAAAGAAACAGGCATATTCTGTAAATGTCCTGTATTGTCAATTGGCCGCATAGAACATACTACAACACTACAACAATAAATGAAGTGTAAAACAAAGTGGTTATGAAATAGCATTTGATAGCTCTGATGCCCTGACAAAATTCCAGTGTGGGCAATTTATATGTTTGGCTTCCTAAGTTTCCCTGCCATTGAGTTTGGATAGGGCATTCTTCACTTTCCAGCCTAAATTGTTGCACAATAGCCACTACCATATAACAAGGCTGATGTCTTTTTTCCCCGCTAGAGATCACTTCATTTCAGCACTGGTGTAGTGATCTTTGCCATGACTGTGTATATCGCTGTATAAAAGCCTTGCAAAATTATATATAAATGGGGAAAGTAACTTTATTAGACTATTAAATTAAGACAAAAGAATAGATTTTTATACCTAGACTGGTAAATGGATATGACAACTTTTCAAGGATGTTGTGTTTGTAAAGTTCTTTGGGTGATCTGAAAACTGTATTCTTGACAATGTAAGTCATTACAATGGTTGGCAATATATAGACATGTTTTATCGGTGAAAGTAAAAACATTCACAACCACTTGTTTGTTTGTTTTTTAACTCCAGTCATACATGACTTATGTATTTAGTTCATTTTAAAATAAAGGCATAAATGTGGACACATGATTAGAGTTATTAGAGCTGGAACAATTACAGCACCTTAAACATTCCTCTTTAGCTTCAGCAACCAAGCTCCACAGGAAGAGGGAAAGTTTGGGGACAGATGTGTTGGACCTGATTACAACCCACTGACTTCAACATGATTTTTGTTTTGAGTAAAGAGTCCCTATATGATAGTCAAATGATTGGGCTCAAATAGAACATTTATTGTGTATTACGTAGCTATAGAAACAGAACAACTATAGAATAGCTGATGGAAAACCATTGATGAAATCCTGGCCCCCACAGAAGTCAATGAGCGTTTATCTATTGACTTCAATGAGGTCAGGTTTTCACCCCGTGTTTCTCAGTTAAGAATTCCCTAGCATGCTTTTGCGGGCTATAAAATGAATAATAATGACCCCACCACTGCTTGAATGTGTTTTTGATTTGAATGAAAGGTGGTTAATAAAATATCCCAAACATCTTCCACATCTCTCCGTGCAGCAACCTTTTCCTTTTTTTAATAGCACATCGTATTCAGTCAAGCAGAGAATGATCTCTGACAGACAGCTTTCCAGTTGTTTATGGTTGATTTCAGTGCTAACACTGTAAGACTGTCCATCAGACATTGCACAGCTTTGTCATCCATAAACATGAAGCCCCTCAAAAGAATTAAAGAAGCAAAGTGACAAAAGTTTGTATCCACATACTCATAGACTTTAAGGTCAGAAGGGACCATTATGCTCATCTAGGCTGACCTGCACAACACAGGCCACAGAATCTCACCAACCCACTCCTGTAATAAACCCCTAACCTTTGTCGGAGCTATTGAAATCCTCAAATCATGGTTTAAAGACTTCAAGGTGCAGAGAATCCTCCAGCAAGTGATCCATGCCCTGCGCTGCAGAGGAAGGCGAACCCCCTAGGGCCTCTGCCAATGTGCCCTGGAGGAAAATTCCTTCCCGATCCCAAATATGGCAATCAGTTAAACCCTGAGCATGTGGGCAAGACTTACCAGCCAGACATCCAGGAAAGAATTCTCTGTAGTAACTCAGATTCCATCCCATCTAACATCCCATCACAGGCCATTGGGCATATTTACCACTAATAGTCAAAGATCAATTAATTGCCATTTCCTCCATAAATGTATCAAGCTTAGTCTTGAAGCCAGATATGTCTTTTGCCTCCAGTGCTCCCCTTGGAAGGCTGTTCCAGAACTTCACTCCTCTGCTGGTTAGAAACCTTTGTCTAATTTCAAGTCTAAACTTCCTGATGGCCAGTTTATATCCATTTGTTCTTGTGTCCACATTGGTACTGAGCTTTAATTCCTCTCCCTCCCTGGTATTTATCCCTCTGATATATTTGTAGAGAGCAATCATATCTCCCCTCAGCCTTCTTTTGGTTAGGCTAAACAAGCCGAGCTCTTTGAGTTTCCTTTCATAAGATGTGATGGATAAATTTTTTTTTCTACCTAGCACTTTAAAAATATGAATTCAGAGCCATGGATGAAAGCTATTTAAATACAATTCAGCATTGTATAATCACTATGATTCTAAATTACCTTTTCAGACATTCATATGGCAGGTGTGACAATGTTCCTTTGTTGGATTTACAAGACCAACAAACATCTGAATCCGAGATCTACTATATTCATTGTTACTATCATCCAAAAGATTGCTCTATAGAATCTAAAACAGGCTTCTGTTCATGCAGATGAGCTAAAAGCCTTGTTCATTCTTCCCCAGCTCCCCCTGCCTTTTAATAGCAAAATATTCAGTTTTCAACATAATCATGGTTTTGATCTTTTGAGGGAGTAATTGATTTTATTGCAATTAAAATCATTACAGGATATTCAACCACAGGTATTTGTTAATAATAAACAATGTGGAATTTCACCATATCCATATGATGATTTGTGATCAGTCTGAATATATCTGTTCTAGTCTTGCTGGAGTTTACATCTTTGGCTATAATATTTAGGCAAAGTAAGAGCTGATGCTAACAGAAAATATAGACTGGAGTTCAGCTGTGAGGAGTAAGATATATTTAGCCCATGGTAACATTTTTGACTTTTATTAATTGCAATATGCATTTTGTTGCATTTATGTATTTGTACATGTCTGGGGCTATTCCTTATGGCATAAAAATGACATCTCTTGAATGATATTAAGGAGAACTTGAAACCAAGCTAGGAAGTTTTGGATTAAGTACTGCCAATGCATTTACATAGATCAAGTTATCATAAATCACTCATTTCTTTCCTTCACCCCATTTCCCCCATCATCCTCACTCCCAGAATGTTTATTCTCTCTACATTTATTTCCACACACTAGTTGTAGTGAGAACACCCCTGATCTGATTCTACGTTGCACTAGAAAGTAAACTGTTTTCCTCACCAATCAGTAATATTTAGTGCAGTTCTATTTTAAAAAAATGATTGCAAAATAACATATGGGGTGGTCAACATTTATTATTTTGCAATAATTGTATTAAATTTACTTAATCTACAAGCAAGAAGACTTTTCTGTCTTCTAATGTACAACCCTGCAAATTTAACCTGGGACTGTGAATCAAACTGAATTCATTCCTTTTTGTGCATCGTCACCAGTGATAGAGGTTTTGCAAGCCAAGTTATGCCCTCAGTAATACCAGTGCAACCCATTGCCTTCAATGGGCTTCCATAGATGTAATCTTTTGGACCCTAGGTTAAAACTCTTAATTTCTTGTTGACACACATAAATGAACAGAACCTAGTTCACTTCATCTTCACTGCGTTGGTTCTGCAGGACAAACAGAATTAAAAATAAAAAGGTACTTAAAAGTAAACCCAAAGATCTGTTAGGTAAGCAGGTATCATTTTTATATCCTCACTTTTTCAGAACACTATTTAAAGAACGGCAGAAGAGGACACTTTGGGCAAATTTCTTCAGAGATTATTTTTGAAAAATCCAAAATGATTGAGATAATGCTGAAGCTATTTTGAGTGGATCAGAATATTGATTTAAATGACCAGTCCCTCAGATGCATTAGAGCATTTCTCCACTGCTCTCCTGCTGGTGAACAGCTACCTTACCTGTCCCACAACACGTGTCCTAGATCCTTGAGTAACACAGGGCTGCCATAATGGCTCCTGCCAGTGATGAGCTGCCAAAATCTTAACAACCGGTTCCCTCCTCACCCCACAAAGGGGTCATGGCCTGCCCCCCGGACCCCCGCCCCCCCCCACCCCCCCCGTTCCTTGACACACACACCCAGGCCCCCTGCCCCTTCCCCCCCCCCGTCCTCCCCCCGCTGACCGCCCTGACCCCCCCCCCGAACTCCCCTGCCCTCTATCCAACCCTCCCCCCCACTCCCTGCCCCCTTACTGCACTGCCTGGAGGTGGCTGGTGGTGCTACAGCTGCACCACTCGGCTGGAGCTGGGCCACGCCACCGCCGCGCAGCACCTAGAGCACCAGGTCAGGCCGAGCTTGCAGCCCCCCCACTTCCCGCGAATCAACTGTTCGCACAGGAAGCCTAGGAGGGCTGAGAAGCAAGCGGCAGCTTCGCGCTCAGGCCCAGGGAGACGGAGGCGGAGCAGAGATGAGCTGGGGCAGGGAGCAGTTCCCCTGCACCCCCTCCCCGGTTACCTGCTGCAGCGCAGGCGGCCCCCCTGCCCCGGCTCACCTCCGCTCCGTCTCCGCCTCCCTGGGTCTGAGCGCGAAGCCGCCGTACCGCTTCTCCGCTCTCCTAGGCTTCTCGCACGAACAGCTGATTCACGGGAAGCGGGGGGGGAGGAGGAGAAGTGGGGCGGAGCGTTCAGGGGAGGAGGAGGCAGAGCGGAGGTGAGCTGGGGCTGGGGGGTGGGGCGGGGAGCTGCTGGTGGGTGCTCTGCACCCACCAAATTTTCCCTGTGGGTGCTCCAGCCCCGGAGCACCCACAGGTCAGCGCCCAAGGCACCACTTTTGGATAATGTGCTCAGGGTGGGCGGCCGCTCCTGGATCACTTCAACTTACTGGTTGTTAAATTTAGAAGCCCTTTTAGAACCGGTTGTGCCCTGCAGAACAACCGGTTCTAAAAGGGCTTCTAAATTTAACAACTGGTTCGTGCGAACTGGCTCCAGCTCACCACTGGCTCCTGCACTACTACATTCTCCACTCTGTAGCGGGTTTATGTGCATGGCTGTGGGAGAGTGGGAAGGCTCTGCCCTAGAAATCCTTGGCTGCCAGAACAGCCAATTGGAATTTTAGGACATCAGCACAACTTAGAGTATGATAGCAAAGTCATCTTAGAGCCTTTTTCCCCCCACAGTCCTTTCATGGGGCAACTTAACTGTTTCATTAGAACCCCGACATTTCAAATCTGTTTTGATGTTAACTAAAATACAAAGGAAGATGGATTTGTGCATATGGTCCATACTGTTCCTTTATTCCAGCCTTCTTGAAACTTAGGAACAGTGATATAAAATTAGTTTTATTTACCTGCTTTACATGATACCTAGATGGGTTTCTTTTTAACCTTTTGGAATTGACACTAAAAAGTTTTCAGTGTATTTCACTAAGAAATAGAAATTGTCAGTAACCCTTATTTCTGGGCTTGGAACTTTTGAATGAGCAGGAAAGAATTTTGCATCAGAACATTTTTGTCAAGAAACCTTGAGTTCTGGAATTAGCCAATCTTTTAAATCAACTACAAAATAATCTCTCGAGGATTCTGAAACCAAAGGAATGATTGAATTGAATATGCCATCCCCATCCAAGTTTCCTATACAATCATCCTTGAGCTCTAAATATTCTGATTTTTATACACATATGCTGTTGTAATCGGGTTATATGTAATGCTTTATAACATAGCTGAAACTTGAGACACAGGAATATTTTATCGGAACGTGCGTTACAAGAATGAACTATGGAAAGACGATGGAGAGATGATCCCCCAAAATTATGCATTACATCATCCCGTGGGACCTGCAGCAGATAAGTATCTGTGAAATAGTATTTTGGGGTCATTTGTGCTAGGCATTTTGAGAAGTATTCCTGTATAAGTTTGTAGATGATAGCCTATAATGCTACTTTCCATACAGCTGGACAGCCCACAAATTATGTTGCCAACTGCATCATGAATTACTGCTGTGCACTGCATGTCTCAACATAACTTACTTATAAACCACAATCAATGATGGAGCTGAAAGATTTTTATGTTCTGAAATTTCCCTAAAGTCCTTGTTCATTATTTTGTGCCATTTTTAAACACACAAATATTTTTGTCTCCTCTTTTTGTGTGTCACTCCCATAATATTTATGTAGTCTTAAGAATTATAGCAGGATTTCATTTCGTGTATCATCACTGTATAGAATGTATCTGTCCTTCAAAGCAGCAGGTTTATTTCCACAGCTTAGATATCTTGCCAAATTGTGATGAGTTACCCATACTAGGAAGCAGCATTATGTCACTTAGCCATGGTTTCGTTCCATTTCAGTCTTCAGGACAGCATTCAGAATTTTTCATGCACATTAACCTAATCTCACTGCCTTCACTTCTGCCTGTTCTTCAATCAGCATGTTCCTGCTCCTTAAATATCAAATATTTATTTCTGTTCCCCTGTTCTCATCCCATGTCAGTAGATCAGTCTTCAGTGCTGTTTTCAAACCTGGAGTAGCCTTCCCTGCCTGTCTGCACCTAAATAGCTCCTAGGCTGTTTTCATGTGCCATACACAAAGCCTGACTGCTTGTCCTCGTCCTTACTTTCTAAACCTTGCTCCAAAACACAGAAAATCCTAATCCCTGAGTCTTCCTAGTTCCCTGTGCACATTCTACTTAAAACTGGGGCTTTTAAACTTTTTCAGCATCTCAGTAGATTGAGAGCTAGAGGAACATCTCTCCTTCCATTCCGTAGACCATTCCATCTCATGGACACCTCCAATCTCACAGCATCCTTATGGTGACTACAGCAACTGCCTATATGGAAAAGTGCTACTGTAGAACAGCTGACTGGAAAATGCTAAGAACTTGCTGAGAAAAAACTCAAAAGCAATGCACAATTGTCAGCTTTCTAAAAGCAACATTAATGGAAATTTCAATTTTCATTTTCACCAAAAAAATGTTTGCGTTTCATGATTCTTTTGCTCTTTAAGACATGATGCTCAGTCTTTCCCTGTTTCCATTGGACAGACTCCCTTGCTGCCTAGTGTTTTGCAACCCTGGATATTCCTCTCCTGCTAGTAGCTGGAACTTGCAGTGGCTCTGGTTCTTGAGTGCATCTCATGTTTTCTCTCTTCCTCCCCTGAGTAGCAACATCTCCTATTATAGGCAGCTGTGCTGAATTTTTCCCCATTTCCCTCTGCCTCTGCAGGCCTCCAACAATGAACACTCCAGATATAAGGTAGAAATAATTAGCAACCAGGGGAAAAGCCCACATCAGACAACCACCCGTGTCTCCATAGACTACCAGTGATCCAAGAAGCCCAATTTGGGAATGACTGCCCTTTTATTTGGCCATGGTATGCTGCTTCACCCTTACATTACCACACCACAGTTGCTGTTTGTATTTTATACATGGTAGCCTATCTGGGCTATATGAGTAAGTGAAAATATTCACATGTGATATTCTCCATGATTCGTTTGTTTGAAAGGTATTATACAACTTACTTTAAAGTTCACTTTTTAAGGCAGTATTCATCCCAGTTGGCACCAGAGATGTTTAGTTAAAGTTAACAAATCTCCTGTTCTGTGATTTTTGGATTGGAGGGGGTGGAAACAGAGAAGAGTGATATATGATTGATCTATATCTGAGCTGGAAAGGGAAAACATGACCAGATGGCAGTAGTTAACACTGAAAATCCATAAGGATTTTACTTTGCTTACTGATGTGGCGGGTTCAGCAGCCAAGTCACACTATCAGCTGGTCGAAATAGTCTGGTTTACTTATATGAGCTGGTTGTGTTGTGGGGTTTAACAGAAAATAAAACTAAGCTTGTTTCACATGACACTTCCTACATCACAGTGCTCCCACAGTAGAAAAATAATGAAGTGTTTCTTCACCTTCAATGCCAAGAAAACAAGCCGTCTCCACTGTGAATGAGGCAGTGGTGTTGTCTAACACATGTACATTGGCCAAACCGGACAGTCTCTACGCAAAAGAATTAATGGACACAAATCTGACATCAGGAATCATAATACTCAAAAACCAGTGGGAGAACACTTTAACCTGTCTGGTCATTCGATGACAGACCTGCGGGTGGCTATTTTACAACTGAAAAACTTCAAAAACAGACTCCAGTGAGAGACTACTGAGCTGGAATTGATATGCAAACTAGATACAATCAATTTAGGATTGAATAAGGACTGGGAATGGCTGAGCCATTACAAACATTGAATCTATCTCCCCTTGTAAGTATTCTCACACTTCTTATCAAACTGTCTATACTGGGCTATCTTGATTATCACTTCAAAAGTTTTTTTTCTCTTACTTGATTGGCCTCTCAGGGTTGGTAAGACAACTCCCAACTGTTCATGCTTTCTGTATGTGTGTATATATATATCCTTAATATATGTTCCATTCTATGCATCCGAAGAAGTTGGCTGTAGCCCACGAAAGCTTATACTCTAATAAATTTGTTAGTCTCTAAGGTGCCACAAGTACTTCTGGTCTATCACATGGTTATTCTCATGACAAACCATAGATGCCCAAACCCTTTGAAGTTACTTTGAGCCTTTTGTATTTTAGTCTCTTAGGTGAAACTTTTTTTTTAATGGCCCACCATGTTCCTACCATGGCTAACACAACTGCTGACTCTTTCTTGCTCTTGAGGAGGACAGACTTTGATAACTAGAACCTGAAGTGCACCAGGAGCATAATTAACAACATTAAACATGCTATGAAGGTTTGGTGCATGGTAGTTTGGGGACATATGGGGTGATTCATTACCCTTAATGATAAACTGCATATCTGGCATCTTGATAGGTTCCTTATAACTGGATAAGATAGGTCAGATAGCCCCAGATTCAGTAAATTTTACATTTTTGGAAGCGTACTGGACTGGGCAATTTATGGTCTGTTCCCCAAACCCACATCATACTATTGCTTGTGACTATGTGGGGACTTATTTTCCCACCACTGCATCACCCTTTGTGGTATTTTTTGTCTCACAGGGAAATGGAACCTGACTTTGTGCTGGAGTTTCATAAAACTGAATGTGGCTGTATTGCCATTTTACCTCAGGAATGCAGTCCACTGTTTCTGTGCTTCTCAGGCTATCTTTTCCCACAGATATGGACCCTTCCTTGCTAACATCTGCAGGACTCTCACTCTCCCAGCATTGCACCCATGTGAAGATAGTGCCCATCCCTTACATGTTGGTGCTGCTATGTCATCCATTGATGGCCTCCCACATGATGTAGACTAGGCCATCGCCAAATGGTTCTTCGGGTGCTTCCAAGTGTATTTAGTCAAATGCCATCATCATACAGAGAAGGGGCAATAAGAAGAAGGTACCAGTAATCTCAATGTTATTTTTTTAACATTTTAGGGGGAAGCATGTAATAATTACTTTGCACTAAATTGGCTGGATTATTCTCTATATAAATTATTCTGAAAATGCATCTGTGTCTGCTGCTTTGTATTTGTGCATTCCCACTCCCCACAGACTGAGTACTTTTACCCTATTCCTATTTGATGGGCTAAGGGTATGTGTGTGAAGGGCATGACTTGGTATGTTAAAATGAACAGCCAATAACTATTTTTGCCAAATACTAGCTTATCTTCAGTTTGTTTTTCTTCAGATAAAATACAATTATTTTTTTTGTGTACAATGCTTAAAAAGTCTCACCAAAATCTGTGAATCATTATGTAATATATTGCACTTAATTAACACAAGCTAATACTTTTTATAAGTAATTAAATCAATTGAAAGTGTTGCACAACTCTCCCATCTGTTTGAAGCAACCGCTAAATTGCACTACTATACAAATTAAAATATATACTGCTTACATCTTGCTTTTGTAAATATTTGCCAAGACTTGCATTGTATGTATGGGTGTGTGTATTTATATATAAAACCAACAATTTAAATTACACACTGTAGGCTGGTCCATTAGTTTTATTCTCAAGTGAGGAAATGCTGAATCCCAGGAACAAGGGATTTTTAATGGCCAATTAGAATATCAGAGTTGGAAGGGACCTCAAGAGGTCATCTAGTCCAACCCCCTGCTCAAAGCAGGACCAATTCCCAGCTAAATCATCCCAGCCAGGGCTTTGTCAAGCCGGGCCTTAAAAACCTCCAAGGAAGGAGACTCCACCACCTCCCTAGGTAACGCATTCCAGTGTTTCACCACCCTCCTAGTGAAATAGTTTTTCCTGATATCCAACCTGGACCTCCCCCACTGCAACTTGAGACCATTGCTCCTTGTTCTGTCATCTGCCACCACTGAGAACAGCCGAGCTCCATCCTCTTTGGAACCCCCCTTCAGGTAGTTGAAGGCTGCTATCAAATCCCCCCTCATTCTTCTCTTCTGGAGACTAAACAATCCCAGTTCTCTCAGCCTCTCCTCATAAGTCATGTGCTCCAGACCCCTAATCATTTTTGTTGCCCTCCGCTGGACTCTTTCCAATTTTTCCACATCCTTCTTGTAGTGTGGGGCCCAAAACTGGACACAGTATTCCAGATGAGGCCTCACCAATGTCGAATAAAGGGGAACGATCACGTTCCTCGATCTGCTGGCAATGCCCCTACTTATACAGCCCAAAATGCCGTTAGCCTTCTTGGCAACAAGAGCACACTGTTGACTCATATCCAGCTTCTCGTCCACTGTGACCCCTAGGTCCTTTTCAGCAGAACTGCTACCTAGCCATTCGGTCCCTAGTCTGTAGCAGTGCATGGGATTGAAGCAGCCATGGCATCAGCTGAACTTGTAGCTCTGAGATGTGCTGTAATTGGTTAGAATAAAATAGTGCTTTGGAAGTATGTCTACAAATGGATCCTGAGATATACAACATAATCTCACAATGTTTGCCATCTGCAACATGTTGCAGAGGGCCATCAACTCAACTGGAGTAAACAAACAGGAAAACAGCAAATGGTGGAATTAGCAGGTGGTGGAGGTAGAAATGTATACATCCATTGAAGAAGTCGCAATTTTATATTAATATTAACCAGTTGGATCGATGGCTGATTATATACTGCACACCACAGTCTTGCTTAGCTGATAGTTCTGCCAATATTAAAAGGATCAAAAGCTAAGGTATGGCTAAAAGAGAAAAAATAAACACTTTAAAAACCAATCTTATACTTCTATTCTTCTTTGAACAGTAAATTTAAACTTTCTTTACAGATTCAAAACACTGAACTTTTTTTTTTCATGAGTATGTTTCTTTTAGATGATTGGAAGCAATGCTTGACCATATACAGAAAGACCTGTGGGTGTAGCAAACCTTTGACATGGCTTCACTGAACCAGTAATTCGCTAACAAAGTCTACAACAATGATGTCAAGTATCAGAGGGGTAGCCGTGTTAGTCTGAATCTGTAAAAAGCAACAGAGGGTCCTGTGGCACCTTTAAGACTAACAGAAGTATTGGGAGCATAAGCTTTCGTGGGTAAGAACCCACGGTCTGAAGAAGTGAGGTTCTTACCCACGAAAGCTTATGCTCCCAATACTTCTGTTAGTCTTAAAGGTGCCACAGGACCCTCTGTTGCTTTTTACAACAATGATGTAACTATTGGCAGTTGTTCCTGCACCTATAAATGTCAGAAATGCATTAAATATAGTCCATATAGAAAATACAGACCAATAGTTATACAGAAACCCGAAGAAGAGCTTTGTGTAGATTGAAAGCTTGTCTCTTTCACCAACAGAAGTTGGTCCAATAAGATATCACCTCACCCACCTTGTTGCACTATCTTGGACCAACATGGCTACAACAATGCAAACAGTAGTTATATGGTGCAGATTTCTCCTTCAACATTGTAGCCTTCTGCAGAGAAGTGTTTCTCTAGTGTTAGAGTGATTTATATAATATGGAGCAGAAACACCGACACCTTCCTCAACTTTGCACCTCTTCCCAGAGGAGATGGGCACAATGCTATAGGGCAAGGCTGGTACCGCTTCGTGCTAGTCCCACTGCCAAAACTAGACATTTGTAAGGGGCTGAGGAGGACTGGAGGGAGGCAGAGGTCTATTCTCCCTTCACTCTGACCAGTCCCTTTCCACAGTCTCCCACACTGCATCTTTGGTTCCTGAAGACAAAATCTAGTCCTTTGTATTAGACAGGTCTATTTAGTTCTTTGTACATTGTGTCCTTTTTCTTTTACAAGGACCGTGGAAGGCTCTTATCTGTAAGTGTAGCCACCTGTCACTAGGGATTGGATTTTGCATACACATGTTTGCCATCACTTTGTTGTTGTTAACTTACTACCCACTTTTCCTTCACAGAGTTATGGCTGCTGCCATTGATTTAGTTGATCGTAAGGTGCTGCGGACTTGTCTGTGGCATTTTGCAGGAATGGAGGATGAGGTTGACTGTAGGTAGCTCCACTCTTTCCTTTGAACATAAGAACGGCCATACATGGTCAGACCAAAGGTCCATCTAGCCCAGTATCCTGTCTCCAACAGTGGCCAATGCCAGATGCCCCAGAGGGAATGAACAGAACAGGTAATCATCAAGTGATCCATCCCCTGTCGCCCATTCCCAGCTTCTGGCAAATAGAGGCTAGGGACACCATCCCCGCCCATCCTGGCTAATAGCCATTGATGGACCTATCCTCCATGAACTTATCTAGTTCTTTTTTTGAACCCTGTTATAGTCTTGGCCTTCACAATGTACTCTGGCAAGGAGTTCCACAAGTTGACTGTGCGTTGTCTGAAAAAATAGTTCCTTTTGTTTGTTTTAAACCTGCTGCCTATTAATTTCATTTGGTGACTCCTAGTCTTTGTGTTATGATCTGGAGTAAATAACACTTCTTTATTGACGTTTTTCACACCAGTCATGATTTTATAGACCTCTACCATATCCCCCCTTCATCATCTCTTTGACAAGATGAAAAGTCCCAGTCTTATTAATCACTTGTCATATGGCAGCCATTCCATACCCCTAATAATTTTTGTTGCCCTTTTCTGAAACTTTTCCAATTCCAATATATCTTTTTTTGAGATGAAGCGACCACATCTGCATGCAGTATTCAAGATGTGGGTGTACCATGGATTTATATAAAGGCAATATGATATTTTATGTCTTATTATTTATCCCTTTCTTAACAATTCCCAACATTCTGCTAGTTTTTTTGACTGCTGCTGCACATTGAGTGGATGTTTTCAGAGTACGAGCCAGAACTGACTCCAAGATCTCTTTCTTGAGTGGTAACAGCCAATTTAGACCCCATCATTTTATATGTATAGTTGGGATTATGTTTTCCAATGTGCATTACTGTACATTTATCAACATTGAATTTCATCTACCATTTTGTTGTCCACTCACCCAGTTTTGTGAGATCCTTTTGTAGCTCTTTGCAGTCTGCCTGGGACTTAAGTATCTTGAGTAGTTTTGTATCATCTACAAATTTTGACACCTCACTGTTTACCTCTTTTTCCAGATCATTTATGAATATGTTGAATAGGACTGATCCCAGTACAGACCCCATGGGGGACACCACTATTTATTGCTCTCTATTCTGAAAACTGACCATTTATTCCTACCCTTTGTTTCCTATCTTTTAACTACTTACCAATCCATGACAGGACCTTCCTTCTTATCCCATGACAGCTTACTTTGCTTAAGAGTAGGGCTGTCAAGCAATTAAAAAAATTAATTGCAATTAATCGCACAATGAATTGTGCTGTTAATAAATGGTATTCTATTATTATTTTAAATATTTTTGGATGTTTTCTACATTTTCAAATACATTGATTTAAATTACAACACAAAATACAAAGTGTACAGACTTGCACCTGAAGAAGTGAGGTTCTTACTCATGAAAGCTCATGCTCCCAATACTTCTGTTAGTCTTAAAGGTGCCACAGGACCCTCTGTTGCTTTTTACAGATTCAGACTAACACGGCTACCCCTCTGATACTAAAGTGTACAATGCTCACTTTATTTTTGATTACAAATATTTGCATTGTAAAAAACAAAAGAAATAGTATTTTTCAATTCACCTAATACAAGCACTGTAATGCAATCTCTTTATCGTGAAAGTTGAACTTACAAATGTAGAATTATGTACAAAAAAACTGCATTCAAAAATAAAACAATGTAAAGCTTTAGAGCCTACAAGTGCACTCAGTCCTACTTCTTGTTCAGCCAATTGCTCAGACAAACAAATTTGTTTACATTTTCAGAAGATAATGCTGCCCGCTTCTTGTTTACAACGTCACCTGAAAGTGAGAACAGGCGTTCACATGGCACTGTTGTAGCTAGTGTTGCAAGATATTTACGTGCCAGATGCGCTAAAGTTTCATATGTCCTGTTCATGCTTCAACCACCATTCCAGAGGACATGCGTCCACACTGATGATGGGTTCTGCTCAATAACAATCCAAAATAGTGTGGTCTGATGCATGTTCATTTTCACCATCTGAGTTAGATGCCACCAGCAGAAGGTTGATTTTCCTTTTTGGTAGTTTGGGTTCTGTAGTTTCTGCATCTGAATGTTGCTCTTTTAAGACTTCTGAAAGCATGTTTCACACCTCACCCCCTTAGATTTTGGAAGGCACTTCAGATTCTTAAACCTTGGGTTGAGTGCAGTAGCTATCTTTAAAAATCTCACATTGGTATCTGCTTTGAATTTTGTCAAATCTTCAGTGAAAGTGTTATTAAAATGAATAACGTGCTAGGTCATCATACAAGACTGCTATAGCATGGAATATATGGCAGAATGCATGTAAAACAGAACAGGAGACATACAATGGAGTTCAGCCACAAATTTAATTAATGCGTTATTTTTTTAACTAGTGTATCAGCATGGAAGCATGTCCTCTGGAATAGTGGTCAAAGCATGAAGGGGCATATGAATGTTTAGCATACCTGGCACGTAAATACCTTGCAATGCCAGCTACAAAGGTGCCATGCGAATGCCTGTTCTCGCTTTCAGGTGACATTGTAAATAAGAATCGGGCAGCATTATCTCCCATAAATGTAAACACACTTCTATCTCTTAGTGATTGGCTGAACAAGAAGTAGGACTGAGCGGATTTGTGTTGGGCAACCTGCGGCCTATCAGGGTAATCCGCTGGCAGGCCGCAAGATAGTTTGTTTACATTGACCGTCTGCAGCTTCCAGTGGCCGCGGTTCGCTGTTCCCGGCCAATGGGAGCTGCGGGAAGTGGCACGGGCCAAAGGGACGTGCTGGCAACCACTTTCCATAGCTCTCATTGGCTTATATTTATATTTAAGTTGAGCCTCTATTATGGTGTCTTTAAAACGTTTCCATGCAACTTGCAGGGATTTCACTTTTGGCACTGTACCTTTTGATTTCTGTTTAACTAACTTCTTCATTTTTGTGTAGTCCCCCTTTCTGAAATCAAATGCTACAGTGTTGGGCCTCTGTGGTATTTTCCCCACAGGGGATGTCAAATTTAATTATATTATGATTGCTATTACCAAGCGGTCCAGCTATATTCACCTCTTGGACCTGATCCTGTGCTCCACTTAGGACTAAATCAAGAATTGCCTCTTCTCTTGTGGGTTCCAGGACTAGCTGCTCCAAGAACCAATCATTTAAGGTGTCAAGCAACTTTATTTCTGCATCATATCCTGAGGTGATATGTACCCAATCAATATGGGGATAGTTGAAATCCCCCATTATTATTGAGTTTTTTTATTTTTATAGACTCTCTAATCTCCCTGAGCATTTCACAGTCACTATGACCATCCTAGTCAGGTGGTCAGTAACAGGGCTGGCTTTAGGCACCAGCGCTCCAAGCATGTGCTTAGGGTGGCACTTTCCAAGGGGTGGCACTCCAGCCTCCCCCCGCCCTCCCGGCCTTTTTTTTTTTTTTTTTGCTTGAGGCGGCAAAAAGCTGGGAGCCAGCCCTGGCCAGAGCCCTGCCACTGGAGAGCCAGAGCATTGTCCCCTGGAGCCGAGCCCGGGCTGCGGCCGTGAGAGGGGCTCTCGGAGTGTGTGAGGAGCAGGGGAGGGAGGGAAGCGGGGCCCGGGATGCAGGGAGGGAGGAGGGGTCCTGCTGCCGCCACCGCTACCGCCACTGCTGCTGCCACTGCTGCTGCTCTGAGTCTCCCCAGGGCGGCGCGACGTTTCCCCGCCCGAGTGGGCTGTGCAGGGCGCTGCTGGGCTGGGCAGGGGGTGCGGATCCCGGCTCGTGCGCTGATGGGGCAAGTGGTTGGGCAGCCTGAGCTGCCAGAGAGCTGCCCCCGGATCCAGCCCGCTGCGCACCTCCCCTGCCTCAGCCCTGCACTGCTTGCCCCGGACCCCAACCGTGTCAGAGGTGGGGAAAGGCAAAGCCCGGCTTTGAGCAAGGCAGCGGGGGGATACTGCCCCTCTGGGGGACCCCCATGGCTCAGGCACCTGGGGGGTCAGTGTCCGTCCTCTCGGCTCTGCCTGCACGGGGCTGGGGAAGCAGCTGTCAGCGCCTGCCCCTCTCAGCCCTTGCACTCCCCATCCCGCTCGCAGCCTCTTCACTTGTACCTCCCCTCATCTCTCCTTCGCCAAACCCCTTCCCCTTGTACTCTCCCTTCACCTGCACCTCTCCCCTTGTACCCTTCCCCAGCCCTCTCCTCCCACATTCCCCCTTCCCCTGCACCTCTTCTCCCGCAACCCTCCTGATACCCCTTCTCCTCCTCCGCGAGTACATCACACCCCACTTCTCTGCCAGTATACAGCCCCCAAGCTCCCCCACACCCACTCCTCTGCCTGAACCCTCTTTCCTAGATCCCCATCCCTTTCCAGGTACAAGGTTTGAGGGTTAGTCCCTATGCCTTCCATGTGCATTTGGAGTACTAAGATGGGGTTGTGGGGGATGGGAGGGGTGATATTTATACTAAAGTGAAATAAAATAGGAGAAGCGGTTTGATTCCCACTGCCAAGTGTAAACGGGGATTGCTGTGGTGAATGAGGTGGTCACGTTTGCGGGGGAGCCCAGGGCTGGGGCGGCAGGGGGTGCAGGTGGGGGGGGAAGAGAGAGCCCAGCGCTGGGGCGGCAGGGGGTGTGGGTGGGGGCGGGCATTGGTGGGAGGTGGAGAGCCCAGGGCTGGGGGTGGGGGGCAGCCAAAATTTTTTTTGCTTGGGGCGGCAAGAAACATCTATCTATATGTCTTGAGAGATCCGCAACCTTCGCACCCGGCAGGCAAGTCACCATGCGGTTCTCCTGGTCACCACAAACCCAGCTATCTATATTTCTAATAATCGAATCCCCCATAACTATTACATGTCTCTTCCTAATAACTGGAGTTCCCTCCCCTGGGGAGTTATCCTCCATGCGAGAGGATACCAGGACATCATCTGGACAGAGGGTACCAACTATGAGATCATTTCCCTCTGTTCCAGTTGGATGTTCTCCTTCCCTGAGATTTTCATCCTCAGAGACCCTGTCAGTCCAGGGGTGTGACCATTCTACTGTGTCCAGAAAAGTGTCATCTATGTACCTTTCTCCCTTAGCTCCTCCAGTTCAGCCACTCTGGTCTCCAAAGCCTGTACAGGGTCTCTGAGGGTCAGGAGATCCTTGCACCGAATGCACACATACGCCACCTGCCCATAGGGCAGGTAATCATACATGCTGCATTGGGTGCAATAAACTGGTAGCCCCCACTCTGTGGTTTTTCTTTTACTTTTTACTCCTGCAGCTTGTTCCTTTGTTGATGTTTCATTTTTATCAGAGGGTGTTTTTGGCTTTATAGGCTGTTAAGTGTATCTAGCCCCCTGTCACACTCCCGCTCTAAACTCCCTTGCAAAACTCCCCCGTTAGCCACTCCTGTTCACACCCTTTGAGGGGAAAACCCAAAGGGTTGTGATGAACAAATGCTCATCTCCTCAAGAGTTCTTGATGTGGTGTCCTCCAAGATTCCCCTCTTGTTCACCATGTATGAGCGTCTGCTAGGGGAGACTGAGAGATGTCATGCTTTGTTTCCTTCTATGTGAAAGCAGATTCTGCAGCCTTTTTGCTTTCCAGCTGCCCAGGGGAGGGATGAAAGCTACCTGCCTGATGCTTAGTGAGGGTGGAGTGACTTTGATTTGTGTCAATTGTTGGCAGTCATTCATTTTAATTTTTTAATGTATCCAAATTATAACTATGGATGAAATGTAATTAATTAAAATAAATACTATATCTGTGGCAAACAATCCAAACACCAGATACTTAATTACCTGGAACGCAGTAATGCTGAGAGAGTAGTAGGGGTGATTCTAGACAGAGGATTAGACATGAGTTTTTAATTTGATATGGCAGCAAAAAATGTCAATGGGATTTTGGATTGCATAAACAAAGGCACAACAGGGAGATAACAGTCACACTCTGCACAGCCCTGGTGAAACTGTGTCTGTGATATTAGTTCAGTTCTGGGTACCTTGCTATTACCAGGATATTGACAAACTGGAGACAATTCAGAGAACAGAAGCTAAAAAGATTAAAATGCTGAAATGATTTATGAAGAAAGATATTTCTAATCTGGCTAAAAGGATAACAAGCTGTGTGTTCTGAAGGGTCTGAATGGTATTGAATGTAAGTAATTATTTACAGTGATGCAAGGCAATTGGACAGAAATAACGAGAAGAAAATGAAGAAATGTAAAGTTCCGACTGACTATCAGTAAAAACTTCCTGATAGTGGAAGCTATCAGGCTGTGGAATAATCTCCCCAGAGAGGTGATGAAAGCCCATCATGTGATGCTTTTAAAATTAGATTGGACAAAGCAAAAGAAAATGTACTGTATGGAACCTGGACCCTGATCCTGTATTGGGTGGGCAGCTACAACCATGCTAAGATTCCTTGAATTCACTCTGCTGGGCACCAGGCAGGATCTGGGCCCTAACTTGTAAATTCTTCAGGAGATGGACTGAGTCTCCATCTGCAAAATAGGGACAATAACACTTCTGCCTTCATGGGGACAGTGTGAGGCTAACAATTCATGTTTATAAGGTGTTCAGGTTCCACTGTGATGGGGAGCTATGGAATCACCTAGATAAATAGAAAGGATGTTAGCCAGCTAGAAGAGACAGTATTCAACAAGGGTGAAGATGGAAGGAAATGAAGGAAAGGACAAAAAAGAGATGGAAGCAAATCAAGGCAAAGATTCAAAAGTCATGAGCCAGAACCCCCAAAATCATGAGACTTGCCAAAAAATCATGGTGTGTTCTTTGTTTTTTTTTTGTTGTTTTTTTTGTTGTTTTTTTTTAAGATGATATTGTGGTTTTGGGCTGTCTTTTGGTTCTTGAATTTCCGCTGCTCTCCAACTCCCTGCCCCCCATCTGTACTATATCTGTACAGACCAGGGAGGTCCTTGGCCACTCTTTCCGTCCACACAGTGTATTTTTCTCATTCACACAAATAGGGTTACCATATTTTGTGCCTCCAAATGGAGGACACTCCATGGGGCCCCGGCCCCGCACCCAGCCCCGCCCACGCCCACGCCCCAACTCCGCCCCCTCCCCAAAGTCTCCGCCCCCTCCCCTGCTTCCCGCGAACATTTGATTCGCGGGAAGCCTGAAGCAGGTAAGGGGGAGTGTGGGGGGAGGAGGCGCGGCCCAGGCTGGCCCCCCGGCGGCTCCAGCCTGGGTCGGCTTGGGCCCTGGGGTGCCGGCCCCGGCCCCCGGCCGACCACCCCCGGCCCGCCCAGCACTGCCGGCCCCC